>NW_012267241.1:16652170-16710335 GCF_000151885.1 Dipodomys ordii | reverse complement strand
AAAAAAAAAAAAAAAAAAGAGTTTAATTTTGGAATTTGAAGGCATGTTTTCTTGCCAACCTACTGAAGATATTTAAAGACCTTTTTCTGTAAGCTCTAGAACTATTTATTAGTCTTAGCTTTCATTTGTAATATTTTTATTTGGGGGCTTTAGGGTTTGAACTTACGGCTTTGCACTTGCTAGGCAAGCACTCTACCAGTTGAGCTATTCTCCTAACTCTTTAATATTCAATATATGGATTTGTTATTTGTAGGGCTAGGGATTGAACCTATGACTTTGCACAGATGTATGGGTATCTTTGTTTTATAAATAGGAAATTATTTTGAGACATTCTCTTTCTGCAAGCACTAAATACTTTTGAATGCTCATTTTCTTTAAGCATAGATAGCATGTCACTGTGCCTTGTTTAGTTGTAATTTTTTTTTTTTTTTGGTCGGTCATGGGGCTTGAACTCTGGGCTTGGGGGCTGTCTCTGCGTTCTGCAGCTCAAGGCGAGTGCTCTACTGCTTGAGCTACAGCGCCACTTCCATTTAGTTGTCATTTTAATTTTGGGTTGTCTTTAAATTTTATCTCCCTTACTTTGGAGGTTCCATTGTTTGTTTAGACTAAAGATTTCAATAAAGTGAATTATACTTTACAGTGTGTGTGTGTGTGTGTGTGTACATGTGTGTGTGTACATGTGTGTGTATGCGTATGCTTCAGTTTGAAATTGAAGATAAATTCAGTTTTGAAGGCTTTGCTTAGGGGAAGTTTGATTTTGCATCTTCCTTTGAGGTTTACTACAACCTTTAAAGTTTAGTATTTATTGTGTGGTAATGTGAAAAAAATTAAGAGTTGTTGATAAAATCAAGCATGATTTTGCTAGAGTTTGAGTTCATCTTCTGGCAATATAATGTTTCATATGAATCAGCATGCAAAACGAAACCATAATATTCTTAAATTGCTGTGTGCATATACATATGTGTACACACATATATTTAAAAATAGTCACAGCAGTTTTAAAGATACAGTCTATATCTTTAGATTTCGATATCTGTTGATTCTGGTAGTTCTACTGTCCCTGAGAATACCTTTGTTAATTCTGGTATGGTTGAGCTTTAATGAGCTTCTGCCTTTGGCTATCTGATCCAACTTGTCCACTGTTCTTAGTAGAGGGATGAAAAAATGTTATTCAGCAAAAAGAGAAGTTATTGAAATGGATGGTTGTAAAAGCATGAGGCTTTGAACCAATCCAACTTTTAAGTTCATTTTTAGGCCAAGTTATAAAAAAAATGAGTTAGGGGCTGGGAAGGTGGCTCAGTGGTAGAGTGCTTGCCTTGCATGCATAAGCCCCTGGGTTCGATTCCTCAGCACCCTATAAGCAAAAAGAAAAAAGCCAGAAGATTAGTGGTAGAGCACTAATCTACAGCTGAAGAGCTGAGGGACAGTGCCCAGGCCCAGAGTTCAGGCCCCATGATCAGACCCCAACCCCAAAAAAATGAGTTACACAAAATATAAGCACAGTTGGTAACGGACAAAAAAGATTATAGATATGTATTATAGATAGGGAATCAACAAACTCACAGTCTAAATTCATTGAAATAAATGTCACAAACTGTTAACAGTGTCAAACTAGGTGAAATGTAATTTTCTATTTTTTAATTACTAAAATTAACAGAATGTAGCACTAATTTCTACATTTACCATTTTTCCCCCCTGAACACTAAACTTGATTTGTGTTCTTATTAACTTTGTCCTATAAATGACCTTGCAAGGAGCATAATTCTAGAGGCTAAGTGAAACAATGTCTATATTTTCTGAGGCTTCAGGCTAGATTTTATTAATGTAATGTCTAAGATCTTTGAAGTTGTGACTTTACCAGGAAAATCATAATCTCCAAACCTTTATTCGTAATGGGTATGACTTCCAGGGGGAACAGAATACCTGCTGTGCTAATTATTTCAATTATCAGCCACTACTAAAACATGTAATGGATTTTCTCTGCTTCCACAGGTAAAAAGCATGACATTACAGAATTTAATTCTGATGCTGTGAATTTGATCTCCCATGCAACACAGGAGAGATTACGAGGCCTTCTAGAAAAATTGACTACAATTGCTCAGCATCGAATGACTACTTATAAGGTAAAGGAAATCATTAAAGTGCAAACTCTTGTCTCTCCTCAAAATGAGGAGGGACAAATAAAGGTAGATTGGGGTGGGGCATTGATTCATGTTCTGAATATATTTTTAAAGGAATGCTTGAAATTTAACATTTCAGCTCAGTAGAAAGGCCTGTTTAATATTATCACATGACAAAATAAAACAACTTACTGTGGTGTCGAAAGCTTCTGCGTCAATGGAGATTGGAATGTGTATCTGTTCTGCTTGAGGCTTCTTCTTCTATAATGTTTTAATTGGGGAAGACGATATATGTTAGGATAGAACATTGTGTTCTCTTCAGTGATCTGTGCTCTGCTAGGAGGCCTGTGCCTTTTGGTTAATTAAGAATTGCATTGAGTAAAAATGAAGGTGTCACTTTTACTGTGACTGGCTGTTTTTCTTAAAAAACTGAATGCAGGAATAGCCTAGTGGTGTGAACTAGCAAGGTGGAAGCATTTGATATATGTGAATTTTAGTTTAGGAGGAAAACAAGTATATTGGGTGATTAGGATTAAAGAAAAAATCAACACGGGATAGAAAGACGTAAGAATCCTTTCCTTCTTTATCAAGAAATTTTGGTAGCCAGATTTCAAACATGGTTATATATAAATTATCTCATGACAATTTGAGTTTTTGAGGATGGTCATTGCCAAGGCTCCTTGGACATAGATTTAAAAAGATCAGCTGCTATACCACTGGTAAGTTCTGTGGAGTCCTAGAGTATATGTATTTTCTTTTCTGCTTCATACAGAACTTTAGAGGAACTATATGTAGTTGCTGAAGTTCTTGATAACATAAATTTTTGTGAGAATTTTGTAGACATAAATGTTCATGTCATAAATGTTCTATCAGCAGAAGAAAAAGCTATGGGAAAACAAAATTTCAGGATTTCTTTTTTGTATGATTCCAGTAATCCATTTCTTCTAGGTTATCTAATTTGTTGGTTCAGAACTATTTAAAATATATCCTTACAGTCCTTTATTTAAGCAGGGTCAGTAGTAGTGATCTTACTTCCATTTCTGATTCTAACAGGTTCCTTTTTTTTTTCTTTGTAGTTTAAGCTGATCATTTGTCAATTTTGTTTATCTTGTCAAAGAAGAAACTTTCGGGTTTATTTTGCCTCTTTTTTATTCTCAATTTCATTTATTTCTACTCTTGCCTATATTATTTACTTCATTCTTGTAGCTGTGGGTTTCGTTTATTTCTTTTTCATAAATTAGATTGCTTTGAGAATGTTCTTTTCTAGTAGAGGCATTTACTTGCTATATATTTCCCTCTGCATTTGACTTCATACATTTTTGTTATGTTGTCTTTTTATTTTCATTTCTCTAATTTTTTAAATTCCTTTGACACATTGACTAAGCATATGTTTAATTGCTGCATATTTGTGACTTTTCCAGTTTTCTTTTTGTTGTTGATTTTCTAGTTTTACTCCATTGTGGTCAGAGAATCTCTGATAATTTGTGTGATTTGAAGTTCATCAAGACTTGTTTTATAACCTAACAGATATGGTATGTTCTGAAGAAATTTCCACATGCAATTGAGCAGAATATATACTATGCTTTTGTTGGGTATTGTGGTGATATATATCTGTTAGATCTAGGTATTAGTTTGTAGTGTTAGGTCACATATTTCTTCTTTGATCAACTATCTAGATACTCTTTTTTATTGAAAGCAGAGTACTAAAGTTTTCAGCTATTTTAGCCCATTGGTAGAGAGGTGCTTACTATGCATGAGGTGATAGGTATAATCTACATACCTCCCAGGAAATAAATAAATTTTAAAAAATTCTGTCAATGTTTACTTCATGTCTTTGAGTCCTTTGTTTTTTGTTAGTTGTTATAACAAATGCCTGAAGCCATCAACCTAAAAAGAAGAAAGGTTTATTTTGCTCACAGTTTTGGAGATTGCAATCCATGAGCTGTTGTCCTTATTATTTTGGGGCCTGTGGTGAGGCAGTATGTGGTAGCAGGAGAACATGAGCAAAGCTGCTCATTTCATGACAACTAGGAAGCAGAAGAGAACAGGGGCTGAGGTTTTAATAACTCTTTCAGTTGTATTCCCTCTAACATCCTAGCTTCCCTTCTACTAGGAACAAGCTTGTAAAGGTTCCACCATCTCTCAGTATCACCACTGGCTGTCTGGGGATCAAGACTGCTCCTTCTCTCTTTTAAATTAAGAAACAGGCTCTTGCTGCATTATGATGATCACATACTTCTTAATTCAAGTGATCCTTCTGCCTCAGCCTCCTTAATAACTAGTATTACAGGCATGAATCACCATGCCTATCTTCTCTTACGTTAGCATGAACACCAATGCCTTTCTTCTAATTATTATTTATAAGAATTATCTGATTTTGTTTCTTTGACTTTCAATCTGTTTTTATTTTTTTTTTTATCTAAAGTAAGAGTCTTCTAGGTAGTGTATAGTCAGATCATGGTTTTTTTTTTTTTGTTTTTTGTTTTGCTTATGTGGTGCTGAGGAATCAAACCCAGGGCTTCATGCATGCAAGGCAAGCGCTCTACCACTGAGCCACCTTCCCAGACCCTCAGATCATGTTTTTTATCCATTCCGCCAGTCTCTACTTTTCAATTTGGAAGTTGAATCCATTTACATTGAAAATAATTACTGATAAGATTTACTATTTCACACTTCGTTGTTGTTGTTGTTGTTGTTGTTGTTTTTTGGTATTTCTTGCAGCTTGTTTTAGCCCCTCATTTCTTCTGTTATTGCCTTCTTTGTGTTTAATTTTTTTGTCTTGTACCATTTTGATCTTTTTCCTTTCCTATATATTTTCTAGATATTTTTGTAATAGTTGCCATGGAAATTATAGTTAACATCCTAAGCATCTAACTGTCTAGTTTGATTTCATTTTAGCTTGTCTCTGTCTTTAGGGAAAATTATAGTCGCTTGAGTTTTTTACTCTAACTTTTAGAAAAAGCCTAAAATTTTCACCCCTGGATTCTCTTCACTTCTGCCTTAATCATACTGTTGTTTCAGAAATGCATGTCATTTATAGTGGAAAGTTTCTGTACAAAGTATACTGTGTACAAGTATGGAAGAGAACTTTCCCAAGAAATTTTTACTCAATGTTCTTAAAGGCTCTCTTGTCAAGAAACCTTTAACTTAAATTCTTCTGTTGTGCATCAGTAGCTTATATTCCAAGGATTTAGTGCCCCTAAGTCTAATGGATTGTACATATCCCACCTGGAAGACCTCAATTATTGCTTAGAGCTAACATCTCCTTAACCATCTCTTATACATTGACTATTCTGATTTCTCGAGCCCACATTCATTCTTTAATTTAGCTAATAGCCCTGTCAGAGTTTGCATTTATAAAAACAGCAAGGATTATTATACTTTATTTTAGAGAGAAAAGGTAATTCGCTGTGAATTTTATAAAAAGCAAGCGACTGTTAACAGTGAATGCTTACTATTCCTTTCTACTCATACACTTATTTTGATAATCTTCCACCTGGGTAGGAATAATTCCCTAATTAACCATAGGCCATAAACTGAGATTTAAATAAAGAAGTTAAAGTTGCCTGTGGTACAGAGATTTTAATGTTTCTACTGGGTATTATCCCACTGGTGATATTGTAGTCTTCTGTATGTCTGTGACCATAGAGAAGCTTCATTGTTGCCTGTGTAGTGGTTTCTTTAAATGGAACCTCCTTGTTGGTGTTATCATTTGGGTCTGCATCATTTCATTTTCTTCCTTTTTTATAACTGATATTTCCATACACCCATATAATATACTTCTATCATATTCCCCCTTTCTATTCTTCTTCTTTATCCCTATCTTTTTCAATTGCTCTGTTTTTAAATTTGGGTTTTAATGAATTCTTTTTTATTAAACATGAAGTAAAATAAGTAGCATTAATACAGTGGGTTGTTGTATTTTCATTTGATATTTTGCCTAACATTGTAAAATTATTTTCTGTTTGGCCCTCAGAGAGTCAAGAACATGGTAAGACCAAGTTAACTGTAGTTTAAAGATGATTAGGGACTCAGTAGGAATAAGAACGGTACTCATTCTTCTAAAGTATCTGAAGAGAAAAGAAACAGGGATTATGACAAAGGCAGTTTTATATAAATTGGGGAAGAGGAAACCATGAGAATACGATAGGGTTAAAATGTTAAAGTCGATGCCCTCGTTATGTTTATTGTTTCTTATAAATTGAATTATGTCAGTAAACTGTCTCCAATGTGTTTAAACATAAAAATGGTAAGTATTTAAGAAGCCACTGTTACTATGTTCAACTTCTATGATTGGCCTTTAATGTATCCCATATTTTATCTTGTATTATTTAACTTTAGAAATAATTTGGGAATTCTTTTTGTATTAAACATGAAGTAAAGTAAGTAGCATTAATACACCCTTGTTCCTTAAACTATGTAATACTCTTTTATCTAGTTAAATACCAACAATAAAAATTTAATTTAAAAAGAATCTTGGGCATATGCAGTCTCTCAATCTCAGTTAATTGAATCAGCTGTAAGTAAGCATGGGATAAAGCGAAGATGGAAGTGATGCTGACCCTAACTTCCAGCTTGCAATGCCTGCCGAACTGAATGTTCTGTGGTTCAGCTCTACGGCCACCACATACGTAGATGGCAGATGTCTAACATAATGACTGTGAAGACCCTTCCCCTTTGTCCCCCTACCAGCAAACCACACACTCAGGTATATGCATTCTAAAAGAGAAATAGGTGTTCATGGGTGTAGAAAATTAGGTAATTATTTAGATTAGAAAGCATTTTTTACACTTACATAAAAATAAGGGGAATGGTTTAAAATTTACCTGATTTTCTTGTTGTTCTGGTCTTAGGGCTTGAAGTCAGGACTTGGATGTCGTCCCTGAGCTTTTT
The DNA here is from genome assembly GCF_000151885.1 of Dipodomys ordii. NCBI lineage: Eukaryota > Metazoa > Chordata > Mammalia > Rodentia > Heteromyidae > Dipodomys > Dipodomys ordii. The sequence goes on along the minus strand of NW_012267241.1, from coordinate 16,703,322 downwards.
CCAAGGCTAGCAGCCCTCTTTGAGACTTGAGTCTTTACTTCCTGCTTCTCCCTGGTTAATTGGAGATAAGCCTCTTGTGGACTTTCCTGTTCCAGCTGGCTTTGAACTGTGATTTTACTTAGCCTTGCAAGTAATTAGGATTACAGGTGTAAGACACTAATGCCTAGAAGATTTTATCTTTTTGCTTTTTGGTCAGTCATGGGGCTTGAACTCTGGGCCTGGGTGCTGTCCCTCAGTTCTTCAGCTTAAGGCTAGCGCTCTGCCACTTGAGCCACAATGCCACTTCCGGTTTTCTGGTGGTTTATTGGAAATAAGAGTCTCATGGACTTTCCTGCCCAGGCTGGCTTTGAACTTCGATCCTCAGATCTCAGCCTCCTGAGTAGCTAGGATTACAAGCATGAGCCACTGGCCCTCGGGTTAGATTTTATCATTTTATAGAACACCTAAGACGAAGAATTACACTTCTCTGTTGAGACTCACACTTGTTAATTATCTACCTCAATTTATTTAATCATAGTTTTTGTCTAAATTCATTCCATACAAGGGAATTCTCAAGCTAGGTTTTCATGACTTTAATGTTTGCCAACTTGTCTTAAGTTCTATTTTTATATAGTTATATTAACTTTTCAAGGTTAGACTAGTCAAACCATGGTAACTAGAGTGCTGTCTTTTGTTTTTGATACACTTTTCAGTTAGGTGATTGTTTCTCGCTTTTTTTTCATTAAAGTGTATTGAGATAGACAATTATTTAATTCAAAGATTTCAACTTATAGGCAAATAGCATACTTTCTGGGATTCTTTGGTTTTTAGAATCTACTTGGCTTCATTCCTTTCCACCTCCCCAAATGAGGTTTATTAGGCAATCTCTTTGAAATGTAAATGACTAAACATCCTTAATCTCAAATTTAGGACTATTGAAGTTCCTGAGTTTTGTTTGTTTTTCTTTTTGTTTACAAAAGCAAAAGTACCACTTTCTGAAAATTTAGTTCCTAATATATATTGGAATTACTATCTTTAGCTGATTTATAACAATACCTAATTAGAATGTGTGGCCCAGGGCCATTTTAAAACTGTCTTTTTTTCCCCCCTAGGCAAGTGAAAATTACATCCTGTCTAGTGATACCAGGTCACAGCTCAAATTTCTTGAAAAGCTGGATCAATTGGAGAAGCAGAGAAAGGATTTGGAAGAAAGAGAAATGTTACTTAAGGCAGCCAAGGTAAGGGCCTTTGTGATTTATGAGTGAACACAGCCTGGCAATGAAGTCAGAATTGGCTTTATCATTGGTTGACTGTCTTGGTTTTATTAAGCCTTTAGATTTCTCTTGAGGATTTCTTAAAATGAAATTACTAATAGAATGTCTCAAAGCCAGGATGGTGTGGTACAGTGGCTTTCAGTTAATTTAGTTTAATGAGACATAATCTTTTGTCTCCTCTCATTTCCCACATGCCTGGCATCATGCCCATCTCCCCCCTTCCTGCAAGGTAAAGTGTTTTATAAAATGCTTAGAATCTTTCAAGGATATGATTTTATATTGCCAAATTAATATAGGGTGGGAAGATTTAGAAGGTAAATAGGAAGATTACGAGTTAAATTTTAGAAATAGTTTTCATTATATGGAACAATATATAAGCTAGATGGAGATGGATTAGAGTATTAAAGAGAGAATAAATGGGTGCTTTACTATTTCTTTCTCCCTTACTGTTTCCTACAACTGGAATGCAGATGAAGTAACAGCTTAATTCCACTACTGTTTACATTTTGTACTTCCATACTTCTTTAAACTTGTGGACCTTGAGCAGTTTTAAAAAGCTGAGCACTAGAGTCTTAGTTGGTTTTTTTTTAGCACTATTTTTTTAATTTGTAGTGTTTTAGAAGCCTCCCCTCTTAGAGTACTTGTTCCTAAGTACATGCCAAGTAATTTTTTTAAAACTAATTTATTTAGAAATATTTCATTCTTACAGAAAAGTTAAAAGAGCTATATGTTTTCAGTCGTTTCCTCCTAGATTCCCCTTTTCAACATTTTACATTTGTTCCATCTTTGGATTCTTAATCACTCTTTCTAGACACACAGACACACAGACACAGACACACACACCTCTTTCATTAGTTTGTTAATATGGTTATATGCCTTCTCTCCTTTCCTTGTTTCAGAGGATTTTAGTATATTCACAGAATGTATAACTATTGGCACTAGTTTCATTTTTCTGAAACTTTAAAAGTCGCTTCCCATCACTCCTGAACATTCTATATGTATTTGTAAAAATAAGGGCATTCTGTGTAACTTATCAAGTCAGGATTCCAGCAGTATAACACTACCATCGATTATATAGGTCCTTTTCTAATTCTACCATTTCAATTGTTTTTTTCTAATCATGTTTCATGTCCCAAGTTTTCATTCCAAAATGTTTTCCATTTAGTGATCCTTTCTTTTTCCATTCCTTTGGTCAGACTCAGTTTCTTGATCATCCCCTTGGCAGTTTTCAAAAACACAGGGCTTGCCCCCTGTAGGGATACCCTCCACCTAGATTCATGTGGTATTTCCATTCCTTAGCAAAATGCACAGAAATGATACTGTATTCTTCTAAGCTAATCTATCAAATGCCCAGCTTTTTTGTTGGGTTATGTAGGTGCCAACCACTTTTCCCTATTTTAAATAGGCTACTTTGTAATTTTGTAGTTTTTTTTAAAATAAATTCTAAGATGTGTCAATAGCTCATTGTTCTTCAAACTCCTATATATTAACCATAGCATCTGCCTAAATCAGATCCTTCTATTATGGTTGCCAGATGCCGATTCTTTTTTTTTTTTTTTAATTGTGAGAATAGTGAGGAGTTACAATTACATGGGCAAGATAACGATTACATTTCTTTTTTTTTTGTCGGTCGTGGGGCTTGAACTCTGGGCCTGGGCGCTATCCCTCAGCTCTTCAGCTCAAGGCGAGCGCTCTACCACTTGAGCTACAGCGCCACTTCCGGTTTTCTGGTGGTTTATTCGAGATAGCAGTCTCATGGTCTCTCCTGCCCGGGCTGGCTTTGAACCTCTATCCTCAGATCTCAGCCTCCTGAGTAGCTAGGATTACAGGCGTGAGCCACCAGTGCCCGGCTACAATTACATTTCTTATCAAGCATTGTTGCCTCCTCTTTGTTTCCCCTTCCCATCCCTTCCCATACTCTTCCCCACCCCCACATGATCCTCCCCCCACCTCCCACCAAAGTTGTTAAGTTCGTTTTTCCACATAACGACTTGTACATCTCATTGTTGCAATGAGTCCACCTGTATCCCTAGTTAAACAATTTGTTTTTTTTTTTCCCTTCCCCTCCACAAATTATACCAACATTAAATACAGTGAAAGCATGGGTTGTACTGTGGGGGAGGGACATACAAAGCAACATAGAAATCATCTTATAAATATGTTAGAAACAATTGCATGAAAGGAAAAAATAAAAAAACATTTGAATACTTACCTTGGGGTTCATTCCCCTAACATCAACTTCTCTGACCTTTTCTGCTTGACTCAGACATATACTAGTTATTGCAAATAAGGGAAACCATGGGATCTATGTTTCTTTGGACCTGGCTTACTTCACTTAATACAATTTTTTCCAAGTCTTTCTATTTCCTAACAAATGGGACAATGTCATTCTTTCTGATGGAGGCATAGAATTCCATTGTGTATATATACCACATTTTCTTGATCCATTCATCTACTGAGGGGCATTTGGGTTGGTTCCATATCTTAGCTATGGTAAATAATGCTGCAATAAACATAGTCGTGCTGGGTGTCTTGTTTGTGATAATTTGGGTAAATGCCCCAAAGTTGGATTGCTGGGTCATAGGGGAGCTCTATGTGGAGTCTTTTGAGGAACCTCCATACTGCTCCCACCAACAATGTTTACAATCATACCAACAATGCAGTAAGGTTCCCTTCTGTCTGCATCCCCTCCAGCATCTGTTGTTATTAGGTTGGACAAATGGGATAGCATGAAATTGCAGAACTTCTGCATGGCAAAGGATATAGCTTGCAAGATCAATTGAAGTCCCATGGATTGGGAGAAGATCTTCACTAGCCATACAACAGACAAGGTCTCATATCTAAAATATACCTGGAACTTAAAAAACTAAATCCCCCAACAAGAAATCTTCAAAGAAACAACTGCTCAATAAGTAAGTGGGCTAAAGACTTAAAGAGAAACTTCTCTGAAGAGGAAAGAAGGATGGCCAATAGACACATGAAGACATGCTCACCCTCTCTAGCCATAAAACAAAGCAAATCAAAACAACATTGAGATACCACCTCACCCCAGTTAGAATGGCTATAATCAAGAACTCTGATTCTTTATTTTTCCATTAACTCTCTATTACATGAAAGAGCTCTCTTTTCTCCTTTATGCGTATCATTCTGGGATCACAGATTTCTATTATTATTTTTTGTTATTCTAACTTTTATTATTTATTTTGATGCTTGAATGGCATCTTAAGTGGGAAACTTTTCCAAGCTGGCACTTTAGTCCTTTGTCATGTCTCTTATCACTTTAAGCATATCCTTACTTTCAGACACAAGATATTCCAGGTCCAGATTTTTGTCTTCTTGTACTGGTCCTCAAATCAGGCATTTCTCCAAGGAAGTCTGTGGCTTTTTAGTTGAAGATGGCTAGGCACCAATATTAGAGCACATAGTATGCTATCATTACATGTAGGCCTATCAATGGTGAAATCTAACAAATGACAAATGATTTATGTGGTATGTGTTTGTGTAATATGTATACACGAATCTTTGAATAAATATATACAAGTGCATATTATAAAATATAGATACCTCTAATTCCAATCCTGTAATCTCAGGGATCTTTCTATCCTGTTATCATTGATGTATTTAACTTAGGTCCTTAGATCCTTGTCTCAAAAAACATGCTGGGCTTTATTAGCGATCTTTAGCTTAAATAGCTAAGACTGATTTTATAGAACAAACATCCTAACAAATTGTGTTAGGATGACAAAGAAGATACACCTACCTTTAGCATATTTTTCAATGGACAGCTGTTTATGGTAACAAAAATGAACTTTTTCATCCTTTGTTCCATTATTACATTCTACATAGACTATAGCTGCCTTTTTATAAACAGTCTTGTAATGTGAAAAATGACAATTATTAACAATTATTTATTCATAGTATTCTAGTAAGGCCTGTAGAAGACCCAAAATTAAGGCACTCAAGTAACAAACAAAATAGAGACACTCACTCAGTAGACATATCTGAACATTTATTTGTGCATAGCATACTAGCAAAGGTTGTAGAGTACCCAAAAATAAGACATTCTAACAAAAATACTAATCTGTCTTTCCTACTTACGAGATTTGATTCAAGGTTAGACAGGTTCATAGTTTTAATAGTCCTTGAAATATTGTGTATTTTTCTGAAATGGCTGTACCTAATGATGTGGCTTCACCTAATGATGAGCCATTGTTGATTGTTTCTATTCATTTGAGCCAACAGCTTTTTCCTTTTTCTTCCCCCTATCATCCATTTTTAGTTTTCAGTGTTGCAACAAGAACACATCTTGCCTCAACTGGATCTGACTGACATTGTTAGCATCATTTTCAGTCTGAACTTCCTCCAGGCTAGAACTGCACAGCTAGCCCAGATGATGAGGGGGATGGGGAGTGAGGGCAGAAGTGCAGCTAGACTGGGTTGAGGCATTGACCCTGGAGCTAGGATTTTCAATCACAAGAGAAATTGTCATTTATTAAATATTTAATAGCAACTGTGGTGTTTAGATGCTTGTAATTTCTATTAAAATTTTCTTTTCCTTTCACAGAGTCGTTCCAATAAAGAAGATCCAGAACAGCTGAGATTAAAGCAGAAAGCCAAAGAGGTAGGACTTTCAAGTTACCGTGTTGGTCTTTTTGTTGAAGGAAGGTTGGCAGCTCTCTCCTGGCAATTAGGTCAGGGTTTATTTTGCTGTTGCATACCATTTGCTGAAGCCTTGGGGAAGGACAGGAACTGCTGAAGGCAAGGGCAGTACTTCAAATGAGGTCAATGAGTTATGTACTCTCTTTTAAATTTATTTTCAAGGCTTAGGCCTGTCTAGAAATGGCTCTTTGTAAACTGCAGCAGTGTACTTGGAGGAATATAATGTGGGATTAAAAAAAGAAAGAAAGAAACTTTTGAGATTTAGCATCTGGGACTGTACAATAGGCTACATTTTTCCAGGGTAATTGTTCGTTTTGTAAATCTGATACTGCTTATAATTCTTTGGCTGGGAGGCGGTACTGGGATTTAGTTTTAAATGGAAAACGCCTCTGGCTTTTAATTTTCTGGGCCCAGCAGTTTTCTGTTCTGGAATGGAGCCCTTGTTTCACACAGTTCATGTTTAGCTGCAGGGGTTTTAGTTTATAGCTTAGACTGGTTAAGCTTTTACTCCCAGAGGCCTCTGCATAGCAACTGTAGAAATCAACAAATAAGTTCATTTATGTCTGCAGCCTCCTCTCAGTAGCTGACTTTTTACATTTCCCAATATCCATTTCCTGACTTTTCTAGCCCCAGAGAAAAAAGCTCCACTAATTGGAGCTTATTTTAATTGAGCCTTAATATTGGATCTCACTGGAGTTGCCCCCAGAGCTGCTGAGAACAGAATGAAATGAAAGTACCTAAGGTTGGAGATGTGTGTGTGTGTGTGTGTGTGTGTGTGTGTGTGTAAATTTTTTCACTTGACCTACAGATTCTTTCCCTTCCTGAATAAATCATCAAGCCTGTTCACATTTCTGATTAAGTATCTGACAGCAGATGATAATAAAGACAATTGAGGTGTGAGATGTGTGATATGGAGCTGAAGAAATTGGTTTCTATAGTTACTTGACTGATTTCATGCAATTTTTAAGGATCTTTGTGCTAAATAAGAGTGATTTTCTGAGCAACCTTTTCCCTTAACTGTGCCTCTTGAACTATGAAATTTGTTGTTGCTTAACATTGCTGCACTTGGTTTTTAGGTGCCAGCAGCAGCAGGTTATTTATGAATGCTTTAAAGGCCCTTATTGTTTGGATTAATGTAGGAGCTCACACAAAACAAGTGGAAAACTAGTAAGATTCTACAGTCAATGTGTTGTGGTTTCATTAACATAGAAGGAAAATGCATGAACTCTAGATAAGGATATCAGGACTACGACAAGGAATGATAGAGTAGGAGAACATGGGAAAGATTGGAACCAAAATCATTTCATTATCAACAAAATATTCCTCATTAATTTCTATCAGAAAATTTATCTTAAAATATTAACATGAGCACTTGTATTCAAACAAATCAAGCTTATTTGGGATTGTATGGCAATATCATTGCTCTGAATCCTGGATATCCCTCTTCATTTTAATTAAGGACTTCTAATTGTATTCTCACTTTAGAAAATCCAGAAAGCTTCAAGATCTTTTCTTTTCTTTCTTTTTTTTTTTTTTGGGTCCAGTCGTGGGGCCTGAACTGTGGGCCTGGGCGCTGTCCCTCAGCTCTTCAGCTCAAGGCTAGCACTCTACCACTTGAGCCACAGTGCCACTTCCGGCTTTTTTCTTTTTGCTTATGGGGTGCTGAGGAATTGAACCCAGGGCCTCAGGCATGCAAGGCAAGCGCTCTACCACTGAGCCACCTTCCCAGCTCAAGATCTTTTCTTATATGTTGTTCTTTCATAAACTTTTATGAATGTCTGTGTCTTAATTTTTTCTTTAGCTTTGAATGAAGTGGCTAAAAGTAATGTTTAATCATTCCCTGAGGGATAAATAGGAGGATAGCATTTTTCAAAGAATATTGAGAAAGGCAAAGCATGCCTCTTACTGAAAACAGATGATAGCATCCTTTCTTTATTTCCTCTCCTTTACACCTATACTTTTTTCCCCCAAGGAAAATTAAAAGAACTTTATGTCCTTTCCAAAGGATTTTGAATGTTTTAGTTGATTTCTACTATAAGTAAATATTCTTGGATCAAAAAAGGAATAAAATACATTGGCCCTGGTCCAAGAGCAGAGCCATTCTTTATTAGTTGCAAATCTTTAAACGTTATTGTTAAAATGTTATTGTTTGTAGGGGTCGTTCTGGGGTTTGAACTCAGGGCCTGGGTGCTGTCCTTGAGGTTTTTTTTCCCAATGCTAGTGTTGCACCACTTGGGCCACAGCACTACTCTCTGGCTGTTGGTGGTTAATGGGAGTGAGTCTTAAAAACTTTGCTGGCCAGGCTGGCTTTGATCTCAGATCACAGCCCGAGGAGCCATATATTAATTTTTTAAATAACTTTACTATTCAAAAAACTCCCATTCAAAACCAACAGAGAGATACTAGATTTGTTTTATTACATAAATATTATCCTTACCTTAGTAAGGGTTAACATTGTCTTACTTGATAATTTGTAAGGTTATGTACTAATCATTGTCACATTAGTATAAACTATAATATGTACTTTAGTTTGTGATTGTTTTATCACTGTTATATTAGTATAAACTATAATATGTACTTTCGTTTGTGATTGTTGTGGTACTCAACTGTCTGGGAAGTTTTCCTTTATTCACTTGAAAGTTAGCACATATTTGTCACAGTTTCTTGACTTAAAACAACTTTCTTTAAAAAAAAACAAAAACAACAACAACAACCAGCTTTCTTTTCCCTTTCCAAGTAGGTATCTGCCTGCACAATTGGTCACAAGAAATAGGTTAATAACAGTGTATTATAAATGCAGAACTCAAAGGAATTGTTTAGAGAAATTATAAGCATTTTTAATTTTGAAAAATGTTTGAGCAATATTGTTTATTATATTAATTTTAAATCATGATCAGAATCCCCTTCATAATCCATGTTTGTATTCAACTGTTAAAGACCAAAGTTGTTTTTTTTTATTGTGAAAATACCGTTAAGAGGGGTTACAATTACATGAGCAAGGTAATGAGTACAGTTCTTATCAAGCATTTTTGCTTCCTCCTTTGTTTTTCCCCTACCATCCCTTCCCTCCCATCTCCACAACTACCCTCCCCAACCCCTGCCTAAATTGTAATTTTTTTTTCAAAATAGTGTCTTGTACATCTTATTGTTGTAATGGGTCACTCTATATCCCTATTTAACAATTTGTTTTTTCTCTTCCTCTCCCCAAATTATACCAACAGGGGTTATACCGTGGGGGAGGGACATATAAAGCATCAAAAAAATCACATGGTACTTATAAATATGTTAGAAACAATAGCAAGAAAAAAAAAACCACTTGTCCTTATCTTGGGGCTCATTTTGCTTAACATCATCTTATCTGACCTTTTCTGCTAGTCCCAGACATATACTAGTGATTGCAAATAAGGGAAACCATGGGACCTATGTTTCTTTGAGCCTGGCTTTACTTCACTTTATGTATATATACACATATATATAATTTTTTTTTTTTTTGTCGTTGGGCTTGAACTCTAAGCCTGGGCACTGTCCCTGTGCTCTTCAGCTCAAGGCGAGCACTCTACCAATTGAGCCACAGCACTACTTCCAGTTTTTAGGTTTATTGGAGATAAGAGTCTCATGGATGGGCTGGGAAGATGGCTCAGTGGTAGAGCGCTTGCCTTGCATGCCTGAGGCCCTGGGTTCGATTCCTCAGCACCACATAAGCAAAATGAAAAAAGCTGGAAGTGGCGCTGTGGCTCAAGTGGTAGAGCACACTAGCCTTGAGCTGAAGAGCTGAGGGACAGCGCCCAGGCCCAGAGTTCAGGCCCAACGACCGGACCCAAAATAAAAAAAAAAAGTCTCATGGACTTTCCTGCCCGGGTTGGCTTTGAACCATGATCCTCAGATCTCAGCCTCCTTAATAGCTAGGATTACAGGCGTGAGCTACCCTTGCCCGGCTGACTAAAGTTTTTATTTTGATTGTTTCTCTTTTTTTTTATCTAGTACAGTTTTAGAAGTTGTTAATTTTTTCCTTGCATTCTGGATCTACAGATAAACTATGTTAAAATGTACATGCATTTGTGTGAGCATTTAATAATTTTTTTCATTCTTCCTATTTACTTTATTCAATTTTTGTCATTCTCATTTGGCACTTAGAAATTGGGCTGCTTTTAGGTTTGCCTCCAGCTTACTGTCAGATCTGTTGAGGTGTTCCTGGTGTATGCTATTCTTGCTGATTTGACAAGTTATTTGTGTATTTGAAAACCTTATTTTTGTCTGGCAAAATGTCTGTGAATATCTTTGTAACTCAACCATTTTATTTTAAAGGCTCTTCTTTCCCCCTGTTGAATTTTTTGCCTGAGGGGGAAAAATAAAAGAATAAAAAGAACATGTTGGGATAGAGATATGGCCCTGCTATAGAAAGCCTTCTTAGGGCTGTGATGTAGCTCAGTGGCAAAGTGCTTGCCTAGGAAGGCAAAAGTCCTGGGTTCAATCCCCAGTACCAAAAACATGTCATGGGGCCTGAACTCTGGGCCTGGGTGCTGTCCCTCAGTTCTTCAGCACCACTTCTGGCCTTTTCTCCTTATGTGGTGCTGAGGAATGGAACCCAGTGCCTCAAGCATGCAAGGCAAGCACTCTACCACTGAGCCTCCTTCCCAGTCCTTTTTTTTGGGGGGTGGGGTCTGGTCGTGGGGCCTGAACTGTGGGCCTGGGCGCTGTCCCTCAGCTCTTCAGCTCAAGGTTAGCGCGCTACCACTTGAGCCATAGCACCACTTCTGGCTTTTTTTTTTTCTGCTTATGTGGTGCTGAGGAATCGAAACCAGGGCCTCAAGCATGCAAGGCAAGCACTCTACCACTGAGCCTCCTTCCCAGCCCCATTTGTTTGTTTTTTACAGAAAGCTTGCCTAACATATGTGAGTTTCTGAGTTCAAACCTCAGTACTGTACCCACTTTGAAGTTTTAATGTTTTCAAAGTCTGCATTTTTAAATTTTCATACATTTCCTGAAATGTAAATGTTAATGTTCTTCTATTTCACCATCTGTTTGTGGAAAATTAAAATACATTACAAATTGCCAAATTTTTAACTTCAAACAAGCAAGCACATCTTTGTGCAGTGCAGCTGCACAACACAGCAAATGTGTGTTGTATGTCCTAGATGAACGTCTATTCCTTAGTGTTTTCCTTTCTTATCACATTATCCAGAATTCTGTAGAGCAAGCTATCTGACCCTGAAGTTCTAACATCCTAATTTCTTAAAGATCTGTTTTGTATTTTATGACTTTTATGTTCTTTTGTATTTCTTTTTCTCCTTAGGGAAATGTGAGTTCACTGCATCTGTGCAGAGACAAAAAATCATTTACTTTCTTTTGAACATTTCTGGCATTTCAACTTTCACATTTTATCAGACAGTAAAGGGGCATATAAGAATGTACCTAATGGCACATTAACTTTATATAGCAACATGTAGTAGGAACTAGGCAGAAGAATAAGTAATGTGAAATAATTACTATACATAGCAAATTAGGAAACATGTAGCCTAAAGTATTTAGAAATTTTCCTTAAAGAAATTATGGTATATAAAAACACTAGGTACAACTCTCCATGAAAGTATTATTGTGCAAGAAATAAAGTACTTGATCATAAGACTCATTACTGGTTAGAAAATGTATCATTGAGGTATAAAAAAGCCAAGGTATATTTTAGAAGTGAAATTTGAAAAGATAATGGAATTAGTGAAACATGGTAGTTAAAGATAACCATTAAATTATAGTAATTTATATTTAAATTAAATGCTGGCTCTTCATATTCCAAAATGGGTGGAACATTAAATAGGGGAAAGAAAACTTGTCAATAAAAGTACATTCTAACAGTCATTATGAAAAACATATTTCTTTTTTAAAAATTTACAAATGACTGTATAAGAGGTTCACATTTTAAATGTCCATTTATGTGTACAATGCATCTTAATCAGCATCAGCCATTGTTCTGTCTCCACCTCCTACCCAACCTTTCCCTTGCTCATCACATAAAGTTTCCCACCCACTTTTTCACAAAGTATGAGTTTGTTTGTGGTGGGAGGTGTGAGATCTGTGTGTCATAAAAGACATACCACTCTCTTGGTAGAGAGATAGGAAGTTACCACTTTGGACTCAACTTAGCTCTGTTGGGTACAGGTTTGAATTCTGATAGGCATGTTCTCTACCACTTGAACCACAACTCCAGCTCTTTTGGCTTTGGATATTTTTGAGATAAGGTCTCACTTTTTGCCCACGCTGGTCTGTTCGTATTTTATCTTCCCATTGTAACTGGGAGGGCATTTGTACACTACCACATGCAGCTTACTGAGATGAGAGTCTCACAGTTTTTTAGCCCAAGTTGGCCTGAGTAACTGAGACAATAAGTGTTCACCACCACATCCATGCACCTTAGTATTTTATATTTAAAGTGAATATAATAACAAAGTTTTTGCTTATTTATACTAAGTTGTCATAATTTAGAGAAAGTTGAAACACTAAAGAAAAAACCCAGTAGTTTAGAAGTACTAGTTATGGACGGCTACTGGACTGGCTGTGGACCTTTAGGTTGTTTTTAGTTTAGTTTGGTTTTGTTTTGTTTTTTCCCCTCCCAAGACCTGAAGGCAAGTAAAAAAGGAAGGAAAAAGAGTAGTACAAGCATGACATTTTAGGAAAGGGTAGTGTTGGGGGGATTAAAGTCTTATATTTAGCATAAACAACTAACCCTTAACACAATTCATAAGTATTAAGTTTAAGCCAAATGTTAACAGTGTCTGTAGCAGACAGACTTTTTGCTGCTCTGAACAAAACAACTTTTTTAAGAGAGGAAGATTTCTTCACTCATTGTTTCAGAGGTTTTAGTCCATATTACTTGGCTCTGTTGAATCTGGGCCAGTGGTGAAGCATATCGCTGTGACTACAGAAGCATGTTACAGAGCCTGCTCTCCCAACAGCATACCCAAAACAGAGTAAAGGAGAGGCAAAGGACAGATTCAAATTATAATAACTGTGTTTAATTGTGAACTAGAAATACTCCATTTTCTGGAAGATAGGTATCCTAGTTTTCCATTGCTTTGACAAGGTATCTGAGATAAGCCATTTAAAATAAGAAAAGAAATTATTTTGGCTTATAGTTTCAGAGGTTTTAATCCATCATTTACTTAGAAAATTCTACCAAACATTCACAGAAGAATCCCCACCACTTTACAGTCTCTTTCAGTACATAGTAGAGATAGAAGCACTTACAGCGAATTTAATGAGGCTAGTGGCACATTTCTGTAATCCTGGCTACTCAGGAGGCTGAGAGCTGAGGATAATGATTCAAAACCAGCCCTGGCAGGAAAGCCCATGAAACTCTTATCTCTAATTAACTAAGAGGGGATTTTTTTTTTTTTTGGTCGGTCATGGAGCTTTAACTCTGGGCTTGGGCACTGTCCCTCAGCTCTTCAGCTCAAGGCAAGAGCTCTACCGCTTGAGCCACAGCAGCGCCATTTCCGGTTTTCTGGTGGTTTATTGGAGATAAGAGTTTCATAGACTTTCTGGCCCAGGCTGGCTTTGAACCTCGATCCTCAGATCTCAGACTCCTGAGTAGCTAGGATTATAGGCATGAGCCACCGGCGCCCGGCTAGAGGGAGGTCTTCTTTAGTCAGATGAATGTGTTTTCTTTGTTCTCTCTCTCTCTGTCTCTTTCTCTCGGTCTCTCTCTCTCTCTCTCTCTCTTTCTGCTTCTCTCTCTTTCTCCCTCTCTCTCTCTCTGTTTGGTGCTAGTATTTTTGGTGTTTGAATTTGGCTTGTGTGCTGTCCCTTGGCTTTTTCACTCAAGCCTGGCACTATTATCACGTGAGCCACAGCTCCACTTCTGGCTTTTTGGTGGTTAATTAGAGATAAGAGTCTCATGGATCTTTCCTGCTTGGTCTGGCTTTGAATCTCAGCCTCTTGAGTAACTACGATAACAAGTATGAGCCACCAGGGCTTGGTTTAGGTAGAGTTTTTTGGTTTTTTTTTTTACATTTTAAAACCCTACTGCCTTTTCTTGTTTTAAGACAGAGTTTCATTGTTGCCAAGAATGTCTCCCAACTACTGAGATGAAGTGATACTTCCACTTCAACCTTTCAAGTAATTGGGAATACGAGCACAGGTTACCATGGCCAGCTTGATCTTTGAGATAACTGTCTTGCTAACTTTATTGCCTGAGTTGGTTTTGAACTGATCTTCCTCTCCTGCCTCCCAAGTAGTGGGATTACAGGTATGAGCCACAATTTTAGCTTGATACCTTTTATTCAAGATCAATTTAGATTTTCTACTTCCTTTTTGTTTCCATAGTTTATTATTTATTCATTTTTGCAAGGCTAAATATTATTCCCAATGCCTTATTACATGCTAGATCAGTGCTCTTCCACTGAGTTATATCCCTAAACCCCCATATAAACTTCAGAAATAACCCATATTTTCAAAATGTTTTGTCAGTACTTTATTAAATCTATAGATCAATTTGGAGGCATTAAAATCTTTATTGTGTTTGATCATACAGTATATAAACTTCATGTTATTTATTTTTTTATTCTTTCATGAGCATTTTGTGTCCTGACACATGCAAATACTACAGATATATGATTTACTAAGCTAAACTTGATGCCACCTCCATCTATATTTATGCCCAGAACTTTCTCTGTTCTAGTTAAATGTCTGATTGCTTTGTTTTGTGCTGGTTAAATTATGTGGTTTTTGAGAAAGTTTATTAGTTACAGGGTCAGCTAAAATTATAATGTTTATGTTGTGGTAGATGTAGATTTGCTTGCAGCATTGTATTTGAAAATTCAGAATACCAAAGTATAATTTGCTGAGTGGGTGAAAATTTTTTACTACCTGGGTAAGGAATTGGAAGACATGAATGAACTTAGGTACCTGGGATTTGGTGCAACTATCTGCCATTACTGGGAGGAACTTGTGCTTTTTGTTGTTTGATTTGTGCTGCATGACTAAAATCTTTTTTTGGAGAGGGAGGAGTACAGACGTCACTTAGAAATTGTAGATTGTAGCCGCTCACATTTTTTTATTAAAAAATACAATTAAAAAGCCAGCAGCAACAAAAGATCTTACAACTTCTGGAAACACTTTTTATACTATTTATAAGAAACACTGTCCAAAAATTTGTGAAACAAATAGAAAATGGCTCTCAGTTCATTTTCTTTAGATAATTATTTTCCAGATATGGTCAGGCTATAACAAAATATATTGGGCAGTGTGTTTTCAAAAGAGTCTTATTTCTCACAGTTCTAGAGGTTGGGAATTCCAAAGTCAAGGTGACAGCCAATCAGCACATGGTGAGGATCCACACTCTTGTTCTAGTGCGGCAAAAGGAGAAAAGTGTCTTTCCTGCCTCTTTCCTAATGGCTCAACTCCCATTGTGAGAGTTCCTCTGCCTTGACCTGATCATCTCTCAAAGGCCTCATGTCCTTCTGTCATCATCTTGGGGGTTAAGGTTTCTACATTAGAATTTTGAGTGGATACAAACATTCAAATCATAGTCATTCTGCTTTATTAAAGACTTAGTTACTGGTGCATATTCATTTTTTTTTTACCAATATTCAGACAATCAGAAGTGATTTTTAAAAATTTGAAATGAGCTCAGGATTCTCCTGCATCAACCTCTTAAGAGCTGAGGTTTCAGGTCCATGCCACTATCCTTCCTAGAGATTATCTTATGTTATGTGAATAACTCTGTGAGACTGAATACTTCACCACAAATGATTCTACTTTCATCCTGCTTTTTTTCTTGGAAGTTGTGTTCCAATGTATGTTTAAAAGTTGATTTTTGTTCTATTTATTTCCTTGTTTGCTTGCTTGCTTATTTAAATACTTCATTGGCCTCTGAGCTCAGCACCTGAAGTTTGCTAAGCAGGTGTGCCATTTGAGCCACTCTACCAGAGGTTGTTACTCTTTTTTAAAATAATGTTTATGTGGTTTTTTTTTTTTTTTTTGGGTCCG
The DNA here is from genome assembly GCF_000151885.1 of Dipodomys ordii. NCBI lineage: Eukaryota > Metazoa > Chordata > Mammalia > Rodentia > Heteromyidae > Dipodomys > Dipodomys ordii. The sequence goes on along the minus strand of NW_012267241.1, from coordinate 16,687,429 downwards.
GTCGTGGGGCCTGAACTCTGGGCCTGGGCGCTGTCCCTTAGCTCTTTTAGCTTAAGGCTAGCACTCTACCACTTGAGCCACAGCGCCACTTCCGGCTTTTTTCTTTTTGCTTATGTGGTGCTGGGGAATCAAACCCAGGGCTTCATGCATGCAAGGCAAGCGCTCTACCACTGAGCCACCTCCACAGCCCCTAATGTTTATGTTTTACATATAAGTTTTCTCCACAAGTTACTTTTTAGTTGATCATGTTGATACTATGTGACTATCAACCATTATCAATTTTCCCCTTTCCTTTTGTAATCATAAACTTTTGATAAGGTTTAAACACTAATCCTTTTCTAGAGAAACTTATGGACCTAGGTAGTGGTGGTATTTTATTTTTAGTCTGCCTTAAAAAAAAACTTAATTAGCTGTTTCGATGAAGTGATGCTTGCTCTGCCTTTTCATAAGGTTATCTTTTATCTGTACCCCTGAATAATCTCACCCAAATACTAAAAATTCTTCTTTGTACGTTTGGGCATTCTGTACTAAATATGATGATAACTACACTACACAACAAAATAATTTCGATTTTTCCTGTAGATAGTAAATTGAAAGCAAATCCATAATTTCTATTTGCAAACAAGGAATGTTATAAATTTTAAAATGAGAATGCTTGGCTATGATAATTTTCTTTTTTCTTTTTCTTTTTTGTTTGTTTTTTCTTTTTTTTTGTTTTTGTTTTTTTTGTTTGTTTTTTGTTTTTGTCAGTCATGGGGCCTGAACTCAGGGCCTGGGCGCTGTCCCTCAGCTCTTCACCTTAAGACTAGTGTTCTACCACTTGAGTCACAGCACCACTTCCGGCTTTTTCTGCATATTTGGTGCAGAGGAATTGAACCCAGGGCTCATGCATCAAGTCAAGCACTCTACCACTGAGCTACCTTTCCAGCCCTGTAATTTTCTTTTAATCTGAAAAGATTGGAGTTTATCCAGTCTGTCCAGTTTTCTGCTCACCTTACACTTGAAATGACTTCTTTGTCTTCTATCCAGTAATTGTCCTAGCCTAAAATTCAGCATAAAGGTTTCATACTAAGTGTATGGAGTCAAAAAATCAAGAAAAGTACCCTTAGTTGTAAGAGAATGGAGTATTTACTTCATACTATAACTTTACTCAGGGGAGAATATACAAATATTATAATATTTGTGTGAACATGATTGTATAAGCATTGACTGCTTTTCTTTTTTTTTCTCCATCTTCCAGTTACAGCAATTGGAGCTTGCCCAGATACAGCACAGAGATGCTAATCTTACAGCCCTTGCAGCTATTGGACCACGGAAGAAAAGACCATTAGAATCTGGAAGTGAGGTAATGATATAGTGTTTATTTTATTTTTCATATAAAAAATTCAAAAAGAAGCATGTAAAAGAAGACATGGAAACAGTTTATTCTAAATGCTATTGCTGCCAAACTCTCCTTAAATAAAACTCTTTTTTTGACAACTTTATTAAGTCTTTTCTTTCCCCAGGTTTTTAAGAGGCTTCTTTTCCATTTTATTCCTACTTGTTATTTATTTCGTACTTTATAGCTCCAATCTTTATTGTACTGAGTCATTATTTTAGATTTTATTTCTTTGTATTTTTTGTCACTGTCTGTGCTTGAACTCAAAGGGCCTCTAACTTCCTTGGCTTGCTTGATCATGGCTGGCACTCTACCACTTGATCCACACTAACAGCCAGGATTTTTGCTGATTGATTGAAGATGGAGTCTTAGGAACTTTTCTGCTCATGTTGGCTGAGAACTGAGTTCTAGGTCTTAGCCTCCTGAGCAGCTAGGATTACAGGCATGAGTCATTGGCACTTGGGCTATGAGTGTTCTTGCTCAAATTTTTATTTAATCTTCTCTCCTTTGTCTACACCTGGCTCTTCTATTAAGATTCAGTCTGCCCTCTTATTTCTTCCATGAACCCTCTCATACCAGTTTATCTTCTTCTGAGCATGGAGTTTATTTGTATAATTTAATTGTTCTTTTATTCCTGTGTGAATATTTTCTTGTCAAGTTATAAATTTGAGTTGTTTGATTAATATCAATAAAGAATATTTCTTGTGTCTTGAGAGTAATGATTTGAGAAAGCACTATAACTTTGGTATGGACGAATGAATTATCGGCTGAGATAGAGGTATAGTGTATAGTAAGATCCTAGGGCTGGGGTTAGCAATAAAAGAGCAGTAGTTCTTTAATTGTGCTCCATAAAGTCTAAATGTACTTTGAAGCAGCTCCTCACCAACATTAGCCTGTAGCATTGTCAGTTCCTAAATGACTGTCAGTCACCTAAATAGATGAAAGTCCAGTTCTACCTCTGTGAAAGTGATAGTCTCTTCATTCTCTTCCCCAGTCAGATGTACTCACTGTTACACTTTTTGGATATCCTTTCAGAAATTTGTTATGAACATAGATACATATCTGATGTGCCTTCACAAAGCTACATTGTTTTTTGAGTACAGCTTTCATGCCAGTGCTTTTTTTTAATTGAAATTAGGTGATTACATTAATTTCATATATTTCACAGTATTGTGGAATAGTGATATTTAAAGTCACAAACACATTTTAACCTTCACAAGGCAAATTGTCATTATCATGGTCTATAAAGTTTGTGAATTCTATGAGCTTTGACTATACAATATTTCTTCTACATCAGGTGATATTTTCATTTCTTTTGACAAAACTACATTTTTAAATTTCAGTGTGATCAAACCTTATTCACAGTCTACCTCATATAATTTATTTTTAAACTTTTCAAGTATGGGTCATGGCAGTGGTTAGATGAGTCACAATTTATTCAACAAATTCTCCAGTGAACAATTTAGGTCTAGGTTTTTCTTCATTGCTTCAGAGAATATTCTTGTATTTAAATTATAGTGTGTATATATAGTGTAATTATAAGTGAAATTAATACTGTTGAGTTAAGGAATATGCACACTGAGAAAACTTAATGAAAAACATGTAGAACCTCTACTATCTGCCATTCCACTTCAACATCCATCAATTTATGTCTGACATTGTTTGATTTATATATCTATATTTACTTTTGGGGCTAAGTTTTCACCTTTTAGTTTATTTTTCAGCAAATCCTACACTCAATTTCTTTTTTTTTTTTGGTCTGGTCGTGGGGCCTGAACTCTGGGCCTGAACGCTGTCCCTCAGCTCTTCAGCTCAAGGCTAGCGCTTTACCACTTGAGCCACAGCACCACTTCCAGCTTTTTTCTTTTTGCGTATGTGGAGCTGAGGAATCGAACCCAGGGCCTCAGGCATGCAAGATAAGCGCTCTTACCACTGAGCCTCCTCCCCAGCCCTCAATTTCTTCTCTTTTTTTTTTTTTTTTGTTTTTAGTTGTTGATGAGTTTTACCTTCTAAAAAGCTGTTGTCAGTTTTTACATAGACCTTATTTTTTTATATTTCCATTAATACTGTTTATTATCTTTTCCATCTCTGGTGAAAAATGCAATTTTAGTAGTATTATTGGTAAATGAAACAATTTTTCACATGCATATTCAGTGTACTCTAATTTTTCCTGCATCTCACTGAGTTACATTGTTCAATTGATTAAATATATGGAAATCTCTCACTCATTTTCTTTTCAGTTTCTCTGGGCTATTTTCTCTAGCATTTTTTAGCTTTATGTCTGAAGGCTTTAATTGTTCCTTAAAATAACCATTCTTCCATTTTCATCATCACAACTTAAGAAAACCGTTTTTTTTTTCTTCTTTGATTTGCTTTGTTATGCTGTGTTTTACTTTTTTGTTTTAATAATATCAGGGTTTAAACTTAAGGCCTAATTCTTGCTTCACTTTCTTGTTAATATTCTACCACTTGAGTCATGCATTTAGTCTGGATTTTGTCTGGTTAATTGGAGATGGAATTCTATGGACTTCTCTTCCCAGACTGGCTTTGAATCATAATCTTCCAGAGCTCAGCCTGTGAATAGCTGGGATCATAGGCTGAAGCACTGAGCTAGCTTGTTTTATTATTATTATTATTTTTATTTGTCTTGTTTGAAGACAGAGTATCCCTATCCCCCAGCTGGCCTGCAGCTGGAAATCTTGCCTTAGTATGCTAAGATTATAAACATGTACCACCATGCCCACCTAGAAAGCCCCTTTTAAATAAGGATGAAATGTACTATTACTTTTATTATTTAACTTTTTAGGTATATGTCTTTGATTCATGGAGCATGTGTGTTTGTTTTGTGGTAGGGTTTGAGCCCAGATCCTTAGACCTTTATGTAGCATTTCTTTAGAGTAAGAGTTGAAATACGGATTTAGCTTTATTTCCTGGATCTTTGAATGAAAGTTGAAGTATGGGCCAGACCGATAATCCTAGCATTCAGGGGTAGAGACAGAAGCAAGAAGATTGCAACTTCAAAGCTAGCCTGTAATATATAGCCAGCTGAAGCCCAGCCTGGGTTACATAGCAAGACTGTGTCAAGAATAGGGGAGGAAAAAAAAAAGGAAAAAGAAAAAATAGGAATTCAGTTTTGTACCTTCTATCCCTCCCCCAGCATTCTCATTCAAGCTAGTAAATTGTTCCATCATTTACTCTATAGTTATTAACTCATTTATTTACAATGCTCCCTTTGTTGTATCTAACTTTGTATTGTCTTCTAATTCCCACATGTATTTGAGTCATTTCCTTATACTTTGAACCAAGTTTAATAGTTTTTCTATGATTTTGAAAATATGTTGTGTCTGCAATGTGTAGCCACATATGGCTGTTGAGCTCTTGAGCTCGGTGATAGAAGAAATAAATTCGTACTTTTAAGTTAAAATGAATTTTAGTACCCATATATGTCTATTGGCTTCTACATAGGACAATGTAGAAGGATGTTCTACTGGTGTATATCTTCTTATTTATTTGGGGAGTAAGAGTGCCCTAAGAATCAAACCAGGGCCTCACAGATGCTAACCAAATTGTCTCCTGCTGACCAACATTCCTAGCTTGTCTATGTCTATTTGACCATGTTTTAACACCCAAACCCTTTGAAAAAATTATAATTTTTAAAATGTATAGTTAAGCATATTTTTTTGTATGTGTTGGTACTAGAGCTTTCAACTCAGGGCCTTGCTTGGGGTTTTTGCTCAAAGCTGACATCTACCAATTAAGGTACACATCTAGACTAAATTTTTGTTATAATTGGAGAAAAGTGCCATAGATTCTTCTGTTCAGGCTGGCTTTGAACCTTGAAAACTAAAATAGTTTAGTAAAGCTGGTCACCAGTGACTCACACTTATACCTACTCAGGAGCCTGAGATCTGACAATCATGATTTGAAGCCAACCCAGACAGAGTCCATGAGACTCTTATCTCCAGTAAACTACCAAAAATGCCAAAAGTAGAGTTGTAACTATAGTGGTAGAGTGCTAGTCTTGAGCAAAATAAGCTCACCAACAGTGCTCAGACTCTTGAGTTCACACTCCAGGACAGGCATCAAAACAAAAAAAAGTCCATTAGAGAAATTTTTGTTTCTATCACAAGATGAGCTAGAAGCACTCTTTATTTTTGTTAGTGTGTGAGTATAAATATCTTACTTAAATTGGAGTGTATTATTTCATTATTAAGCCTATTCATATAAATAGGCTGTTAACAAATCTTTATTTTGTGACAAAAAATAAGTGTAGTTGTTTTCATCCACAGCCATTATTTATAATATTATTATAATGTGCTTGGAGATGTCTAAATTCCTGATATGTTTTCTATTTTAGTAACATTACAACAAATTCTGGTAAATGTTTGCTTGGCAGGAAAATCTTTGCAGCACATATGACAAGTCCATTTGTGATTCTGAGTTTAATTCTTGATTCTGTTAAGCTTTTTAACTTTGTACAAAGGTGGTTTACTGTTTGTTACAAAGAAAATAGAATATATTGCTTTTCTATTTTTGCCTTACGACTCTGTTTTAAGATCATACAGTTGTTTTTTAATGAAAATTGAAGATATAAAATGGTTTTTCTAAATTTGCACAGTTATTAAGATAGAGGAACCAAAGATACAACACCAGACATTTTGTCTGTGCTCATAACCAACCACTACACTGAGATCATTCTAGAAATATTGTGCTGCCAGTTGAGCATTGTATTTTGGACGTTGTTTTACCTAGATTTCACAAGAGAAACAATACAATGTATAGAGCTAAGTAATAGGATATTTTTTTTGCCAGTCTTGGAGATTGAACTCATCCTGGGCACTGTCCCTGAGCTGCTTTTGCTCAAGGGTAGCACTCTACCACTTGAGCCACAGCGCTACTTCCGGCTTTTTTCTTTTTTTTGCTTATGTGGTGCTGAGGAATCGAACCCAGGGCCTCAGGCATGCAAGGTAAGCGCTCTACCACTGAGCCACCTTCTCAGTCCAGGACTTCATGCATTCTAGGCAAGCACTCTACTACTAAGCCATTTCCCAGCCCCAGGTAACACGAATTTTTAATAGAAAATGACCCACACGATTATGAAGGTTGAAAAGTGCCATATCCTAAAGACCCAGGAAGCTAGTGATATAATTCAGTCTGAGTTGTCAAGCTTGAAGACCAGGGAAGCCAATGATGTAGTTTATATTTCAAGATAAGGAGGCCTGAGAATAGAGGAAGGGCAGATGGAGGAGATAGACTGATGATTTAAGTTGTTGAGTAACAACTTGGGGCTTTGAAGTCCAGGGATATGAGAACTTGGATAACTCGGCTTCAGAAGACAGTGCAACTTTGTTCTTCTGTTTTTTTGTTTTTTTTTTTTTGGTCCGGTCGTGGGGCCTGAACTCTGGGCCTGGGCGCTGTCCCTCAGCTTTTTCAACTCAAGGCTAGCGCTCTACCACTTGATCCACAGTGCCACTTCCGGCTTTTTTCTTATGTGGTGCTGAGGAATCGAACCCAGGGCCTCGAGTATGCAAGGCAAGTTCTCTACCACTGAGCCACCTTCCCAGCCCTGTTCTTCTGTTTTTATCTAGCTATTCAATGTATTAGATAACCCTTGTCTACTTGCTGATGGTGAATGTTCTATCTCTATTGAACCTGCTGCTTTAGGTTAATCTTTTCTGGTGTTCTATAATTCTAAAACATGTTCTACCAGGTGTCTGAATATCCTTTATCAATCTAAAACGTATAGCTTACTATCATAGACATTTTCTTCTGTCTCATACTTTTGTGCCACAATTCACTGATCCATCAGTAGGCACTTAGAATATTTTTACATATTTGTAATAAAGAATGAACATACAATGTCTTCATGAACTTCACTTATTTTGTAGGATTGATTTATAAAAGAACCTTTGGATCTAAAAGCATACATCCTGTAATTTAATAACTTTTTTTTTGTGGGTTGTGGGGGCTGAACTCTGGGCTTGGGTGCTGTCCCTCTGCTCTTCAGCTCAAGGCTAGCGTTCTACCACTTGAGCTGTAGTGTCACTTCCAGATTTTTTCTGCTTATGTGATGCTGAGGAATTGAACCCAGGGCCTCATGCATGCAAGGCAAACACTCTACCACTGAGCCAACTTCCCAGCTCTTAATAACTAATTTTTCATAAGCTTCCTAAAAACATTGTGTCAGTTTCTACCACTGAACCCGTTTCCTTGCTAGCAATAGATAGGATCATTCGTTAAAAATATTTATCACTACAGTTTTTTGTTGATTGCATCTCTGTCAATCATACCCTCTTAAAAGGTAAGGTTATTTCTAAATGGAAACATGGTAACAAAATGCTGAACAACCTCTAAAATACCCTTTGAGGTTAATTCTTGAATCTTGTTACATTTCTTTAAATACTAAAATCATATAGGAATTTTTTTCATAATAGAAATGTATATATTTTGAAATATTTTCAACCAGGTTGAATTCTTACCAGTATTTGAATGATTATATATAGAGATGATTGACTTTACTATGACTGTTTTTGGTATTTTTATCACTTTAGTATATGGATAGATTAAAAGTAAAATATTAAGTCTGAAATGATTTTGGAAAACACAAAGGCTTAAATCTATTAGGAGGCAACAATTTCTCAGTGAAAATTGTCTCTGCTTACTATTTCAGGTGACTTTTTAGTCTGGAAAGGTGCACAAGTAATTTAACTAAAATGCTCTTGACAGGAAAGTTTAATCTTCATTTCCTTAAGGGGCATAGTCAGTAGCCATTCTTTATTTATTTCCATCCTCTTCCACCAGGTTGCAGGGGACCATCATTTTCTAAAGTGTTCATTGTTATCTATTACAGCAGACCTATGAGACATTGAAAGAGATATGTGTCACTAAATGCTCTCTATAAATATATACATTCAGGGGATTATGGGCATTTTATTACTTTATATAAAGAATGTATTTTAAGATAGATTTCTATATTGTTCACATTAGCTAAATGTGTGAGTATTAATTCATAAATGAAACATCCCAATTTACTTAGGTCTTTTAAATTTTCCAAAGGTTTAAAATTGATTTGTTTAGGGCTGGGAAGTTGGCTCAGTGGTAGAGTGCTTGCCTTGCATGCATGAGGCCCTGGGTTTGATTCCTCAGCACCACATAAGCAGAAAAAGCCGGGAGTGGTGCTGTGGCTCAAGTGGTAAAGCACTTGCCTTGAGCTGAAAAGCTGAGGGACAGCGCCCAGGCCTAGATTTCAGGCCCCATGATGGACAAAAACAAAACAAAAATTGATTGTTTGTTTTGTTGGTTTTTTGGGGGAAAGATCTTACTGTATAGCTGTAGCTGGCTTTGAACTCTTTATTGCTTCAACCTCTCAAGTGCTAATATTACAGGTATATGTAACCACAATGATTTAAAAGTTTACTTTTTTGTCAACTACCTTTAGTAACTTACTGGGAAGTATGTTGAATTGCACATTATGTGCTTATCTTTTCTTTTCCCAAAATATCTCTTAAATAATCTTAAAAGAGCCAGTTATGTATGCTGAAAACAGTAAACATTCACAGTAATAAAGAAAAAAATGACACTAGTGTTTGAGTTTAAAATGATTCATATTAGAGTCCTGCTAGGTTCAAATAGTAACAGATGCCTTTTAAATGTCAGTGAATTAAAAGATGGTATGTTGAATTTGTGTTGTGTCAAATTGGCCAAGCGGGAACTGAGTTTCCCAGAAACTCTTTTCTTACATAGTTCCTGGTTACTATAAGCTTTGAGGAGTTTTATAGCAGTTTTATTTTGAAAAATAGAAATGAAACTTCACCTCTATTCCTCTTGTTGGGAAAGTCAAGGTGGGATTACAGGACCCTGTTATATCTCTATGTGTTGACATAGATCAGCAGCTGGCCCTTCAGTTCAGTCCTCTCTGAGGAAAGTTTGTCTCCTAATGAGTCTATTATGGCTTCCCTTAAGGCAGTGGCCTTGCAAGGGATGACTGATCTTTCTCAGGACTTACCTACTATCTCTTATTTCTTGTATGCTTACAACCAGATTCAGGTTCTACCAGCCTTGGGTAAGGTACTAAAGTATGGCCCATGAGGTAATGTGGTATACACTAAATGAATTACATGATTTTGCTTGCAGTTGCCTGAGAGATGGTATGGGAATGAATGGTTCCTAAGGATTTAGCTTCAGAGTAGAAAGAACATAAAATTGGGTCAGGCCTAACATACTGATTTAGAATCACTAGGCAAAGATTACTGACAGAAGGTTATTAGAGCTACAAGTGGCTTCAACAGTTTTATTTTGATTGGTTGCCTAACTGGAAGCCTAACCCAAAGGGGACGTAGACTAAGTGAAATTGAGGTAGATACTAGAATTGTATTTATATAATATAAACACTTGTTTACAGAGACTGTATGTAAGATGACCACATCTGTCCTCTGAGTGTGTGCAGAGGATACTCCTTTTATTGTAGCTATGAGAAGGCGTCAGCATCCTTGAGGAGCTCTGCTAGCCTTTTGCTCCAGTGAGTAGAGATCCAGAGGATCTCTACCATCTAGCTGTGTTTTGAGCTTGTTGAGGATAGCAGAATCCTTGGTGGCAGAGGCAAGTAGTGACAGGATGGATATGGTGACTCTGATGGTCAGTAAAGCCAGTGTAGTAATCAGAATAGTCTTTAAGTTACAGAGATTTAGGGGCAGGGATGCCTATGTTCTGAAATAATTCAAAAGTAATAATAATGAAGGCAACAGAAAGGAGAAATCTGTTGCTTTAAATGTTCTGCTCATGTCGTACATTAAAAACAACTAAAAACCCTCTTGTTGACATATCTTAGAGTTCATTTCGATTAGCATCATTTTATATGGCCATATGCACATAGCTGTTGAGCTATTGTGACCTCTTCTAGGGCTGTTCTAGACATATACTAATTGTTACAAATGAGGGAAACCAGGGAGCCTACAATTCTTTGGGTCTGGCTTACTTCACTTAAAATGATTTTTCCCAAGTCTTTCCATTTCTTTATCAATGGGGCTATGCCATTCTTTCTGATGGAAACATAGAATTCCATTGTGTATATATACCACATCTTCTTGATCCATCCAGCTACTGAGGGCCCCCCGGGTTGGTTCCATATCTTAGCTGTGGTAAATAATGCTGCAATAAACATAGTTGTGCTGGTAGCTTTAGTGTGGCCTTGTTTGTGATCGTTTGGGTAAATGCTCAGGAGTGGGATTGCTGGGTCATAGAGGTGCTCTATGTTTAGTCTTTTGAGGACATACTGCTTTCCAGAATGGTTGAACAAGTTAACATTCTCACCAACAGTATAGTAGCATTCTCTTTTGGTCTTATCCCCACCAGCATCTACTATTACTTATTTTATTGTTGTTGTTTTCCTTTTTCTTTGATTTTTTTCTCCTTTGGTTTATCATCTGTGGTCACTGGTTTTTTTAATTCTATTATCCTGTGTCTTGTATAAACTTTATCTGATTTGGGGAAGGGAAGGGGAATAACAAAATGGTGAAACAAAGGACAAAAGGTGAACCAATGCTACAGTGATACTCATAAGACATGTTGGAAATGAATTTTACAATTGGGGGATGGGGGGAGAAACTGGGAGAAAAATGAGGGAAGGGGTAACAGTGCTCGACAACAAATGTACTCATTGCCTTACTTATGTAACTGTAAAACCTCTTTACATCACCTTTACAACAAAAATTTTTCTTAAAAAAGAAGTTCTGCTTATGAACCAGCAGATGGCAGTCAATCTCGAAGTTCAGTATTTTCTGCTTTGTGTTCCCCTTAAGGCCTAGAAAGCTCAGGTATCCAGACACTTCTGTTTATCTTTGTAGTTTTTTTTTTTTTTTTTGGTTGTGGGGCTTGAACTCTGCACCTGAGGGCTGTCCCTCTGCTCTTCAGCTCAAGAAGAGCACTCGCCACAGCGCCAGTTCCAGTTTTCTGAGTCATTGATTGGAGATAAGAGTCTCACAGAATTTCCTGGGCTGGCTTTGAACCGTGATCCTCAGATCTCAGCCTCCTGAGTAGCTAGAATTACAGGTGTGAACCACCCACGCCCCGCTTATCTTTGCAGTGTTTGTTCTGGATCTGTATCTTTATTTTGCTCTTCCCTGTTTCCTAAATCTAATACTTCTATTGGGGTGGCATTGGGACTTAGTATAAACTGGATAGTGTATCATTGCCTCTCACTAAATTCTTTACAATATTTCTTTAAAATACTGGTATTCTGTGCTTGATTAACTGTTAAGACGGGGACACATTTGTTTTTTATTAGTCTTAACATTCAGGCAATAGAATAAAAGTGGCTGACTTTAGATGGATTGTCTTGTAAACAAAAGCTGGCTCTTCTGCAGTTTGATCAGAAGGTTATAAGAAAAACTACGTGTACCTGTACATATCCTTCATCTACCTGCCACATGTCTGAAGTGCCTATTAGTTTACTTTTAGCTTTAGGCATTTTTCAAAAGTCTACTATAATCTAGTTTACTGAGTGGAATGAGAAGTTTAACAGCATTCATCATTTCTCTTAAACTGGCTAGGCAATGATTTAGCAAGAGCCTAAAAGAGTATGACATGAGAAGGATAATTAAATGGTTTTAAGTTGAGAACGGTAGAGAACCTGGAGAACTAGAATTACATTCTTTCTGTGAACTTTCAGTGCCTCCCAACTACTGATGAATTCATTATGATAATAAAGACTCACACTTATAAAGTGTATAATGTTACCATTTAAGTTTAAATAGATCTTAATCAGTTTTTGCCATTGCTATCCCTAGTTTGCAGAATAGGAAGCTGAGGCACAGAGATATAATTTGTCTGAAATTGTTTATGGAATTAACAACTAGTATTTATCACCTTGCAGCCTAGCGTAACTTCTTACCTATCACTGGTACCCAGTAACAAGCTAATACTGAGTTGAATTAGCATGGACTAGCATGAAACTAGAGGCCCATTTGAAGTCAGAGAACTTCATCAGGATCCATGAAGCCATTGGGTTCATAAAGCTGTTTCTTCTGTCTCTCACTTTGCCTGGCAGTAATCTAACTTAAGGAAGCATGGAGAAAGAGGCAGAAGAGCTTTTTAAAGGTTTTACTTTGAAATACCCAATTGCTACTTCTCTGAAATGGGCAGTTAATACTATTCAGTTGTTTACTATAAGAGCAAAATAATTTCCCCGAAATTTTTTTCTCCGATTTTTTTTTTTGGTCATGGGCCTTGAACTCTGGGCCTGAGCGCTGTCCCTCAGCTCTTCAGCTCAAGGCTAGTGCTCTACTACTTGAGTTACAGCACCACTTCCAGTTTTCTGGTGGTTTGTTGGAGATAAGAGTTTCATGGAGTTTCCTGCCCGGGCTGGCTTTGAACCACGATCCTCAGATCTCAGCCTCCTGAGTAGCTAGGATGACAGACATGAGCCACCTGCATCTGGCTCCGAAATTTTTTTATAAAGATACAAAGTTTTGTTTAGTAGTACAGTTTGCTTCTTTAATAGAGGCTCACTTAAACTATAGTTAGAGAATGTTGATGCTTAGATTTGATTAGGTTCCTAGGGTATCTACTATGTGCATGATAGATAAACGGACCATTTTTGTCATCTACTTTTTGCTCTCCTTTCATCCAGGTGAAGAAACCAAATTAAAGAATAGCCTCATATAGAAAGAGAGGTGAGTGGGAAGGCCGGAGTTCTTACAACTCATCCATGAGCTACATAGTGCTCTGTGGCACATTGAGACTGTAGTGTAACTACAGATCAAACCTAGTCAGCTTGGGAGAAAGCAGCCAGTATAGTGGAGGAAGCTTAAAACCAGCAGTGAGTTGTTCCCGCTCCTCTACTGTCCTTATTGTGGATAATTGAGAGGCATAGAAGTCTGGCCTACTCATTGTGAAACTTAACAAATGATGAGCTACAGAATAAAGATGCTAGACACTTATTTTATGTCCAGATTCCAGAAGGATTGACTTTCTGAGTCAGACACTATTTAGGAAAGAGAATGCTATCACCTTTTGTGAAGGCATTTCTGCTGGATTGTGGAGTGACCCTTGGGGTTTGTTTCATTTATAACATTGCCTCAGGCACTCCGCTGCATCCGGTTGGAATGACCTCCTTTTCAACCCTGTGCTGATAGCTGCAATGTGGCTTTGTCCCCTGGATCCTCAGGCTTGTCACATGACAAACATGAACTGTGACCCCTTTGTTCTTTAATCAGGTGATTAAGTCTTACTATTTTTCTTTATACTTAAATTTTGCCTGATTTCTTTCCTTTTCTCCTTTTTTGCTCTTGATAATTTACTACTAAGATGAGACTTTTTGCTAGCAATTTAATTTTTATGTTAATTATAACATTGATGCTAAAAAAAAAAGAAGAAAAAACACCTACAGACCATAAGATCTCTGAATTTTCACATCATGAACATAGCCACATAGCCAGTAGTCAGATCAAGAGAGAAGCATTACCAGGCACCAGTGACTGAAACCTATAGTCTGAAAATCAGTTCAAAGCCAACCTAGACAGCCGTCCACAAGACTCCATCTCTAAAATAACTAACAAAAAAGTAGGATTGAAGTGACACTGCCCAAAAATAAATGTACTCTCCACATGACTTATGTAACTGTAACCCCTCTGTACCTTTATAATAACAATAAGAAATTAAAAATAAATAAAAATACAAAAAATTTTAAGCAGGATTGAAGATATTGCTCAAGAGAGCATCAGACAAGCAGGGAGGCTAAACTAAGCATAAGACCTTTAGTTGAAACCTCAGTCCCACAAAAAGTTAAAAAAAGAAAAAGGAAGTGTCAGGCTTTTAGTTTTTGATACTTGGGAGACAGAGATTGAGGAATGTTGGTTAGAGATCAGCATGGATATAAAAGTTTATGAGACTGCATCTCAACCAATGACTGTGTACACTGATGCATGCTTGTCATCAGCAACACAAAGGAAGTACAGCCCAAGCATGAAGCAAGATCCTACCTTAAAAATAACTAGCACTTAGCTGGTCACCAGTGGCTTATGCCTGTAATCCTAGCTAAGATCTGTGGATCTGGTTCGAAGCCAGCTGGGCAGAAAAGTCCCCAGAGACTCTTATCTCCATTAACCACTCAAAAACTGGAAGTGGCAGTGTGGCTCAAGTGGTTGAGCTCTAGGAGAACCAAGAGGCTCAGGGATAGTGCCCAGGCCCTGAGTTAAGTCCCCAAATCAACAACAACAAAAAAAGCTGACACTGCCAGGCACTGGTGGCTCACACCTGGAATCTTAGATCTCATGAATAAGAGGCTGAGATCTGAGGATCATGGTTTGAAGCCAGCCTAGGCAGGAAAGTCTGTGTTACTCTTATCTCCAGTTAAGCACCACAAAACAAGGGGAAAAAATGGAAGTGGAGCTGTGGCTCAAGTGGGAGAACACAAGACTTGAGCAAAACAGTGCTCAGAGACAGCACACAGGCCCTGAGTTCAAGTTCCATTACACACACACACACACAAAACAGCCAATGGTGGAGGTACCACTTAAGTAGTAGAATACCTGCCTAGCAATTTTTTTATATTTTAATATATATTTTTTATTGTAAAGATATTGTACAGAATGGTTATAGTTACGTGAGTAAGGTAATGAGTACATTTCCTATTCTTACCCCCTCCTTTGTTTTCCCCCATCATCCCTTCCCTTCCTACCTCCCCAACTCCTCCCCCCCCCATGCACAAAGTTGTAAAGTTCATTTTCAACATAGTGTCTTGTACATCTCATTGTTACAGTGGGTCAACCTGTATCCCTATTTAAGCATTTTGTTTTTTCCCTTCCCCTCCCCAAATTAGAAAAATGCATATACATGATGAAGGGAACTGATGTCAAATACAGTGAAAACGGGTTATGCCATGGGGGAAGAACATACAAAAGAAATTCAAAAATCACATAGTACATTATAAATATGTTAAAAGCAATAGCAAGAAAGAAAAAACCACTTGTGTCCCTATCTTGGGGTTCATTTCACTTAACATCATCTTATATGGTCATATGTACATAGCTTTTGACCTTTTTTGCTTGTCTCAGACATATACTAGTAATTGCAAATAAGGGAAACCATAGGACCTATGTTTCTTTGGGCCTGGCTTACTTAATATAATTTTTTCCAAGTCTTTCCATCTCCTAACAAATGGGGCAATGTCATTCTTTCTGATGGAGGCATAGAATTCCATTTTGTGTGTGTGTGTGTGTGTGTGTACTACATTTTCTTGATCCATTCATCTACGAGGGGTGTCTGAGTTGGTTCCATATCTTAGCTATGGTAAATAATGCTGTGATAAACATAGTTGTGCTGGCAGCGTTACTGTGGCCTTGTTTGTGATCGTTTGGGTAAATGCCCAAAAGGGGGATTGCTGGATCATAGGGGAGCTCTATGTGAAGTCTTTTGAGGAACCTCCATACTGCTTTCCAAAGTGATTGAACAAGTTTACACTCCCACCAACAATGTAGTAGGGTTCCCTTTTGGCCACATCCCCTCCAGCATCTGTTGTTATTAGAGTTCTTGATTATAACCATTCTAACTGGGGTGAAGTGGAATCTCAATGTTGTTTTGATTTGCATTTCTTTTATGGCTTGAGAAGTTGAGCATTTCTTCATGTGTCTGTTGGCCATTCTTATTTCCTCTTCAGAGAAGTTTCTCTTTTTTAGCTCACTTATATATTGAGCAGTTGTTTCTTTGAGGATTTGTTGTTGGGGGATTTAATTTTTTGAGTTCCAAGTATATTTTAGATATGAGACCTTTGTCCATTGTATGGCTAGTGAAGATCTTCTCCCAATCCATGGGCTTTCTATTGATCTTGCTAGGTATGTCCTTTGCTATGCAGAAGCTCTGCAGTTTCATGCAATCCTATTTGTCCAACCTTTCTTTGATTTGTTGTGTTTCTAGGTTTCTATTAAGAAAATTTCGTACTATGCCAAGGAGCCCTAGAGTTTCTCTTATTCCTTCCTGTACTGCTTTCAGGGTGTCTGTTTTGACTTTGAGGTCTTTGATTCATTTGGAGTTGACTGCCTAGTAATTTTGAGACCTTGGGTTCATACCCAGAATTGAGAGAAAGAGAGAAGGACTGGGGGTGGGGAGTGGGAGGAGAGAGAGAGAGAGAGAGAGAGAGAGACTGGGGCTGAAACACAGAGAGAGAGAGAGAGACTGAGAGACTCTCCATTCTGACATTTACAGCTTTTTCTTCAGGAACTTGGCAGAAAAAGAATCATGAAGAATGTATTTCTTTGTTTTTGAGTGCCTTTCTTCAATACATTGGTGACATTTGTCTATGCTCCCCAGTTGTTATTACTCTATTTTCTTCCATTGTATAAATATTCTAGTTTATTCCACAAAGAGGAGGCATTAGAATTGTTTGTAGTTAGAGCTATTGTGAGTAATAAACTAAACTTTCTTGTACGTCACTTTTGATTAAAATGTGACATTTCTGAGTATCTTCATAGAAATGAAATTGCCAAGACATAGTAGCCATCTAGCCATTTAATTTTAAAATACATACAAAATACAAATTCACTGTAGGAAACATGTAGTTTGAGGTTTTGAATAATATATCTGATTTATGGCTAATGAAAATGCCTCTAGTTAAATGTATTGTAATTTTAAACAGATTAACTCCTGTAAACAACAAAATTGCCTCTCATGACAATGGTGTTTACTATTTCCTAATGTGTGATTTTTTTCAATTCAACATGTCCATTTATGTATACAAAGCATTGTGATCAGTGTTATGCTTTCAACATTCTCCCCCACCTCCATACAGCCCATTCCCACTTGATTCTTCAAGTTTTCTAGTGCCATTGTCACATGTACACTGAGTCTTGTGACTGTATCATTCACCATCCTGCAAAAATGCTGTGAAAATATTTTGGTGGTAATTACAGTAGTTAAGGTGACATCTAAGTTGCACCACCTCTTAGTAACAATGCCTGCAGAGAAGAATGGACCTGCTTGTACTTGAATGCCACACCTAGCCATAGTCAGAGGTGACCGTGTGTACGTGTGTAGACTGCATTCTTCACCCTGAGCCCTTTAGAGCTCAGAACTGGAGATGTACTTCAGCACAAGTAGCCAAGCAGTTGTGAAATGGAGAACAAACTTTTTCCCTCTTCTAATACCTGAGCTTCCTGAAGTTGGTTTCTTATATTCCTGTGGACAAGTTTAGTCTAGTAAGTGTAGAAATTGGATGTGTCTTTTTTTGGGGGGGGAGAGGGAGGGGGAATCAGTCTTGGGGCTTGAACTCTGGGCCTGGGCACTGTCCCTGAGCTCTTCAGCTCAACACTAGAGTTCTACCATTTGAGCCACAGCACCACTTCTGGTTTTCTGGTGGTTTATTGGAGATGAGTCTCATGGACTTTCCTGCCTGGGCTGGCTTTGAACCGTGATCCTCAGATCTCAGCCTCCTGAGTAGCTAGGATTACAGGCGTGAGCCACTGGTACCTGGCTTGGATGTGTCTTTTAACAAAGTTGTTGCCCCCAAGTCTTGCTATGATCTTGCTATGATCTTTGTATTTTGGAGACCTTAAAGAATTTCCCTTCCCTTCATCAAAATAAAACAAGAAATGTTCAAAGATTAATTGAAATTTAATGATGATGATAGGATAGTAATAAAAAAGAAGATGTGCTCTTCATTTTAGTTACATGTCTTTTCTTGTATAAATCTTTTGAATGGATGGACAGTTGACAATCTTAACTGATGCTTTTTGAAACATTAAAAAGGAATGAATAAAGGATTTCTGAATTGTAAAATTATTCTTTAAGAAGTGTTTTTCATTTCTTCTAATTTTATTTGGTAGTAGTACATAGACATTAGTACTTAGAAAACAATACAAGAGTATTAGGTTTTATTGCTTTTTTAAAATTCATACTGGCTTTTCTGTTTTGAACCAGTAAATTCAGAAAATATTGTTGATTATTGGTATTTTTCTTTGTATTTTACTAAGTTCTAGAGGAGACAGAAATAACGGTTAAAGCATATGCAAATTATTCTTGTCAAATGGTGTGAGGTAGTTGACAAAGGATAATTCTTCAGGGGACATGATGGGTAGATTGTTTGGAATGGCTTGTTGTCACTGTTTGCTTCTCTTTGTAGAGGAACAGTGTGTGTGGCTGGAGTTAAGAAGAGGAATGGGTGGTGAGATGGTGATTATGTACATGTTAAAGTTCATGATGTAGCATAGTGAGAAACACCACTCACTTTAGATGAAGTTAGAATTTGAGTTTGGTGCTGTCTTGCTTTGTGACCTTGAAAAGATTGCTTCAGCTCTCTTAACTCTCTTCATGTGATAAGGAATAGCACTAAAATACCTTGCTGCAATTTTGTATCAAAGGAAAGAAATAATGTGTGAAAAGTGCTTGACATAAGCTGTCAGAAGTTCTTCAGAGAGTATCTGGACAGTGGGAAACCACTTGAAGATTTGGGTACCATACCATGGTGGGATCTGAGCCTTACAGGGCTTTTATTATTTAAATTTTTCCTGTTGCCCTACTAAATGCCTACATGTATTTAAAGTGTGCAATCTGGTAGCATTTTTATGCATGCATACACCTATGAAATTATCACCGTGATCCAAATAATAAACGCATCTATCATTTGGAAAAGTTTTATGTGAGGTTATTAAAGTGGAACAGTCTGGCCTAGAGAGTAGAGTGAAGAGCCTGAGAGTGGGGTGATGAGTTCAGAGGCTGCTGCCTGAGAAAGAACGAATGAGGCCATGAGCTAGGTGAAGTAGCCTGTACGACTGGGGCACAGGCTTGAGTCTCTCATTTGAGAAGAGTGAGCTTCTGGGTGCTAGAATTGCTAGGCTTCCCCCGATGAAAGGGCCCTCATTTGAACTCTCTCTCCTCTTCTTTGTAGAGCTTGAAAGATGGCCTTGCTTCTGGGACATCCAGCCTGACAGCCACCAAACTGTTGCTTCGTCCAAGAATCACAAGAATCTGCCTCAGGGACTTGATATTCTGTATGGAACAAGAAAGGGAGATGAAGTATTCTCGAGCCCTGTACCTTGCCCTTCTGAAGTGACTACTCTACTCCATCCAAAGCCTTGCTGTTTACTGCCAAAGAAGACACTAGAACATTGTCCTATTGGCCTGAAATCTCATTTCTGGAAATAGTAATATGGAAGACCATTGTTTACAGTTAGAAGCTTTTTATCAGGTTTTAACCTATACAGCTCATTGAGTTCTTAGAGTCTAGCTTCACTTTCTGAAAATCAGTCATGAAGTACACTTGACACAGTAGCACTAGCCTACTTGTGCTTAATTATAGCAGGTTAGGGCTGTGTTGGTTACTGCCTGCTTCCTTTGCCAAACTGTTGTCTTTCCCTAATTCGTCCTGTACTGAGATGCAGGGGTAAGAAGTCCTTATTTACCAAGATAACTATATTTCATCCTATACTGAGCCTGTCTCAAGTTGTTAAGCTTTCTGGTCTAGAACCAGAAGATGCTTTGCTGACTATGACAGTCACCTGTAGTTCAAGGTGACAGACCGCAGAGTAGGTCCTGTGGTGGCTTGGTGGGCTGAGCCCCAGTGTTGTCAAAATGAGACGAAAGGAGACAGTGTGTGCCTGAGGGTGCTAGTTTTCTGGCTCATGTCACCATGCGCTACTTCTGACACCCAAGTGAGGGACTTTCCTGTCAGGGAAACCTGCTTATATACCTCGTTGAAAACTAAAAGGGAATGATGAGGCATTGCATTCAGACTGATGAGGGGGAAATGATAATGGAATCATAAAACAGGAAATGTGCTGCTTATGTCCAAGGAGGCGGGGTGCACTTGGAACTCCAAAACACCTGAAATAATAGATTTTGATGACAGAAGCAAATCACAACCCAACCAAAAAGGAAACTTTTCTAGTGACAAGATTGCAAAAGGAAGGGTTTTTTTTTTTTGTTATTTCATATTGTTTTAAATCCCAAGAAGGTTGGTTCATTCTCCTGTAAAAGCTTTTAGTTTACCTGTATTTTAAGCATCTTGGTATGTTTTTAAAAATCCTAACTAGTGACCAAAAATTTTAAGGCTAGGTCTTCCTTTTGGATTCAATACTTAACAGATACTGTCAGCATCTGTTGTGAATGTTCGTGCAATATGAGAAGCGTGATACAGTGTATCCTTTAAAGAAGAAGGTGATGTGCAAAGCAATTTTTTTTCTTTTTTAATTTCACTTGTGCAGATTGTAGCTGGCAAAAGCAGTAGTAGTTATTACAGAAAGAATGGTTAAATCCTCAAAGAAGTTTGAGTGAAAGAGAAATGCTGTGCTTCTTAGAAAAGAGATTCAGGGGGAAAAAAACTAACTCCAAGTATGTTATATTCTTCATCCGATTTTTCACATTGGGACTGTTATGGCCATATCCTATGCAATAGTAAGATTTAAATTGGCCACAGTTTTTGTTTCCACAAGTCATTATGTAAAATGCTATAAATTATGTGTATGTTAAAAGAATACTTTAAGAAGAGATCTATATCCGAAGTCATTTTTGTATATTTAAGCCCTTAGCTTTATTTTTTTGTAAAGTACAGCATACTCCCACATTTGTGTATATGTTATCAATCAGAGATGTTTAAAATTACTTCAGAAACTTCAATAAAAGAATTATTTTTATTATAAGAACAACTGTGCTTAGTAACTGACTTTGCAAACTGGTTTTCATTGGTGGTCAATGAAAGGCTCACCTAAAAGCCTCACATCTGCTGGGCAGGGCATCTGCTGTGCCCAGATTTTTGTTTATTTTCCAGTGTCAGCATTTGAGTTCTCGAAACTCACTTCAAATCCAGTTTCTATATCATTTTCTTTGAAATAGCTGCTATTGGATCTGCAAAGAAAGCTAAGCTTATTCATTACAAAAGTTTTTCTTGACCCATCAAGGTTCTCTAAGATAGTTTTTCAAATTTTATTTTTTAATAGCATTTTAAACTTTGTGTGGTAAAGTATGCCTTACACAGAGAAGAAAAAATAAGCCTACAAAATGGAAGCCTTCGGGGTATATGGAATCTACAGATACACTTTTTTTTTTATTGTAAAGGTAATGTATAGAGAGGTTACAGTTACCATCCATTGTGTTTACTTGTAGATTTATAGGAACATATTTTTTATTTACTCATTTTTATTGTAAAGGTGATGTAGTTACGTAAGTCAGGTAATGATTACATTTCTTTTTGTTTTTGTTTTTTGGTTGGTCATTGGGCTTGAACTCTGGGCTTGGGCACTGTCCCTGTGCTCTTCAATTCAAGGCAAGCACTCTTACCGCTTTAGTCATGCCACTTCAGTTTTTGAGTGGTTTTTATTGGAGATAAGAGTCTCATGAACTTTCCTGCCCAGGCTGGCTTTGAACTACTATCCTCAGATCACAGCCTCCTGAGTAGGTAGGATTACAGGCGTGAGCCACCAGCGCGGCTTGAGTACATTTCTTTTTGAACTGTGCCACCTCTTCCCTAGTTTTCTCCCAGTTTTTTTCTCCCTGATCCCCTCTCCTACAAGTTGTATGTTTCATTTTCAACTTAGTGTCTAGTAAGTATCACTGCTGAATTTCTTCGCCCTTTGCCACTCTGCCTTACCCTTTCCAAAACAGATAAACTTTACATACAAGACAAAAAGTACAGAAATAAAAAACAGTGACAAAGTGGAAAGGGAGGAGTAAAATAACAACACCAAAAAGCCCTCTTGTTTCCATTTCTTGGAGTTCATTTTGATAAACATTCTATATGATCATATGCACATAGCTATTGAGCCTTTGTGATCCCCTCCTAAGAATATCTTTCTTTGGTCTCACTGTGTCAATGTTTAGAGTCCTGTTTATTTTACATGTCCAAGTGTAATTTTTTTTTGTCTTTTACCATCCATTGTGTTTACTTGTAGATTTATAGGCACATTCTAATTACTACAAATACAACCTGTTTCTTTGGGTCTGGCTTACTTGGCTTAATATAATTTCTTCCAAGTCTTTCCATTTCCTTACGAATGGCACATTGTATTTGTGTGGGTAGGTGGGTGGTTGTGGGTGTGGGTGTGTATACCACATTTTCTTGATCCATTCATCCACTGAATGGCAACTGAATTGATTCCATGTTTTGGCTCTGGTAAATAATACTGCAGTGAACATGGTTGTGCTGGTAGCTTTAGTGTGACCTTGCTTGTGGTCTATTGGATAAATGCCCAGGAGTGGAATTACTGGGTCTATGTGAGGAAGCTCCATACTGCTTTCCAGAGTGGCTGAACAAGTTCACATTCCCACCAATGGTGTAGTGGAGTTCACTTTTGGCTACATCCCTGCCATCATGTTATTGTTCGTTTTCTTGATAATGGCCATTCTAATGAGTGAGGTGAAGTCTCAGTGTTGGTTTGATTTGTATTTCTTTCATGGCCAGAGTTGTTGAACATCTCTTCATGTGCCTATTGGCTATTTTTGCTACTTTTTCTGAGAAGTCTCTCTTTAAGTCTTTAGCCCGTTTATTAATTAAACTTGTTTTATTAATTAAGCTTGTTTCTTTGAGGGTTTGTTTTTAAGGGGGTTAATTTTTCTAGTCCCAAGTATACTTTACTTGTCTGATGTGTATCTAGTAAAACATTCTTCCATTCTTGGGCTTTTTATTTATATTACTCGCTATGTCCTTTGCCATTTCAGTTTGATGCAGTCCCATCTATCCAGTTTTTCTTTGACTTGTTTGTAATTCTGGATCTTTACCTAGGAAGTTTCAACCCATCTAGGAGCCCTAGTATTTCTTCTATCTCTTCCTGTAACATTTTCATGATATCTGGCCTTACCTTGAGGTCTTTGGAAGAATCTACCTTCAGTTTTCTGCATGTGTATATCCAATTCTGCCAGCACCATTTGTTGAAGGGGCTGTTTTTTTTTCCATCCTGTGTTTCTGGTTTCTTTATCAAATATTAGATAGCTATAGGTCTGTGGGTTCATTTCTTTGCCTATTCTATTCCATTGGTCCTCAGGTCTATTCTTGTACAAATACTAAGTTGTTTTTAGTACTACAGCTGTGTAATAGAGTTTGAAGTTTGGTATCGACATTCCTCCAACACTGTTCTTCCTGCTAAGGATTGTTTTTGCTATTCAGGGTCTTTTATTATTCCATATCAATTTTTTATTGCTTTCTCTATATCATTGAGGAACGTTAGAATTTTGATGTGTATTGCACTGAATTTGTAGATAGCTTTGGGTAGTATTGCCATTTTCATAATGCTAATCCTTCCAATCCAGGAGCATGGAAGGTTTTTCCATTTTACTAAATCTACTTTAATTTCTTTTTTCAGATGTTTTAAAGTTTTCATCATAGAGGTCCTTTACATCTTTCATTAATTCCTACATACTTTTTAAGGTTTTACAAATGGAGCTGCTTTCCTGATTTCATTCTCAATCTTCTCATTGCTGACATATAGAAAAGCTACTGGTTTAGGTGGGTTAATTTCATGCTCTGCTACTTTGCCAAAGTTTCAGATCATCTCAAGTAACTTAGAAGGTAGGGTTCTTTAAATACAGAATCATGCCATTTTCAAAAAGGAATAGTTTGACTTTTTTTTCCTACTCGGATCTCCTTTATATTTTCTCTTGCCTTCTTGCTCTAGCTAGGAATTTCAGTACTGTATTGAAGAAAAGTGGAGAGAGTAGACATCCTTGCCTCATTCCTGGTTTCAGAGGAAATGGCTTTAACTTTCACCATTAAGTGTAATGTTGGCTATAGGCTTGTCATAAACAGCCTTTATTATATTGGGGAGTGTTCCATGGATTCCCAGCTTCTCCAGAGCTTTTATCATAAAGGGGTCTTGGATCTTGTCAAATGCCTTTTCTTCATCTATTGAATGGTCATGTGGTTCATGTCCTTGCTCCTGTTGATGTATTGAATTACATTAATTTTTTTTATTGAACCAGCTTTGCATTCCTGGAATGAATCCCACTTTTTCATAGTGTATGATTTGTTGTTGTTGTTGAATTCAGTTGTACAAATGCACAGACAATATTACCAATGTTTTAATATATGTTTTAAAACCTCACAAGAGTTGGAATTGTTAAGTACCTGTATTTAGGCAATAACCTCTGGAGCCCACCAGTGTGTCTGTTCACTTTCTATCCGAGGTAGAAACACTCCCTCTTGTATGGCTTATTTATGCATTGGAGTTGGTAAACAAGCTTTAGTATCTCTCACAGACAGTGGACAATAAAGGAGAACCAAAGTTTCTTTTTTTTTTTAATGTAACTCTATTGAGGGATATTTTACACAAAAACATGAACTATTTTATCCATTGAACTTTTATTTTGGCACTCAAAATTGAACTAGTGTCTCACACATTCTAAGCTAGAGATGTGTCGCTGAACTGTATCCTTCATCCTCATCCATTTACTTTCAATATGATGCCCCTTTAAATGGTCTCCTCCCAGATATCTTGAAGATTTCTCTTTTTCAAATGATGCAGTTGAACATTCTTTTAAAGTTGATAGTCTTATAACTTGCAATTGAGATAAATTTTGTTTCACTAAAATTTTGGCAAAACTTTATCTAGAATGAAGACCATTTCTATTAGTTGTATTAAAATTGTAGCAGAGAACACAAGCAATGTTAAGATTTCTTTTTAAAAAGAAAATAATAGAACTGAGATCTTAGACTGATAAGGTTGGACTTTATTTTTATAAACATCAAATAGGTATTTATGAAACTTTGATTTTTTTTGCAACAGGATTCACTGATTCTTTAGGAGATGAGATGATTAAAGTAGTGCATCACATGTTTGCATGTGACCTAGAAGGCAGTTTTTATTTTCCCTTTCAAACACTTTCATTTGCCTAATGGGTATTATGTGTATCTGATATCAGCATCTTCTCTTGATTTTTAAAAACATGGCTTAGGGGATGTGGCTTAGTGGTAGAGCACTTCCTCATATACACAAAGCCCTGGATGTAATCCCCAACACTGTCAGAAAAAAGGTAGATATGGCTAGGTTTGGCAGTACACATACAATAACAGCTACTTGGGAGATTAAGACAGAAAGATCATAAGTTCAAGGCCAGTCTGAGCAAAAGATAACAATACCTGATCTCTAAAACAAAAGGACTTACAGATGTTGCTCACTAGTACAGTGCTTGCCTAACATGCCCATGGCCCTTGATTAGATCTTCTGCATCCCAAGAAAACAAAAAGTTATTTGTGCAGATTGTTAAGAATATTGTTCTTTTATTAGCGTATTAGTTGTACAAAGAGGTTTTGTTACAGCTCCATACATGTATACAAAATACCTTAAGTTCCCTCCCTCTATTCCCCTACTTTTAAAACTATTTCTAATGTGCTTTATTATTCATACACATATATGAAACATTTCAAACTTATTCACCTACTCCTTCACTCTTTCCTTTGACCTATCCTCTCTCATTGGTTAGCCCCAAATAGCCCTCATTTGACAACTGTGTCTTGTTTCACATCGGAGAGAGAACAGAATGTCATGTAGTGTTTTCACATGTAGTTCAGCTCTATTGGCATTGGTGCCTCACTGAAGTTGTTTCCCATTTAGACATTGGTTTTAGTAGAAAATTTTTCTTTGGAGAAACAGTGAGAAGTTGCTATGCAAACAAACTCACCGCCATGCCTGAATGCTGCTGGCTGGTGAGAGGAACTGATTAGTAAAAGGGTCAGAGTCTTATGTAGACTTTGCAATGTTGAATATTCAGGGAAAGAAAGACATGTCTCCCAAACTCTTTTGTAAGACCTTTGTTGGTGAAGTATGATGAGAACAATTTTAATGGAAACTCTTTAAACTGAAAAGGCCAAGTAGACATCTTTAAGCAGACTTGTCACAGGTAGTTCTGGGTTGGTATTGGCTGTGGTAAAGAACACACCTATCTGGGAGATGGTTGAAGGAATTTAAAGAATGGACATATGTGAGTACTTGAAACAGCATCACATCTAGTAAGAAAACTTGATGTTAGTAGTGGTTGAATAGCATTAGAATGGCAGCTCTATTTCCCGCCCTGCTACTATTGTATTATTTTGATGAAAGTCACTGGCTGAATGCACAAACCTTAATACCTTTCTTAAATTCAACCTGAAATTATGCAGATTCCTAAATGCTACATTGAGGATTGAGCCCTGGGAAGCTAGAAGAAGAAAGCTATGTATAATATAGGCAGCCATTTTGAGAGTACTTTTGTTGCATGGTGCTGGGAATTGAACCAAGAGCTGTGGGCATGCTAAATGCACATTCTACCACTGAGCGCTATCTCCAGCCCCCATAGTAATTCTTAGATCCATTGCCTAATACGTTTCCTATAGGGTTAGAAACAGAGTCTTAGAGTCTTCCATTACTTCAGGATTTTTTAATGGCAAACATTATTATAGATATGCATATGAACATGCAAACTATAGAAGAGCATACCAAAATAATTCTCTTATTCTCAGACCTTCTCAAGTCCCTTGACCTCCTCCTTAGATCAGCTACTTTTACTGATTCCCTACATGCAGTCCCAGAGTATACATACAAGAGAGTGGGGGGAGTATCTACATGGTTGATTATTACCTCTTTAATTGCATATAACAGTATATAGGTCTATGTTTTATTTTCACAAATCCATTCTTAATTGTTCCTGTATTCTAAAGCCAGAAGTACTGGTACAGTCTTGCTGTATTCTAGAAAAGAACATGTTTCCCTTGAGGGATTTAGTCACAGGTTCTCTACTTCGTAAGTTTTAGGAATATTTTTGTTGTGGGGCTTGATCTCAGGGCCTGGGTATTGTCCCTGTTTTTTCACTCAAAGCTAGCACTCTACCACTTGAGCCATGTTGCCACTTCCAGTTTTCTGGTGGTTAACTGGAGATGAGTCTCATAGACTTTCCTGTCCAGGCTGGCTTTAAACTGCTGTCCTCAGATCTCAGCCTCCTAAGTAGCTAGGATTACAGGTGTGAGCCACCAGCACCTGGCAAGTTTTAGTTACTTTGCCAGAAGATTCAAAATATGTCAATAGGTTTCTCTACCAAAGAGGAGTCATAAACTGCAATGGAGAGGGAGAGTAAGAGACACTCTAAGGGTAGAGGAAAATATTGATTAAGGAAGAATTTAATATTCTTGTGGTAATTATAATTTCACTAACAGCATCCTCCAACCATGAGCCATTAGTATCCAGGAAACCAACCTGAATTTAGGATCACTCCCACCTCTTCTGTAAAATTTATATTCTTCATTAAACATTAATGAGCAGAACAGAAGAGAGCTGATCTAATTTTGGCATTTCTGGGTGTGATCTCTGATTAGGCTTGCCTGAGATAAAAAATGCTCATTTGGCAAACTCGTAAGAAGTTTCTGCTCCTGTAAAGCACTATGGGGACAGATGCATAAGATACAGAGGCAGAAACTTCTGTGAGGCACAGCCTCTGGTTAGAAGTGAGATATATACATATAAACACACTTCCAAGGAGCAATGAAAATAGGTGTTTATGGGATCTTTAGGAAAATGGATAGCACTTCTAAATAGACTGACCAGGTTGAAATAAAAATTGGTGTTGGCTTTGAAAACATTAAATTTTAAGTTGTATACTCTAGGGCCTTTCTAAGGCAAAAAATGGAGAAGCAAAAAAGGATAGAGTACATTTAAAAGAAGGAATTTATTTGGCTTAATACATTTTCAAAATGTAAGATGGAGGCAATTAATGTTTCAACTTTGAACTGTCCAAGACACAGAAAATACATAATATTCAGTGGCTGAAAATACATAATATTCAGAGGCTCACGCCTGTAATCCTAGCTCTTCTGAGGCTCTGATCAAGAGCATCAGGGCTTGATGAAAATAAGTTCAAGAGACCCATATTTCAACCAACATAAATGATGATACAGTAGTGCATAACTTTCATTTCAGCTACATGGGAAGTAAAAATAATATCACCATCCAGGCCAGCCCTGTCCACTCCCCCAAAATAGTGAGGTTCTATTCAAAAATTACAACAAAAAGGGCTGGGGGCTGTGGCTCAAGTGGTACAGCACCAAAAAATAAGGATCTTGTTAAAACAAGGTGATCTGTGTTCAATGCAACAACACATCAGATAGGATAAAGGGAATGGAAAAGATCGTTGAGGACCCACTTACTACCCAAATTCCATGCTGCTATTGGTGCACAGTGACTTTGTGGTGACCGGAAGTTGTAGCTAACTGATTGCCCCACACTTTCACTCACCATCCAGTGTGGCCTTTGGCCCCACCACATCGGGACCTGTAGAAATGCAGGATTGAAGACCCTGTTTCCTATCGTCTCATGCTGCAGTTTTCCAGTTTTATTCTGGTTGTTCCATCCAGCTGATCACTGAACGATTGCCCCCCCTCCCGCACCCTATTGTTCCAGACCCATACAGACTCCAGGCAAAATCCCAGATATGTGTGAACTCGTTTGAAGTGCTGGCAGAGCAATCCACCTAAACCCAGCTGTAAACATCCCATTGTGGGCCCAACTGAAAGGCCCCCACCTTCCTTGACCTAATGGCTTTTTCATTCACCTCTGCCTCCTTGCTTGGACCTCCTATAAAACCCAGCTCCTGTCTCAACTCCTGGCACAACCTCCAAACTCCAAACCCGCGGGAAGGTCTGTTCCTCAATAAACTGTCCTCGCCTGTTGATGATCCAGTCCGGCCTATTCCTTTTCCGCTCTCCTCCATTTTCCTAACAATCACAATCACTGAAATCTGGAGCTGTTTCCGAGGAGAACATTGGAGTTCACATTACTAAATTAACTGCACCATTCAGTAATCTTCAGGCTTGGGTCACATGTAGAACTCACAAGCATGCATTCTGAGTGTATTCAACTTGTCCACAGATGTGTGGCTACAAAACAATGAGGCATGTCATTGCCCTCCAGCATTAAGCTGTTAATTAGTGCCAATATTACTTCATGACCATCTTTGACAACATCTAATTGATAAAACTGTTGCAGAGTTCACATAGTTTTCAGGACAGCACTGAAGAACAAGGAGCTGTTGTACCTGTTACTTGGCACAGTTAGTTAGCCTGGCACTGATCTCAAAGAACAGGACAGTGGTTTGCAAGGTGCTCAGCCAGAGGGAGGGTTGTTACACCACCTCCCCTAATATAGTGAAGTCCTAACTCCAATTGTCTTGGAATGGGATTGTGTTTGAGAGAAAGTGTTCTAAGATGTTGGGTTAAATGATGCCATTGAGATGCGCTCTAATCCCTTGTAACTAATGACTATGACTAGTTTAAGAAGAGATTAGGACTTGACAGACAGAAGAAAAATAATCTGAAGACCCCAAGGAGTCTTCTCACAGACTGCCATCTACAAGATAAAGAGAGAAGCCTCAGAACACCTTAGCATTACTGACATCTTGGCTTTGGATTTCTAGCCTCTGGAACAGATACTTTTTTCTGTATTGAAAGCCATCGGGTCTTTGCATTTTATAGCAACATCAGCCAATTCTGGAATTAGCAGAATTGGTCAGACTGCCTGGCAGGATGAGCTAAGTCAGATATCACGTCTGTGGATATCTTGAGCATCAATTTTCTACATTTAAAATGCCTTTTCAGGTTGAACTAGGTAGAAATGCAGGCCTAATATTCAGTGCATATCCTGTGAAAGTAGGAAATTGGAGGAGATAGCTGGCATTGGGAGAGATGGGGAGAATGAGGAAAGGGCTGATCACACACAACCTGGCCATAGAGAAATATCACAGGAGTTGACCAAGGCAGACCACAGGTGAAGAAGCACTTCAGCAGTGTTTGGGAGGAGGGGGTTTTAGCCCGGCAGACAGGTTAGTCGGTGTGGTCCATAGACCAGTTGCTTGGGTGACACCTGGAACTTGTCACAAATGCAGAGCCCTGGATCTGTTCATTGAGGATGTGCATGACCTTGGATGATTGACGCATACATTATAATTTTGAGAGGTGCTGCACTACAAAGCTCCTCACAAATTTATTTCCTCATAAATTCCTTCTTCTCTGTATATTAGGTTTGCTTTTGCTTGAATACCACCCACCCCCCATGGGTCAGACCAGATCCAGGCTTAGGAATTTTAAAGTACAATTGAACCTTAGCCAGAGTCAGATTTCAAAAAGAGAAACTGAAGCCCAGAGAGATTAGCTCGTTTTCTCAAGGACACAACACTAGACTACATTTTGACTTAAGCACAACTTGTAGGAACACTAGTAAGAAGAATTATTTTTTCTATTAGCAACGTGGAAATTGAAGTTACTTTCTAAGTCAGACTAGTGAATGAACTAGTTCTAGAATTAGCCGTGGATGGGTTGGCTTATCATACACATTAACTGCCTTCAAAGGTGTTAGTACAGAGAGAGCTTAGGTGAAGTTAGGATTGCCTGTCAGGAAGAAGCATAGCATTGCTTCTGGTCTGAAGAGATGACCTCAGCAGTGCCTTACTCTCCTAAGAAAGATTAACAATCTTCCTCATTTATAAGCAACTCCTCATCTATCTTTTATATTTTTTTTCTTTGAGACAGAGTCTCACCATGTAGCCTAGTCTGCCTCTCTCTGGATCTTACTATGTAGCCCAAGCTGGTCTCCAAATTGAGATCCACCTGCCTTCGCTTCCTGCTGGGATTACAGGAGAGTACCACCTCTGGCATACATCTTTTATATTTTGATTCATATTATAATGTCTAGGCCAGATGTAAGGTTTTCATCTAAGTCAGACATAATGAAAAGAAAAGTAATTATAGTAGTAGTACTCGCAGTAATATTAACTATAGCATTTAGGTCTCTCTATGAGCATGCTATCTGGGAATTCGTTAACTCAATATTATGATTCTAAAGAATTGTGCCATTATAGACTTGAGAGTTTGATGAATTTCCCGTTTGATTCACAAATGGATCATGGACTATTAAATGATGTTTTATGTTTTGCAATGGTCTTTTCCCATTGAATATTCAACTATAGATTATTCGTCTTGTAGTGATTTTGAGTAGTCTGAAGGCGTTCTAGAGGTTCTCGTATAGAAACCTCACTTTACAGGTGAGGAAAATAGTGTCTATATGTGATAGCTATTACAGTACTAAAATACCCAGGATAATAAGCTTAGAAAGAAGAAAGGCTTATTTGGCTCACAGTTTTTCAGATTGCAGTCCCCTGTTGGTTGGCTTGATGCTTTGGGGCCCGTGGCAAGGCAGTATATCATGGTGGGCAGGCATGGTGGGGAAAGATGCTTGTTTCATGGAAACAAGAAGGAGCTGGAGTCCTAGCGTCCTCTTCAAGGGCATGTCCCAGTGACCTATCTTCCTCCTACTAGGCTCCACCTCTTACAGGTCTTACAGTCCTCTATCACCACCCCAGGCCATTGACCAAACCTGCAACACACAGGCCATTGGGAAACAGCAATATGCATGGCCAATGGCGTAAAAGAAATGAATGCAGGGAAGTGACAGGTCCAAATCCCCATCAGATCCTTGAAGTAGCAGACCCTGTGGCTTTGAGAGTGGCCCTGAGGGCTGCCTGAGAGACTAGCATCTGAGTATTTGCCTGGGCCTCCAGATGCATTATTGACCTGCCTTTCTCCATGATGGTGCTTAGAGCTTTGTCTCCTCTTCCAAGGCTGTAGGTATTTCATTTGTATGTTGGACACATTTCAAACCACTCTTCCACTTCCCCTCAGTGTGTTTGGTACTTCTGCTCCGGCTTTATGTGTGTTCTTGTGTTCACTGGGTTTTTTTGTTTGTTTGTTTGTTTTTCTTGTTTGTCTGCTTTTGTTTAGAAGTTTGATCTCATGGCCTTATACTTACTAGACAGGCACTCTACAACTTGAGCCATGCCCCCACTCCTCCCCCCTTTTTTAGTTTTATTTTGATTAGGATCTTGTGTTTTTACCCAGGGGCTACCCTCAGACCATGATCCTCTTTTATAGCTGGGATGATAGGTGTGGGCCATCATACTCAGCTTATTTGTTGAGTGGTATATTCACAGTATTTTCCTTTGGCTGGGTTTGGACCTTTACCCTTTTTGTCTCCATCTCCTGCGTAGTCATGTTTACTTATCAAACATACATCTTCAGTATGCAGGTCAAAACCAAGTCTGGCTCAGTACAGGGGAATGGACACACACACACACACACACACACACACACACACACACACACACACACCACACACACCACTTTGGGTCTTTAAATGACTGTTCTTGCTGTAGCAGTAGATCACATCCTCTGGGCTCCCTCTGAGGGATGTAAAGGGACAGACAACTTGCTGTGACTCACCTTACCCTCTCCTGTGGCTGGGGTTGGTGGAGAGGGTGGGACAAAGGCATAGCATCACATGTGGGGTTGGACCACTGAGCCCTAAATAACAAGCAACAAGCCCCACTTCACTGCCACCCCATGCTGGAGAAAGCCATGGCCACAGAGGTCTGATGACAAGAACACGAGTGTGGGGACCCAATGGTCAGGGATTCTGTGCTAGCAGAGCCCCCCTCAAGGCACTCACACCTGGACAGATACTCAGCTCCCTGCCTGGTAGCCTGTACCCAAGGGGAAGCACCTGTCAGTGCCAGCATTCAGGATTTTATCACCTTTTGCTTAGCACCCCTGGAAAGACATTTCAGGAAGTTGGCGGGAGCCAAAGCCACGAGGTCCTCAAATTGGTGGCGGCAGTGCAGGCCACCTTTTGAGTCACAGGTGTATCCCTCAGGATTGAGGAGAAACTCTGGGTGCAGAATCCTTTTGGGGGATTGTGAACCAGCCGGTTCACCTGAGCCATTTTAATCCATGACCCTGGTGAGGCATCTTCCTGGATGTTCTGTAATGAAAAGCCCACCCACTTTCTAGGCCGCCATCAGTTGTCACATGTGAGCTCTTCTGAATAGATAGCTCACATCTGTCTCCCTGCCTTGCCCTTCTCAAAAAGGTGACATTGTCCCAGGTAAGAAGCTCATACTTTGGCAATGCATTCCTTGAAGAAGCTGTTCAATGAGTTTAGGCAGGAAGAAGAGCGTGGCAGGGGGGTGGATAGTGGCCCACCTTTGTCTTGTCTCCTGAGAGCACATTGTGCCCCTGCTAGAACTCTTCCAAATCTAAGTAAATACCATGGAATGCCCTATGTGAAACACACCCTTGAGAGTATTCTTTGCATCCTGGGTTTAACAATTTCCAACTTTCATCTGAATTTTTTTTAAAAAAAATGTACGGGAAGCAGGGAAGGATTTTAACTTAATTATAAAAAAAACAGACCAGGCATCTTCCAAGTCAAGGCCTCTGGTCTTGGGACTGAAGCCCTGGAGCTCTGAGAATTTATTGTAAACATCATCATTGCCAAAACCCACAACTAGTTCTGTTGCTGGGAAGTGGGTAGATGGGTGACTTTTTTTTCCCCTTCTAAAATCTGGCTTCTTTCTGTATCTTTTTCTCCCAGGGGCTCTGGATATGTCCCCAGGTCCCTCTTTGATAGGTGAATCTGTGTCCAATTCCTTCCAACAAAAGACCTCTCCACTTGCAGATGCGAGCTTGCTGCATGTAACTTCTCCCCAGAGATTCCTGTTGCAACCCAAGCAGGAGCGTTACTTTGATAGTCATATGAAATAACCTTAACTTTGCCTGGGGATATTTACAACAAAACATGCAGAATTATTGCACCATAAAGCCTGCTTCACTGATTCTTGCTGATTAAAAACTTTGTTCCAAAAAAAAAAGTCTAATGGAATAAAATGAAAAATAAAAAGACTCAACCTCTGGGGAGCCCTGACAAAGCCAAGATCCTATGCCTTTTGACACAAATGGGGAAGTGGGAGAAGGTAGGCCTGCTTGTGGCTTTTCCCCTGGCGCTCCCTGCTTACCCCTCCTCAGGCAGGAGTGAATGGCTTGTCCCTGCCATGCTGGAGACCAGCCTCAAGTGATGCTTTAAGAAAAACGAAGACAAAGCAATCCCTGGTATCCGGTGAGGTGAAACCACTTACCCCACCCAACAGGAGGGAAGCCTTTGGAAGGGATGCTACAATCTCCCTGGAAGAAGTTGGCAGGAATGGACAGAAACCTGTATCCCTTCTTCCCAGGTTCCATTTGCCAGGAGCATCATCCTCCAGGGCACTGTGAAATCGGGCCCTGCTATTGTTTAGCCTCTACTTGTTGGCCAGCATCAAGTAGGATTCCACCAGTCCCTGAGTGTAGACTAGGGAGTGTGTGGGTTGTGCAGGGGGCACTAAGCCTCAGCCTCAGCTTCTTTGAGCTTTCCTATAACTTCCTATCTTGTGTCTGGTGTTTCTGATCTTTACAGAGCTACCCTCATCTCCCTCATCTCTTCTGAGCCTTTCGGACTCCATCTGGGCCTGAGTAGGGGTTCCTCCTACAGTGGGCAGTCTCCCTGAACATGCCGGCTGAGGGTGCTGGTTACTCCACCTCCCAGTAGCTGTGAAGAACAGGAAAGTTGTGACTGAGGTCCCACTCAGATATCCATCATACCCACTGAAACAGAGGACCACTGCTTTGACCTACCTTTGGTGCTCCTGTGTGACCCCCATGTTCCTGCGCCCCTTTCTCTCCATCAAAAGTATGAAGTAAGTGTTTACTGTGACCTTGCTCTTCTGTTATTTTTTACCAGGCATATTGGTCTAACAAAAAAGTCTATTGGCATGTTTGGGGGCTTTTTTATGTATGAAAGAAGAAAGAGTGCATTCAGTCACAGCCCAGATTGGCCTGGAACTTGAGATCATCCTACCTCCACTTCTCAAGTGTTGAAATTACGGGTGTGTACTACCATGCCTGGCTTTTCAACTTGGATCTTTTTTCCAACTTCAGGTTCCTGAGATGCACCACTGTGGTTGTAGCTGTGTCTTTCCTGTGTGTGTGTGTGTGTGTGTGTGTGTGTGTGTGTGTGCCTCTCAGATAGTCAAACAATACCATATTATTCTTATTCCTCTTAGAATATTAATTCTGGCTG
>NW_012267241.1:16640321-16650480 GCF_000151885.1 Dipodomys ordii | reverse complement strand
GACAAACTACTAAGATTGTTGCATGTTGGTTCTACTGTGTGTGTGTGTGTGTGTGTGTGTGTGTGTGTGTGTGTGTGTGTGTGTGTGTGTGTGTGTGTGTGTATACTGGTACTGAGGCTTGAACTCAGGGACTGGGTCTTGTCATTTAGCTTTTTCTGCTCAAAGCTGCCACTCTACCATCTCCAGTTCTGGCTTTTTTTTTTTAAACTGGTTAATTGGAGATTAGCATCTGAAGGACTTTTCTGCCCCAGCTGGCTTCAAACCATGATTCTCAGATCTCAGCCCCCTCAGCAGCTAGGATTACAGGTGTGAGTCACTGGTACTCAGCTATTCTTTAGCTTTTTCACTCAGGGCTGGCACTCTACTGCCACATCTTCACTTCCAGCTTTTCAGTGAAGATAAGAATCTCATGGATTTCCCGGTTTGGACTGGCTTTGAACTGTGGTCCTCAGATCTCAACTCCTGTATAGAGAGGATTAGAGGCATGAGCCACTGGCGCCCAGCTTAACCTGTTAACCTTCTGCATGGAAATCTGAAATACTAGCATAACCTTTTTATTTATTGTCATTCTCAGTGCTGACCTCCACATGGGAAGGACATAAGACAGAAAATGAAAGGGGTGGGAGACCACAGTGGCCACAAATGGTTGCTAACCGTTTCTCCTAGAAACACTGGCTCTGTGTAGCAAGCTGGGCTTTGGGGTCTTGAAAAGGTTGGCGCTAGAATGAGAACAAAAGATCACTAAATCCACTGCTTTTTTTTTCTTTCAGATTTCCACAGGAGCTCTCATGGCAAAGGAGAGTAAATTATCCTCCCTGGAGGAGATTTAGACTTAGCACGAAGCTGCCAGACCCAGGGGATATTTCTTTGAAATAAATCTATCCTGATTTAACATGGATGTAATTTTCGACATGCTTTTCATAACATAGCTGTTTGTTTTAATATAAAAATCATCCCTTCAAGACCACATATGTATGATTCCATTTATATGAAATGTCCAGAATAGGCAAATCTATCGAGACAGAAAGTAGACTCATGGTTGCCAGGAGCTGGGAGGGCTGGAAGGAACTGGGCAGTAATGGCTGATGGGCATGGGGCTTCTTTCTCTGTGGGAGAGATGGGAATGGTTGATTATGGTGAATTTGTCCAATTCTGAGAATCTACTGAAGACCACTTATTTATATGCCTTAAATGGGTAGATGATGAGGGATGAAAAGTATATCTCATAAAGCTGTCTCACAAAATGGAAAAATAAAAAAGACCAATTCCTCCTAAGATTCAAAATAGAATTAGCATTCCTGGAAAAGGAGTAATTTACAGCTTTTCACCACTAAGCATGCTGTGGTTAAATGCATCTATTGGAAAAGCAAGATTATAGCTCAATTCCATTGTTCGTGTGTGTGTGTGTGTGTGTGTGTGCATGCACATGCACATGCACATGCACATGTACTGGGGCTTGAACTCAGGGCCTTATATTCTTGGCTGGGATTTTTGCTCCAAACATTTTATTCCAGGCTGGCTTTCCATCACTAGAGGCACACCTCCATATCTGGGTATTTGCTGGTTAAATGGAGTTGAGTCTCAGATTTTTCTACCTGGTTGGTTTTGAATTGGAGTCCTCAGATCTCAGCCTCCTGATTAGCCAAGATGACAGTACAGAACCAGTACAGAATTGGGCTCACCTTTGCTCTTCCTAAGTCAGCGACTTACCAATCATTTCAGCCACACCTGTTGTCTGGACCATTCCTTTAGCTCTCCTCCGTGGGCTTTCTCTGGCTTTTGACCATGTTGGAAGGTCACTTACACCCACTAACTACCAGGGCCAGTGGGAATGACCGGAGGAAAGAAGCCCCACCCTTTCCTGCCTAGGGCTTCACAGAGCCAAAGGCCAGCAACTCCACCTTGAGAAGTTGTAGGAGTAAGATCCACTATATGAGTCACCACAAAGAACCTGGGGTATCTGGATGGAATCTCAGCCAAGATACATTCATCCAAACCTGCCTGGCATTGGGAAAACTGTGAAAGTAAGCAGCTGAGATCAGGGCTGGGGTGGATGGAGTGAGGATTGTTACCCCCATGGGGGCCTGGCCTTCTCCAAATGACTTCCTACTGCCAGGTCAGACCTTCTCAGTGAGAGGTGGGATCAGATAGCCTTTGGTCACACTGGAGCCTCCCTGTGAGTGGCTGCATCTAGTTCTGTCACTTGGTCTTATGTGACATCTTCATGAAGGTTCTGTGAGGTGGGGAAGGTGGAAACCACTCACCTTTATTTTTTCAATGGTGGAAATTTAGACTTAAGAAATGGAAGTTCATCTGTCCAAGGTTTCTAAGCCAATCAATGATGGAGCTGAGTCTACTCCTCACTTTGGGCCCTGGCTATTTCTACCACATTCGGTGCTCTGCATCCTGTGGAGAGTCATCTAGAAGCTTGCCTGTGGCCCCAGAGGACAGTGTGAACAGTAATTGCCATCTGTCACATTTGATGACCACCTCTGGGATCATGTCATTTCAAGTCTATGCCCAGGGCTGAACTTGGGTGAAAAAAAAATGAGAGACAGCAGTCCTGAATGTGCTTAGAAATATTCCTCACCCATGGCACGTGCATGTTCTCTCTCTCTCAAAAGCAGGATGTGAGGGATGCACAATTATAGGCAAGGAGGTTAGCATGAGGGACTTCACCAAGGAGGTGGTTGTTTAAATATTCCCTGTCCAGGAGCTGAGTAACTGGTTCAGGAGAAGAGTCTTACAAAGCTCCGGAAAGAAACCTGAGCCATGTAGGGTCCGACATCAGGCAGCCCTATTAGTTCCCATTCAGGCCTCTTCCTATATTTTGAGATTGAAATATTTTAAGATTGAAAATGATCCAAACCAAAGTTGCGCACCATGGTTCATGCCTGTAATCCTAACTACTCCGGAGGATGCTATCTTGGGATCACAGTACAAATTTAGTCCAGTTAGAAAAAAGTATGTGGGATTCTTATCTCTGATTAACTACCCAAACGTCTGAAGTAGCAGTGTGGGCCAAGTAGTTAAGTGCTAAGCTTGAGTGAAAAAACTAAGGGACGGTACCCAGGCCCTGAATTCAAGCCCCAGAATGGAGTGGAGGTGGGGGATGTAGAGTAAAAAGAAAAGAATATCTAATCCATTATTTAACATACATTTTAAAACCTACAGAATCTTTTGTCTTGAACAAAGTAAAACCACACAAACCTGAAATAATCAGAGCAGGGAAAGGGACATGTGAAAGATGAACTTCCAGGTGACTGTCCTCAAATAGTTCTGGGAAGTTTTGAAAATCCTTGAATTCCTTTTCAAATTTTTGTAGTCTCTCATTTCCAAGATGGAACAAGTGAAAAATGACAGTAAGCAGGTTTATATTTTATTGAGATCTTACTACATACTCATATTTTTAGCCTAATCCCTCCTGCAATACTATTTTCCTGGGCTCAGAAAGGTTTAGAACTCACTCCAAGACAGTGAAGAAACACACAAAGGCCGGCTAGGGACTCATACAGAAAACTGGCTGCAAAATGAACATTGAGCCAAGAGCTCAGAAATAGATTTCCTGCCAGACCTGAATGTGTAGGAAGGAGACAGTAGTAGGAATGTGGTATAGACTTGTTTCTTGCAGCTAAAAGGGGGACACTTTTCAATTACACTTACTGTGAACCCCAGAAGGGTCCTGGGGGGCGAACTAGATAAGCTTTTGATGTCCTAGAAAAGATGATGTCAGTTTGCCCACGGTTGAGAAGAGAAGGAGTCCAGGACCCCAAGATTACTGAGCTCCTGTGGCAGCAGGGATTACAGCCATCCCCCACTCCCAACATTGTGTTGTCATTTAGAATGACTTCTATCTGGTCTCTTGTATTTTGTCAGAAAACTCAACAGCAAAGAAAGTTAGGAACTTGGGTTAGGTACAGGTAGCTCACACCTGGAATCCTAGCTACTCAGGAGGCTGAAGTCTGAGGATTGCAGTTGGAAGCCACCCCAGGCAGGAAAGACTCTTACCTTTTTTGTGTCGGTCATGGGACCTGAACTCTGGGCCTGGGCGCTATCCCTCAGCTCTTCAGCTCAAGGCTAACGCTCTACCATTTGAGCCACAGCACCACTTCTGGCTTTTTTCTGCTTATGTGGTGCTGAGGAATCGAACCCAGGGCCTCATGCATGCAAGGCAAGCACTCTACCACTGAGCTACCTTCCCAGCCCAGGAAAGACTCTTATCTCCAATAAACTACCAAAAACAGACAGAAAGTGGAGTTGTGGTTCAAGTGGTAGAGTGCTAGCCTTGAGAAAAAGAAGCTCAGGGACAAGCCCTGAGTTCAAACTTCAGGACTGACACAAATTGCAAAGGAAGAAAGAAGAAAAGAGAGAGAGGGGAGGGAGAAGGAGAGAGGGAGGGAAGTAAGAAAATAGAAAAGAGAAAAAAGAAAAGAAAAGAAATTTAGAACTGGGAAATATTCTGTCTGATTTCCTCACCTTATAGACGTAACAACTATAGGTTGGCTAGTAAAAAGGAGTCCAATAAGGAAGAGAGGAGGAGGAAGAAGAGAAAGAAGAAGAGTAGGAAGAGAGAGAGAGCAGAAGGAAAGAATAGAGGGGAAGAAATAGGGTAAAGAAGGAGAAGAAGACAACGAAGAAGCGGGGGAGGGGGGAGTAGGAGGAAGAGGAGGGAGAGATGAGGAAGGCAGAAGTTGAGAAGGGAGGAGGGAGACTGAGGGAGGAGAAGGAAGAAGAGGAAGAACATGAGGAAGGAGGAAGATGAGAAAGAAGTGGAGGAGGAGACAGTGGAAGAGGAGGACTGAGGAGAAGGAACAGAATGAGAGAGAGAAAGAGGGGAGGAAGGGGAGATAGACTGCTGAGAAGAAAGAGGAGCAGGGGAGGAGCCAGTCTGGGAGGCCCTGGCAGCAGGACACTGCTGAGGATGGAGGGCCCCTGCTTTCAAGAGAGTGCCAGTCCTGTGGCCAAACTCCTACATGAGGCACAATCAGTAAGAACGTGCTGTATGCCAGGCACTGTCCTGGGCTGTGGGGTCCAACTACAAATGAATACGTAATGACCTTTGTCCCCAGGGAGCTCACAATCTTGTGGGACAAGTCACACTTTTAAGAAAGAATTGTACATGTGGTCCTACAACAATTTTATTGGCCATGTATGCGACCTAGGAGTGCCATACGTCCAATAGTGATTTTTTGAAGGTAAATCGATCTATTTCTTCAGTATACACATGTGCCTTTTTACTAGTCTATTGTGCATATTTATGCCATCTCTCAAAATAGGAAATACTAAAATATACAATATAAAAATTTAAGTTCTGTTTTTTTTTCATCTCCCCAGTTGCATAGGTTCACAATACTCCCTTTGGAGAATTCTGGGACAGCTACCCTATGTAAGCTGGGACATTTAGGAACCAAGCTGGGAAATTCAGGAACCTTGAAGACAGATGCTCAGTTTAGGTCATACTTTAAGTGACAATTTCAGGAGCATTTAGTGCATTCATGTTGTGGTCCAAGCTTTCCACCATCTCCCTCTAGACTTCCATCTTCCTAGATGGAAATTCTGCATCCACTAAACAATTACTCCCTGTTTTCCTCTACTCCTCTCCCACACAGCACCCCTTCTGCGTATTAACTGTGTGAATTTCTCTAAATGTATTGTTACTTTTTTTTCCTTTGTCGGTTTGGAGGCTTGAACTCTGGGCCTAGGCACTGTCCCTCAGCTCTTCAGCTCAAGGCTAGCGCTCTACCAGTTGAGCCACAGTGCCACTTCTGGTTCCCTGGTGGTCTATTGGAGATAAGAGTTTCATGGACTTTCCTGCCTGGGCTGGCTTTGAACCTTGATCCTCAGATCTCAGCCTTCTGAGTAGCTAGGATTACAGGCATGAGCTACTGGTGCCTGGCTCTATTGTTACTTTTAAGCTCCTATGATGATCTATATGGTTATGGGATGGCACTTAGAGAATGGAGTTTCTGCCCTCCGACTTCAGTGGTCTGTTCCGCCAGACTGTAACTGGCATAGCCTAGCATTGCTTTAGGCTAGTGCTTTTGGAGGGGCAAAAAGGTGGATTATAACCCAGTTTGTGGCCATGTATGGTAAGCTCTGTCCACAGCCAGAAGGTCAGATCAGAGGGATGGGGACGCTGAGGCTGGCACTGAGTGCAGTAGAAGAAGTGATTACGAGAGGAAAACGGTGAATACCTTCCCAGGAAATTCCTCAAAATTTGGAGCCGAGGGGATATTTCTTGCTGTGTTTATGTTAATCAGATGCTCTCAGTAGAGGTGACGCTGAGGGGTTACTGGACATGAAAACATGATGTGTCATGATTACCCACAACCTTCAAAGGACACATGACTCGGTGGGTGGGAGGATCAAGTTTTAGGCCTGGTAGAAAATCAGGTGCGCTCTGAACTCTTCACGCTGGATTATATTCTTGGCTCCCCTCTGCCTGCCTTTACCTTAGGATAAAATTATCCGTTTCCAAGTCAGGGGCTGGTTAAAAGTCGATACAAAGGTGGAAGAGAACAGATCATTTTTCTTATGAAGTAACCAGTCTCATTAATTTTTCACCAGAGCCGACTCTGTTACACTATCCATCACTGGCAGAGCTACAGACTGCATTTCAGAGAGTGGGCACGTGTTTCTTGGGGTTGGGAAAAATTGGTTGATAAAGTCAGCAGCTACATGCCCAGGACCTGCTTATGCGGATGAGATTTAGATGACTGCTTCAAGATAGTTGTATAGGTTAAAATGTGCTTTGCTACCTGGATATGTGGCTCAAGCAGCAGAACACCAGCCATGAACAACAACAACAAAAAAGCCAGAATCCCTGAGTTCAAATCCCAGTACCAGCTTACACATACAAAAGAAAATGTGCTTTGAAACATCACCTTTCCACTGATCAAAGCTCACTCCTAATTCTGTGTAGAGGACGCACACCTGCTGAGCTGCTGTTGTATATTCAGGAGCATGTGGAGGGCAATCTTCATGAGTGCCTTGGGTAATGATTGGTATTTTGATTGGTATTTGACTGGTGCACTTTGCTAAGGGCAGCCCACTTTATGTTGCTGGGACTTGGGGGTCTTGAACAGCAAGTTGTGTATGACCAGTTTCTTATCTTTGCATGTGACTTGCCTGTGTTTTTGACGCCTTTTATTTTATTCTTTTTTGTTGTTGCTCTGATCCTGGAGCTTGAACTCAGGGCTTAGACACTGTGCTTTAGCTTTTTTTCTCAAGGTGAGTGTTGTACTACTTGAGCCACAGTTCCACTTCTGGCTTTTTTTGTGTGGCTAATTGGAGATGAGAGTCTCATGGACTCAAAGCCTGGGCTGGTTTTCAACTGTGATCCTCTGCTCTTAAACTCCTAAGCAGTTGGGATTACAGGTGTGAGCCATTGGTGCCTGGCTGTTATTTTATTCTTGTCTTGAACTCTCCTCAGTTGTTGGACCCCAGCCTGTCCCATTATCTCTCAGAACCTTAAGCATCTTCTCTATGAAGCTTCTTAACTCTTGCTATAGTTGGGACAAAAACAGATGTAAAGGCTTGGCTCCCCAAAGTGGCAGCTGGGATCCTTTAAGAAGTGGATCAGAAAGGAGGACTCTTAAGGGAGGAGCACAAAGACACAATGCCTACAAAGACACAATGCCTATGCGCCTCTGGTCATATGAAGTATTGATTGAAATGAACTCCAAGAAATGGAAACGAGATTTCTTTTCTTTGTTGCTGTTTTCCTATTCTTTACTTTTTGTCTTATTCATTTATTGTATTTGGGACACGAAGGGAAGACACAGAAATGGAGGGACACAGGGTGAACAAATACAGCAGTGGTACTTTCTAGACACTACTTGAAAATGAACTATACAACTTGTGAGTGGGGATGGCAGGGAAAAACTGGGAGAATGTGTGGGACGTGGTGACATTGTCTAAAAAGAAATGTACTCTTTACCTGACTTAGGTAACTATAACTCCTTTGTATATCACCTTTGTAATAACAATTTTTTTTTAGAAAAAAGGGTTGGGTCTGGTGGAGGTCCTAAGGTCATTGGAGCTACCTCAAAAGGAACTGTGGGTCTAGGCATGGTGGCCCACACTTGTAATCCTAGCTACTCAGGAGGCTGAGATCTGGGGATTATGATTCAAAGCCAGCTGGGGCAGAAAAGTCCCAGAGAGACTCATATCTCCAATTAACCACCAGAAAACCAGAAGTGGTGCTGTGACTCAAAGTGACAGAGTGCTAGCCTTGAGCAAAAGAGCTCAGGGACAGCGCCCAGGCCCTGAGTTCAAGCCCCATGATTAAAAAAAAAGAACTGTGAGTTTTCTCCCTCCTCTCCCTCCCTCCCTCCCTCCCTCCTTCTCTCTAGATAGACAGACAGACAGACAGACAGATAGATAGATAGATAGATAGATAGATAGATAGATAGATAGATAGATAGATAGATAGATAGATAGATAGATAGATAGAATGGGTGGATGGATAGATGTGTGTGAGAGAAAGACACAAAGAGAGAGAGAGAAAGAGAGACAGAGAGAGAGATTTACTTTGCCCACCATTTCCACCTCATGATATGGCACCCTTGTTAGAGTGTCAAACTAATAGTACTACCTAATCTTGGACCAGAACCTCCAAAACCATGAACTCAATACATCTCTTCTTTATAAGTACTCTGCCTCATAGTAACTAGTACAATTTCTCATTGTAAACCTTCTCAGTAAACCTTGTAAATCTTATCCTTCTCTTTTGGCCTGTTACTCATCCCATCGCGAATCATCTGTTTTTGCATCTTCCCTCACTGGCCTTGAGTTCTCTGTGAACAGGCACAGTAGTTTTTGCTTTTGGGATTTTTCAGCACCTTATAGCATCTGGCAAATGGTAGGTGATTAATGAGTGTTTATGAAATGGATAAAACAACTGGAAGTCATTTATCTGCTTTGAGTTAGCAGAGATCAGAGCTGTTGTTAGCA
Organism: Dipodomys ordii; assembly: GCF_000151885.1. Lineage (NCBI taxonomy): Eukaryota > Metazoa > Chordata > Mammalia > Rodentia > Heteromyidae > Dipodomys > Dipodomys ordii. The sequence continues at coordinate 16,641,525 of NW_012267241.1, read as the reverse complement.
GGGCTCCAAGTTGATAGCAGAGGAGGCAGGACCGTGCATTTGAGGGGAACCCGGCACTACCTCCGTTGGTTTGTTCTGTTGATATAAAAAACCACAGTGTATATATATATATATATATATATATATATATATATATATATACACACACACACACACACACACACACACACATTCATGTTTTATATTCATGATTCGGATTCTAGACCCATATTGTATATTTGTGGTTCTGCATCCATAGATTCAAACCAGTACAGATCCAAATATACCTGAGACAAGAATTTCCATGTGTACTCATAAAGTACTACAGCAAAAAAGGACTGGGGGTGTGGTTCAAATGATAGAGCACTTGTCTTGCATTTGGACTCTGGGCTAGAGTCCTGAGTCCAAAACCCAAATGCAAAGGCTTCTTCCTCCTTTCATTACTATTTCAGAAAGAATACATCATTTCTGATGTGTCAGATAAACCCTTTTGCGTTCATTTTTATTAACTTTTAACTGCAAGAATATAAGTATAAACAGATGCCAAATATTCAAATTGAAACAAAAGAAGTAATCATTCTCACTTTCTGAAAAACCTGCCCTTTGCAAATTCATTGTTAGGATTAACGGGAGTACAGAGGATTTCTAATAATTCTCAATCCATAGGATGTCGCAAGTGATGACTACACTCAATGACTCATGCTAAAGTATGCTTTTTATGAGATCTGATCTGAACTAAAGGATCTCAAAAAAGGTTTGGGTTGGCCTCAAGCTTGCAATTCTCATGCCCCAGCCTCCCAGGTGCTGGGCTTATATATGTACTACCACTCATGTTTCAAGCAAATTACAAAAAGAAGTTTTCAAAAAAAAAAAGCTGCACCTATTTCACTTTGTCCTTTTCTGTTGCTACTGCTCTGGTTGTTTTGTCATTGGTGGTGGTAATGGTGGTGGTGGTCAGTTGTAGAGCATGAGCTCATGGCCTGGGCACTGTCCCTGAGCCTTTTCTGCTCAAAGCTAGTGGTTATCACTTTGAGCCACTTTGAGCACCACTTCTGGTTTATTGGTAGTTAATTGGAGATAAGAGTCTCACAGACATTCTTGCCTGGGCTATTTTCAAACCAACAGCCTCAGATCTTGGTAGGAATAGCTGAGTAGCTAGGATTACAGGTGTGAGCCACCAGTGCTCGGCTGTTCTCCACTTTTTTTTTTAATTAAATTTTTTATT
>NW_012267241.1:16631131-16636771 GCF_000151885.1 Dipodomys ordii | reverse complement strand
ACATTTTAGACCTTGGCTTTAAAAAAATCTACCTTCAAATACTAATGTTAGCTGTAAGATTCAAGCCCATTTAACCTCTCTGAGCCCTATCCATAAAACAACCCATCTGTATGTGGTTATGAAGATTAAAAAGAAAAAATACATGTAAAGTACCTAACACTGAGCCATACACACAAAAATAAATAAAATAAAGAGCTCCCTGCAGATAGATGTGGTAGCCCAAGCCTGACATCTCAGCACTGCCTGGGTTACATAGTGCTTTTGAAGTAAGACTGGTTTGCATAGGGAGACTCTGTTTCAAAACCAAAAAGAAAAAAAAAACACTAAAAGAACTTCCATTCTAACTTCTCCCAGTCGTCTCATGCTTCTTTGTCTGCACCTGCTTCTCCATCAAGCTGCTGAGAGGTGGCCATGGAACATTGCATGTGGCCAGACTAAAGCCCATCCAATTCACTGCTGCTTTGTGTCTGTTGTCTCGGCCTCCGTGAATGAATGGACTCGTCATTGGAAGGAGTAGAAGAGGCAGAGGTGGAAGAACTGGCCTTGAGAACAGGACAGGTGAGATGTGGGCAAGCCTAGGCAGCTTTGCAGGAGCTTAAGCTCCTAGTTGAAGTGAAGACATTTCCAGGGAAAGAGGAGACTTGCTATTACTAACTGACAAGAGGCCCTAGAGAAAGAAGGGAAGAAATGGAAAACCGTTGTCTAGAAGGAGACAAAAATGAAAAGATCGCAAATTAATGGCATGTTTTTTGCATTATATATTGAGTGGGGTTTAAATTGATAATAACATGTCAATTTATTGCACTTAAATAAAAGAAATCTTCTTATAAAGGTGCAGTGCTACCTCATGGAAGTGAGAGTAGATACCTGCTGGGCCTCAGGAGTGAATTTGAAGGAGGAAATTGACTACTGTCATTGCTTTCTCTGGTTCATGAACTTGGCAGCCCACAGGATGAGGTCAACAGATCCTCTTTTTGAGAGCTCAGCTGGACTGAGATCAGAGTCTCCTGGACCTGATTGCATATTTGTAGGTAAAGTGTTGTGGTTGGCACTGAATTTCTCTCTAAGCCAATTGGTATGCTGGAGAACCTGGGTAAACAGTGTGTGTGTGTGTGTGTGTGTGTGTGTGTGTGTGTGTGTGTACTGGTGTGTGGTGATGTGTGTTGGGGTGTGTGTGTATGTGTGAGCATGATGTTTTTGAGAGGTGCTGCGTGGACCGTGGACTGTGTTCAGCAGTGGTGTGAGCCTATGTTTGCATAGCTGCTCATCGCACAGTATTCGACAGATGGGCACCATCTTAGAGAGTGACCTGTCATTGTGTACTTCAGCTGAGCAATCAGGCCTTGACACAGGTGAAGAAAAGAGCGTGTATGTACACACAATTCTCAGGTCATGCAAGACATCACAGAGTCAGCAGTGTTCTGGAAATCTGACACCAGGAAGCAACGCCAAATGCCAGTTCTGTGAGATTTCACTGGGAATCATGGCGAGATCCTTAGGTATTTGTAAATGATCAGACGCTCACTATAGATTGATCAAAAGTCAAGGTTAAGATGGCATCTGCTCCTTTGGGTGCACTAAGCTAGATATAGCATCCAAACCAAGGGAGTTTTAGTGAAGAACATGGAGTCATTTAATCTGATGAGGAATACATTTAGAGCTGATTAAATAGATTATCCTTTAAATAGGGAAGGATAGTGGGAAGGGAGGGGCAGGATCAGGTGACACAGGGGCCTGTCCAGTAGAGCTTCCATAATGGGGTGAAGGCTTATGTACATGACTTTGCAGGCCACCTCTGTCTTTCTGATTGCTCACCACAACAGCCTCTGGGCAGACTTGAGGCAGAGGATGCTGCGCTCTTCCTAGCTAAAGAAAGACTATGTATGAGCCTGTCAATGGCATTTAGCTCACAGGTGGCAGAGTGAAGAGGAGAAGCCAGGCATTCTGGTTTCCCATGTGGAGGAGAGGCGGGGAGACCCTGGTGACAGGGGTGCTGCGGTGGTGCTTGCTTCCTGCAAAGGATATGGGTTGTCTTTACAGACACCAGAGTCCACATGGGTGACTTTGAAGGCACCTGTGTTCATGACTCTACAGCAGACCAGAAGCTGAGAGCAGCTAGAAGTCCTGTGTTGCTTACCAGCCATCTGGCAAGTGCCGGCATTATTTGTAAGGGAAATGTTGGGTGTGGTGGCTGCATGCCCTGCCCCATTTTTAAGTAATTATATCATTTATTCAAAAGGTGAAATCGCTGCTTTCACCTGTTGGGACAGTGTATCTGATCTTCAGGGCTTCATTTTTGAGAATTGTTACTTCTGGGCTAAGTGCAGAATCAAGTTTTCAGCTATTTGGGGTGTAATCATGGATGGGGGTTTCAATTCAGACACGTTTAGTTTGGGGTAAAAATTGTTTGACAGCCTGGCAAGTAGATGCCACACATGAGCCTTTACTGGGCCCAAAGTCAGCAAACAAATTAATGTAGTTCTACAAACAGAAATTGAGATAATTAAGGAAACATGAACATGAACTCTCTCCTCCCCATGTGTAAGTCTGTGTATGAGATACTGTCACCCCAATGTTAAATTGCTCATGAGTGTTTGGGAGTCTATTCTTGCTTTTAGGAGCTTTCACGTCCAAGTACTTACGGTAGATTATCAGGAAAGTTGCAACTTACTTTGCAGTCAGCTGGCAGAAACAATAACTATAGGCAAAGCCAAGGCAGCAAAATGTTCACATACACCCTGCCCCCTGCCACGAATCCAAAGTAGGGTGCATGGCATTTACACTGATATTTCAACTTGTTGTAGATTTAAATATTTCCAAATGGAAGTCAGGGTCAATGTGGTGGACACACACAATGAAGGCGGATTTCAGGAATAATTCTTCCTGTTTTGCAACCTGGCAGTGAGAAACTGCAGCAATAAGTGGACAAGTTGGGACAAACCATATGATCTTTTTCTCTTCTCTTAGCTGTGGAAAGCCAGCTCACCAGAGAAGAAAACAAAGGCTATTTGTGTGGTAGATGAACTCATTTATCAGCTGTGTCTCAGACTAGAGAGGCCAAGGGAGGGAGAGGCAGCCTGGTTGTTTCTTTTTCTCTTCAACATCTCATCATTCTGATTAACCCCATAGTGTATAGTCCAACCTTTATCAGAAAGAGGCAGGACCAGGTGCCAGGGGTACACACCTGTGCTCCTAGCTCAAGAGGCTGAGATCTGAGAATTTTCTGCCCAGGCAGAGAAGTCTGTGAGACACCATCTCCAATTAACCAGCAAACAACAACAACAAACAACAAACTGGAGGCATGGCTTAAATGATGGAGTTCCTGCTATGAACAAAAATGCTGAGCAAAAGTACAGAAGGTCCTGAGTTTCAAACTCTAGTACTGGCATTAAAAAAGATGAAGAAGGATGGACAGAAGGAAAAATGAAGAAGGAAGGGGAGGAAGAGGAAGAGAAGGAAGAGGAGGAGGAATCATTTCCTAACATTCTAATACAGCCAGGACTCAAGCCCAGGGAGAAGACCATCTTTGAAATATGCTCCTTATTACTGAACTCTGGGCCTGGGCGCTGTCCCTGAGCTCTTCAGCTCAAGGCTAGCGCTCTACCACTTGAGCCATAGCGCTGTTTCTGCTTATGTGGTGTTGAGGAATCGAACCCAGGACCTCATGCATGCAAGGCAAGCACTCTACCACTGAGCCACCTTCCCATCCCTCCTAATTACTTTTTATTTCCATATAATATTCCTTGGAAGGACATATTTTGTATTTCTTATATAGAATCTACTTTTTTAAGTTTTGCAGTTATAGGGCTTGAACTCAGAGCCTGGGCACTGTCTCGGAGCTCTTTTGCTTACCAAAATTACTGATTTTCTCAGAGACAGGTTTGAAAATTTGTTTTCCTTTAATTGTTTTTTCCCCTTCTATTTTATTGATTGCCACTCTGATTTTTGTGAATTTTGTTCTTCTGCTTATTTTGGATTTCCTTTGTTTTTGTATGTTGTACTTTGATTTTTTTGTCAATTCAAAATGCTTTTTAGTTGCTCTTTTGATTTCTTCTTCAACCTCTGGGTTATTTAGAAGTGTCTTATTCAATTTTCAAATATTTGAGGACTTTTTAATATCAATTCTTTTCTTGCAGGGTAGAGTTTGAGACAGGATCTTGTTATATATTCTTGTAAAGCCTCAAATTTAGAACTTTCCTGCCTGCATCTCCCACATGCTGAGATATCAGTCACGTACCACCATGCTTGACTTCTGTCCTTTCTCAATCCAACAGGACTGAATTTTTCTGTTGTGATTTCCCATATTTCCTAAATTTTGGTGCTTACATTCTGCTACTGTTTTATTAAGTATTCTTTAAAAAGTATAATAACTATATTCTCTGTACTTCTTCATAAATATAAAATGACCGTTTTGTCCCAGACAATAGTCTTTTTTTGAATGTGTGCTGGTTCTGGGGCTTGAACTCAGAGGCTGGCCATTGTCCACAAGCTTTTTTACTCAAGGCTTGTATACTACCACTTGAGCCACAGCTCCACTTCTGGCTTTTTTGGTAGTTAATTGAAGACGAGTCTCACAAACTTTCCTGCCCAGAACCATTATTCTCAGATCTCAGCTTCTGAACCAGGTGTTGGTGGCTCACACCTGGATTCCTATACTGTGTAATAAGTGATACACTGTTACTTGAAGGCAAACTTTGATGAATTGAAGATACTATTCATCCCCCGGCTACAACTGAAGCAATGCAACAAAGAGTTATACCTGATAACGATAAACAAATCAATAAAAATATTTATTTGTACCAAAAATAAGGTGGAAAAAAAGGAAAGACAAAGTACAGAGGATCAAGTGAAAAAATAAGATGGTAGAGTTAAATAGAACCATACTAATAATCGCATTAATTGAAAGTGACACTTGTCAAATTGGATAAAAATTTAACACTCGTCTGTATGTTGCTGACAAGAATCCCACTTTCTTAGCTTGGCGTGGTGGTGCATGTTGTATTTCTAACTACAAAATCTGAGGTAGAGCTACATCGCTTAAAAAACAGCAACAACAAAAAGAACTAGGGCATGGTTGGCAAGCCTCAAGGCCTAGAGTTCAAATTTCAGTACTTTCTGAAAGAATCCCATTTTCAATTAAATATAAAAAGTTTAAAAGTCCAAGCATAGAAAAAGATACTTAATATTAACTCTAAACAATAGAAAGCTGGAGTTATATGAATATCAGGACAACTAGACTTCAGAGCAAAAGAATACAGGCTCTCACCTATAATTCTAGCTACTCAGGAGACTCTGATCTGAGACTCTGATTATCTTATCCTTGAGACTCTTATATCTAATTAGTTACCAAAACCTAGCTGGAAATGGAGCTGTGGCCCACATGGTAGAGCACTAGCCTTGAGCAAAACAGCTGGATTTTTCTCCTCCAAATCCTGGTACTATTGTTGACATGTGTTTTACTTCCACACATGCTACAAACTCACAATTGGCTTTATGGGATGTGCAGGATTATTCTTTGAACAATTATGGAAACTTTTTAAAGAATTCTTTAAAAATACAAAATAAAATCTTACGCATGAAGAACTAGGTGTAACTAGATGGGGGTAACAGCTTCCTGTTTTCTTTTCTTTTTTTTTTTTT
>NW_012267241.1:16566694-16629388 GCF_000151885.1 Dipodomys ordii | reverse complement strand
GTGGGGCCTGAACTCTGGGCCTGGGCACTGTCCCTCAGCTCTTCAGCTCAAGGCTAGCACTCTACCACTTGAGCCACAGCACCACTTCTGGCATTTTTTTCCTGCTTATGTGGTGCTAAGGAATCGAACCCAGGTCCTCAAGCATGCAAGGCAAGCGCTCGACCACTCTACCACTCTACCAGGGCTCTACCAGCCCTGAATTTTGTTTTGAATGAAGCAGAGTTTTTTGGAAGCTGCTTGATCTTTGGCGGATGTGCTTTTAAGTTTATCAGAGCTATGTTTAGTCTAAGGCTAATTTTTCCCACCCCTGAGTCTTGTATTTGAACCAATGTCTATTAATTATGAGTTTTCTGCTCTGGTTGGTGGGAACAGGAACTACTATTATGTGAGTTACTTTCCTAAATTCTTCTATATAATTTTGCACCAAGCACTGGGTAGTTTCCCCAGACAAATGCCCCGGGCAGGATTCAGCTGATGCTCAAGGGAGACCCACTTCAGTGTTTTGGTCTTCTCTGTCTCCATGTAGCTCTCTCTCTGCCATGTGAACATTAACTTTCCAGGCTTCCCCGAGCTCCCAGCTCTTTTTCTTTCATCAAGGAGACCCCTGGCTCTGCCTAGATTCTCCTTCCTTACCTCACATCCTGGAAACTTGCTACAGTAGGTTGCCAGGACTCAATTATTCATAGTAATGGATTCCCTGTTGTATACCAATTATGCATGCTTATACTTTTTTAATTTAGTACTCATGAGTACAAACAAGCTTTCCAAGTGGTACACTGAGAAACATGAGACTGGTCCTCTTCCTAGACTTATGACTAAAGTCTGTTGCTCCTTCTGCCATTATCGTACCTTTATTTAAGATTTCCTGGTTTTTTTTTCTGGTTTTTATTTCTTGCTGTGTGTCCACGCCTCTCTGTGAACCTCACTGTCACACCTCAAAAACTTGGGGAAATCAAAGGTTTTTCTGCTGATAGCTTGGCAAAGAAATGTCTCGTCTTTCTAGATAAAGAAAAACAAATATAATGTGAAGTTTAAATTTCGACGTAGGAGACAAAAACCATAGTTTTTGCCCCCCGTATTTGGCAGTGAGGGAACTGAATGTCCTAAACAGACTGATATAAGTGGAATTAAATATTTTTTAGTAAAAACAAAAAAGCTTGCTTTAGTTAGTTACCTGTAAGTTGTGAATTGTTCATCGGATTTCCCCACTGAAGGTCCTAAGATTGGAAATCAAACTAGGAAGCATGTAAATAGTCACTTTAGCACAAATACCCTCTTGAGGGACACATGAGGAGGTGGTGTTAGGCAAAAAGGGAGGTTAGATTTAAGATCCTCTTGGACACCACATACAGCATGAGTTGATTCTGAAAGCAAGGAGGAAATGTGGCATGAAAATAGATGTTAGGTAACAGCTCTCCCAATTCTGAACCAGAAAAAATGGGTTCAGCTTTATATGTGGCTATTATAACACTGGGAAGTGTGGCAAAGATAGAGAGGCAGAGACTGAGCTGAGAAATACTTAGGAGATACTTTCTGGAGATGTTAGTGTCCAAGCCAATGTGGGGAATGCAGGAAATGGTTCCTTAGGGTAGAAGGAAGGGAGCATCCTGATCTGGATAAGAAGTCAAGAGAGAAAGGACAGGCCTCAGGGCCTAAATAAGATCAGTTCTGGATAGTTAGCAAAAATGCTTGATAGACCCTTCATCTGTCATGGACACATAATGTTGGCAGGCGTGCATGTTTGTTCTGCTGTCTTCCTAAATGTTGAACAGCAAGGCCATGTCTTATTTGTCTTCCTGCCTACTATTCTGCCTGAAGCTGTGGGAGAGGTGGGTCCACAGGAGGGGTGAAGGGGAAGCCACAGATGGGGAAGATCACCCGTGGAGAGAAGAGTAGACTGAGAGAACCAAGAAGAGATGCTCACACATGGGATGAGAGTTGGAGAAATGAGTAAACTGGTGATTTCCCATTGTCATGTGCTGGGCCCTGTGATGTGCCACCATGGTATAGTCCTGATGCTGTGTTGCTATTTACCCAGGTTGCCCGCTTTGTCTATTTTTCAGTATTATCACAAAGGCTTTTTAGAGGCTGTGTAGAGATCATTTAATTAATTACTTCACTGACTGCTTGGGGAGTGGGTACAGGCATGGAGTAATCAGACACTGCAGAGAGACAGACAACTACTAGAAGGAAACGTGTGTGTGTGTGTGTGTGTGTGTGTGTGTGTGTGTGTGGTTTTTCTGCCTCTTAGCGTGGGACCAAGAAAATAACTCTGATTTTGAGATTATAAGGGCTAGAAAAGATTATACAGGCCTTCTGTTTTAGAATCATAATCTACTCTGCTTAAAGTCAGAGAAAGCTATACTGAGTTACTTTCATGAAGCAGCAGCTTCCTTAAAATTTCACATTCCTGGTATTTGTTTAAGAGATCAAATATGTGAGGACATCACTTTTAAGAAAACAATATTTTAAATAACGAAACATTGTAAATGAATAATTTCAGTGCTCACAATCTGTCCACCTCCTACCACATTCCACTTGGCCCATTCAGTTGCTCATTACTGATGACTCATAAAAATCCAGCTGCTGAAACTGCATAGGATCTTCTAGGACCTTCTCAGACTGGATTTATCACCTCTCCATACTGGTCTTGCTTCTTTTCTAACTATTGTAACCCTTCTGTGATGAGGATCTGATGGCCACCTTACAGAACAGGCTTTCCCAGTCCAGTGGCCGAGTCTGCATGGAATGCACAAATGTTTCTCTGGCTTTTTTAGCCCTATTAATCAACAGTATAATTAACACCTGTAATCTCTGTTCCTTCTCTCCTGACAAGCACAATCTGATAGATGGAAGGGTGACAAAGCAGTGTGTGATTCACACTGAGAGTGAGGTAAAGGAGAAGCTGAGAGACTAGATGAATGTGGAGTCATAGGAAATGCAATCAGAATGAGCTCTGTGGCTCTAACATACATCTGAGTACATGCAAAGAAGTTTGTGGTAAATGCAGCTTTATACACTGCTTCAAATTCTAAAAGTTTGAAGTACATATGTACATTTCTAAGAAACTCAGAACATGTAAGACCAGATGGATTCTTTTTGCACACCTGGGGTCAGTTATTGTTACAGGCGGAAGGTGCCACTTATTTCCTGTGCTGGATTCTGTTCACAGCAGCTTCTGGCAGCTTCTAATGTATAGGCAGAAGACTTCGGAGGCCGGTAGATTATTTCTAGAAGATCAGGCTGTTTGCTAATTGGGAAAAGATGGAGTATGTGGGTTAAATTTCAGTAGTTTTCTTGGTCATGCCTACCCACCAATGATTCCTCCTTAATGCTCCTACTTATTTCCATTTGCAAATACTGTATTCAATATGTCCTTCAAAAGAATGCATCAGCTGCTGCATTTGGCCTTGAATTTATTCATTTCATTCATTGGGTGTTGACTATCCCCCAAAGGCCACCATGCTGAAGGCCTGGTTGCTCATCTGTGGGGTTGTAAGAGGTGAGGCCTCATGGGAGGAAGTTAGGTCATTGGGACATGGTCTTGAAGGGGTATTAGGATTCCAGTCACTTCTACTTTCTTTGCTTCCTGGCTTCCATGAGGCAAATAGGCCTCCTCTGCCTTATGTTTCTATCATAGTATTCACACAGGCCCCAAACAACAAGGCCAACAATCTATAGTTAGAAATCTTTGAAATCATGTCAGAATAAACCCCTTTTCTTATTAAAGTGACTAACATACCATTGACTATTAAATAAACATTAATGAAGTTAGCAAAAGACAAATTAAAAAAAAAGAGTCCCCACATTTACACATATGGACATTTCATTCAAAAATCAGAATCTCTGGGTCTCCTGGAAAAATGAGTATAAATACCCTGGACCTTGTTCTTCTATGACTGCAGCCTCTTGGAGCTGAGGAGGGGCTGTCTCAGTGAATGATGGACATATGCTGCACATTTCTGCCTCTTTTTTGTAATGTATGTGACTTACCTGGTCCCTGTGGGCATCTGAGATTGTCACCTGGACATCCAAAGTATTGTCTTATTTTCTCACACATCTTAATAATTGTCAGCTGTTAGCCTGTTTGGTAAATCATGATGGATGAATGTAGAATCTAGCCCCAACTAACTATCCCTCTCAAAAGACTATTCCCAGGCAATCTTGCCTGCAGATCACCTGGAAAATTATCTGCAGAATGCTCTTCTGTGAACATCTTCTGATTGAAGCACAGTCCTTGCCCCCTATCCAATCAATGCTCCCTATTTCTAATGGATTCCATCTTTTGTTTCTAGCTCACATTTCCCTCATTCCCCATGCAGCCCAGCTTCCTCCCATGCCACATTCTGACCCTGTCTTATTTCCAGCTAAGGGACTCCATGTACTTCCATATGCCTTTCTTGCTAAACCTGCTCCACCCACTTCCCGCAACCCATCTCTCAAGAACTACTTCCCTGAGGATGCTTTTCCTCATTTCTTCAATTAGATATAACTCAACAACATTTGGGCCAAAGTGCTTTGGATGATAGGTAGGTAGGTACATACCTTAATTCTGCCTTTGGATGTGCAGAGATCTGCTTCCCCATTTCCTGTCAACCCACAGCAGAAATAACATCACAGCCATTATAATTATAGTGCCACCAAAACAAACTGTCCAATATATCAAAAGGGAAATTCAAGATATTAGACTAAATGAATCCATTTCCCTCCTAAGGAGAAAATGCTATCAATAACCTATTTTATTCCTTTCCCATACAACATGGAAATATATTTTTCCTCAAATATTTTAGCTTATTTTGGGCCTTCCTTTACTAACTTAACTGAACTTATCCTTTATTATATCATTTTCCTGATGTTTCAGAGTCTTGATTGCTTTTGTGGAGAAGGGACAACACAACATCGAGTGTGGTACCTGTAATCCTAGCTACACAGAGGCTGAGATCTGAGGATTGCAGTTCAAAGCCATCCCAGGCAGTAAAGTCCATGAGACTCTAATTCCAATAAACTACTCAGAAAAATCCAGAAGTGGTGCTGTGGTTCACATGGTAGAGTATGATAAAACATGCAGTGAGAGAGAGAAGGGTAGTTACAGTCTCCTATTCTCATTCTACAGATTACGCATCATTTCTAAAAAGTTAAACACACACACACACACACACACACACACACACACACACACACACACAACTTTTTCCACTGGAGAATTTTTTTCTTCACTGCAGTTGAGAGACCAAAATTGTCATCACCAATATGGGCCAAGCTGACCCTTTGTGAGCTGATGTAATAAGAAAGACATGCCATCACCTGTGTATTCTTGGAATGAAAAAAATCATTAGAATTTTATTAAAATTATCTCACCTGACCAATGATGGGCCAAATCCAAATTGTCTACAAAACAACTGATCTAAACTCTTTGAGTAAGTCCATCTGGGAACCCTTACAAAGGGAAACTTTTCTAAATTAAAGGGATCTAAGGAGAGGTTATTCAGCCAGTATGGTGGCTCATGCTTATAATACTAGCTACTTGGGAGGATCATGCTTTGATACCAGCTTGGGAAAAAGTTTTCAGAATGCCTATCGAGCAATAGCAGCAAAATGCTCTTCTGTGAACATCTTCTGAGTGAAGTCTAGTCCCTGCCTGGCATCCATCCAATCAATGCTCCCTGTTCCTAGTGGATTCCACCTTCTTTTTCTAGCCCATATTTCCCTCATTCCCCATGCAGCCCAGCTTCCTCCCATGTCACATTCTGACCCCATCTTATCCCCAGCACAAGGATGTCATGAGCCTATTATCCCAACTGTGGAGGCAGCATAAATGATTTCCGTCCAGGCTGGGTTACATATAACTGAAGAGCCTATTTGACAAATAGAGGAAGGGTTACAGGTGTAGCTCAAGCGGCAGAGGCATAGGAGCAAGCATAAACCCTGAGCTCAAAACCCAGTACTGCCAAAACCAACCAACCAAACCCAAATGTTATTGATACAAATGTGAGATAGGATCCTCTAGAGGAACCAGAGTTATACAGATGGTTATTGGTGGTTTTTTAAATAGGAACTACATATTAGACATATTAAAAATACTGAAATATTGTGTTGGGGGGGTGATCCTGGAACTCAAATTCAGGACCTGAGCTTCTTTTGCTCACGGCCAGTACTCTACCATTTCCAGCTTTGTGGTGTTTAATTGGAGGTAAGAGTCTCACAGCCTTTTCAGTTGGGACTGCCTTTGAACCAGTCCTCAGATTCCCAGCCTCCTGATTAGCTAGGATTACAGGCATGAACTACCAGTGGCAGCTCAAAGTAGTGAAAATTTAAGATTCTGACTCAATTATATTTGTATGAACTCACTCTTTCCTAAAGTACTTTGCTATCTAGAAATAGACCTGAGAACAAATTACAGTTAAAATGTTTTGCTCCACTGAATTGAATCAGGATTTCCTTAGGAAAAAAATGCAATCTGGTTTTAGGCAAATAAGTGGGCATCACAAGCTTAAAAAAACACAGTGGGGAAGTATAAGGCTCTTAGTTCAATCCTAGTACTTTAAAAACAATCTATCTGCCTCTCTCTCTCTCTCTCTTCACACACACACACACACACACACACACACACACACACACAACATATTTGGTTGGGATAATACTAAGAGAGGACAGAGAATGCTGGGTAAATGTCAATCCCTGACTGAAACTAGCCAAGTCCCAAAGTGGACCCTTTGCTTTATTGATACTGGGACATTCTGCCTAATGAGAATGGATTGTTAGTACAAAAAAAATCACAGATAATTTTCATTCGTCCTGATAGAAATAATAGAGCAGCTGGTGGGAGCCGTCTGGCTGTCCCCTAAGTCAGTGACTACAGTGAATTTTTTGTCTGGAGTAAAGGGAAATTACAGAAGGACATTGCAGCCCAGCTGGCAGTTCTTAACAAAAATCAGTGTTTTGGGGTGGCCTGTGTTTCAGGCAGTGAAAGGAACCATTTCACGGCTTACTTTTAGTTTCAGAAGCCAGAGATACTTTCATTACTGCTATCCTCAGGCACAGACTTTTAAATTAAAAAAAAATAAAAGACAGTAAGTTCAGGATGTTAATGGCCAATCACCATAGAAGCATCTCTACAGCAGAAACACATTAGAGCTTACCTGTCAATCTTAGCAGCATGCCAGATTTTATTGAGTGTTTGGAATGAGGAAGTAAGAAAGATGACAGGTGAACTAACAGAGGAACCAGGCACTAATACCTTAAAAAGTAATATGGAAATCTCAGGACTCTTACCTTTCTGGATAATAAGAAAAATAAAATATAAAAAAATATAATAAAAGAGTGATTGATCTTGCATGGAGATTCCCTTATTTCTTCCAAACCTGAAACACATTACTTTGAAGATCTATTGGGGTTCTGCTATGGTAGATCCAAGTTAGCCACACATTCTCTATTACTTTTACTGGGAGGTGGTGGATTTTATTTCACTTCTGTTCTGGCCTTGGCGGGCTGGGTGTCTGCTCAGCTCACAACATGTAGCAGAAACACCCTGTGTAGGTCCAGGGCTGGCCTGCAGGAGGACTGTAGCTTCCACTGCTACCTTTTTGAAATACTTACTGCTTAGAAAACTTCTTGCTGATGGCCCTGAGGCTGCTTGGAAGGCAATGGCTATATGAATTGTAGCCATTTGGATGAGCCATCTGGGACATCCCCTGGATGATATCATACCTCTGCATGACATCGTGCCTCTGGATGATGTCACACAATGTAGAAGCAACCATGTGGGAGCTCCAGCCAAGGCCAGGGAGCTCACGAGCAGCAGAGAACCACAGGAGAGGATGAAAGATTTAAGCCACTCCATTCTGGTGTGGTTTGCTCTGAGGAACTAATACAATATAACTGAAAGCACAAAAGGAGAAAGACTGGGAAAGAGGGTATTGCTCAAAGGTTGAGAAGAATGTTCTTGGCTTGTGTAAAGTTCTGGGTTTGATTTTCAGCACCAAAGAGAGAGAGGGAGAGAGGGAGAGAGGGAGAGAGGGAGGGAGGGGGAGAGAGAGAAACCAAACGAAAACTTAATAGAGCATGAGAGAAATATGCTGAGTTGGAAGAGATCTTTCAAGAACAGATATCAACACCTGTATCCTTTAGTGGATTTTGATTTCAAATCTGGTTCCTGCTGTAACGTTTTGATAACTCAACCTCAAAAAAAATTGGGGGGGGAAATCATTTTAATCCATTATCCCCACATGTGTGTTTCACACAGACCTTATTTTTTAAACAGAGTTTATTGTATTTAATACATTATAAAATTTGAAAAATTGTAGGAAAGCAGCACACTCAGACTAGAGCATCTCTAACAAGTAATAATTCTGGCCCCTTTGCAAAACTGATCAGTTTTAAAAAAACAAAGTAAAGTTCACATCTGTGAGGCTGACAACAAAAAGTGTCACTCCTGTACAAACCACATGTCGAATGGCATGCCTACGGTCCTTCTGATCCAAGGTGTTCCAGGGGCTCCTCAAGTCCCACCTGGTCCCCACCCAAAGGGACATGAAACTTCCATAAGTAAAGAAACACCATGCAGGGTGTTTTGGTTTTGTTTTTTAAAAAATAAAAAAAAGGAAAAAGAAAGACAAAGGAAAAAGAAACAATGGATGGCTGTTGGCAATGGAAACAGTAAGAAGACTGTGTCCTTCCGCTCATGGCTTCATTTTGGTCAGAGGCCTTGAGAGGCCTAGGACACTTCCCGACCTTCACAGCACCAACTGTAGCTATCACCTTTTTTTTTTTGTTCTTTTCTTTTTTTTCTTTTTCTTTTTTTTTGCATTTCCTACTTTTTGACATATATATATATATTTATATTTATATATATTTTTTTACACCTTGAGAATATCACTATTCCAATTGTTCCCATGTGAGTACAGGTGTGATCTCTATTTGATATAAATGTGTCTTTTATTCAATTTTAGGTCCAGAACTTGATTTGCTGTCCCAACTGCACATAAATGTCCCACTTCTGATTGTGTGGTCATGTATGTTTTCCTCCTTGTTTGTTTGTTTTTGCATAAGAAACATGTCTGTTTAGTCCAGAGGCTCTTGTTTTATTCGGATGACAGAAGGTACACGGGCTGTCCGCCTCAGCTCCCTCCGGAGGACATATTCACTGAACTGAGACGAGTCCACTCCACCCCCACAGGAGCCCACAATTTCAAATCCTCTTTGCTGCAACCTCTCAAGGACCTGTGAGGGACCAAGACAAACATCTGGTTAGAGATATCCATCTGTTGGCCCACAAAAGCACCCCCAAACAATTGTTCTTTTACAGGGTAAGGTCATATGCAATTTGGGCCTGTCTCCTCCAAAACTATGTCCCTCTGAATTTCAACTGTTCAAGAAAGACCTGGGTTTGAAGGGATGGAGTGGGTTATACACATTTCTAATACCTAAATCATGCCTTTGCCAGTTTGCTTTTTGCATGTTAGCTATAATACCCGGGGTAAGAGCTTCCTCATTTTCTAGATGAGGAAAATGAAGCTTGTAAGTCAGAAATGGGTTTGCAAGGCCAGGTTGTTTTGTCTCAAATCCCATGTTGTTGTTTTTTTTCCTTTTTTTAAAAAAATATGAATACTACCCTCCCTGAAAAACGTAAGAATTCATATTTTAAAGCTCATTTACTGGGCTGGGAAGGTGGCTCAGTGGTAGAGCGCTTGCCTTGCATGCCTGAGGCCCTGGGTTCGATTCCTCAGCACCACATAATCAAAAAAAGAAAAAAGCCGGAAGTGGCACTGTGGCTTAAGTAGTAGAGCGCTAGCCTTGAGCTGAAGAGCTGAGGGACAGCGCCCAGGCCCAGAGTTCAGGCCCCAAGAAGGGACCTCCCCCCCCCCTCCCCGGCCAAAAAAAAGCTCATTTACCTCTGAAATATGTTCTATGAGATGATAATAAGACAGTAGTATCTGAATTTACTTAACCAGTGATCCATTCATTCTTTCCACTTCCTCAGTACTGAGTTCTTATTTACAGTTCAGCTGGGAAGACTGACATACTTTAATAGCAAAACAAATGGATTACTGAAGACAGTAAGGGTTCCCTGCACCTTTTCAAGATTGTGGCATTTGACATATATGTATTGCCTTGCATAAACCCAAGGGAAGAATAGATACAATGAAATCTATCCAAAATGTTTCAGATCTATACACACTGCCCAATCTACTGTTGAACTCTTAAATCAAATGCCTACCATCACAAAGATCCCTGCATCTGCTATTGCATGTCTGACACCCTTCAAGGTGGGAAACAGAATTGGCACCTCAGAGGCAAAATTACAGCTCATCTACAGCATTCTTTTCTTCAGCAATTCTTCACATATCAGACTTTCAAATGCTTCCTGCTAGTATTCTGGATATAGTTAACAAAATCACTTCTATGCTACTTTAAAGGCAAGAGATCACAATTGTAAATCTTGGGGGGAAAATCTGGTTAAATTTTTTTTGGTGCCTATCCTGGGGCTTGAACTTATGTATGGCCTGTGTGCTCTCCTGGAGCTTTTGTGCTCAAGGCTAGTGCTCTATTGCTATAGCGATAGTTCCTCTTTTGACTTTTGGTGGTTAGTTGGAAGTATGAGTCTCACAAAATTCTCTGCCTGGGCTGGCTTTGAACCGGGGTCCTCAGATCTCAGCTTCTTGAGTAGCTAGGATTATAGGTGTGAGCCACCAGCACCTGGCTAATTTTTTCTGAAATGAAATAAAATGTTATTAAATAATTGTCAAAAATGTTGCCAATAATAAAGTACATTGCCGGGACACATCTGTAATCCTAGCAGAGGTAGGGAGTATACCTAGGCTAACTACTGAGATTCTGTCTCTAATAAAAACCACCATTTAAAAAGGCAATGTTACCCTTTCTGTTTTTTTAAATATTGTTACTTCCATATGGAAAATAATCTATTTTGTAAGATTGCTTACTAGATGAGATTAGAAAGCCACATTATGCTTTCTAAAAATTGAAACTTCAAATCCTGGCAAATTAAAGCAAAGCCACAAGTCCTTTAGAGAACAAAATCAGCATACCAGTGCCATGCGCAGTCTCTGCAGGTAAACTAACAATGTGCACACACATGGCAGCTGCCTAGGGACAGAGTGATGAAAATGATCCCTAAGCTCAAAATCAAGATGTGCCTTGGCATATAAAAAGGCAAAGAACACCTCACTCAAGGAGAATTTCCCAACAGAGCAGGAATGCAGCCTGTCAGCAAGAGACACCCCAGTTTCCTCTGTAAGGTTTCTTTGCCAGGACTAGAGAGAAAACAGAAAGACAGGCAGCGGTGAATGATAACAGTGAACTCTGATGCTCATTTTCCTGTCAGGGTTGTGATGGCCACTAAGTTGCTCATATAAGAAAATCCCTGAGTGCCATCCTCCTCAGAGGATCGCATATAGACAGTGATCCGTGCTGTGAGGTATTCAAGTACTTACTTCACTGTGATGAAGTGTGCATGTGTGCATGTATGAATGTAAGTACGTATGTGTGTGTGCATGTGCAAGCACTAGGGCTTTAATTCAGGGCCTAAGCGCTATCCTTTAGATTCTTTCCTCAAGACTGGCACTCTACTACTTGGGCCAAAGCTCCACTTTAATTTTTTTTTGTTAATTGGAGATAAAGAGTCTCACAGACTTTCTTGCCTGGATTGGCTTTGAACCTCAATCCTCAGATCTCAGCCTTCTGAGTAGCTACTGTTATAGGCATCAGCCGCCAGAGCCTTTTAACTTTCATTCGATAGCCAGGTTCCTTAGATTTAGCAATGGCTTGAGAGAGTTTAACTAATTCCGTGGAGTGGTAGGAGTCAGACTTCCTATCAGGAGTCTCTGTGTGCCTGCAGGCAGGCATCTATTTCTTGGTGGGTGGAGGAGGAAGCAAGATCAGGTCATGGCCATGTTGCCCGATGATGTTAATCCAGATGAAAATTTCCACATCAGATCTGGGCAATGTGTCAAGCATGTGAATTGATGCAAGGTGTTCACTGGCCAGGGGGGTGGAGCTGAGGTCTTCTTTTTTGGCTCTGAATGCTCCTCTTCCTCCATGCAACATCTGGCAGCAAGTATGGGAGGGGTAAAGTGTTGGGCATCTCAGGCATTTACAAACAGAAGACCTACTTAGGGGCACAGTTCAGGTCACATACCCCCAGGGGGCGCTACCCACACAGGTGAGACTATGATTGTCAATGTCTGGAGCGGTGATGTGGGTATGTGCCTACTGGAGGGGCGTATTCTGCCATATGTTTCTGCTGCTAGGCTCTGAGACAATCGCATATAACTCTGAAAAGTTATAAATAGTTGTGGAAAATTCTTCCAGAAGTAGTATGGGCTAGTGAGTGTTTGTAGTCTTCAAGTTCTGGGAGATATTTTGTTAGCTAAATACAGGACAGAGTCATGGACCCATGCCAACTGGAGAGAGGGAAGGAGAAATTCACTTCAGATAGTTTTCTGTTGAACAGATCTGCATGCAAGACTCAGATGTGCCTCTACTTTTTATAGAATGATAGAAATCGGCGGTGCTCATCCATTTGCACTGTTTTAAGAGGGCAATGCATCCCTGGCCCTGGCCTGAGGGAAGGCCACATCCATGCTGCATGTTTGGCTAAGACAACGACACACACACCAGCATCAAGGCACTTGGCACTTCACATGGAGTAAACCAGTTCTGAATCTCACCCTACTCTTCTCCTCCCAAGACTTTTTTTCCTCAGGCCTGTATTTCTAGCTACTCAGGAGGTTGAGATATAAAAATCTCGAATTTGAAGCCAGCCCGGACTCTTATCATCACCAATTAACCACCAAAGCCAGAAGTGGAGCTGTGGCTGAAATGGTAGAGTGCTAGGCTTGAGCAAAAAAGTCTAGGCCTTGAGTTCAAGCTTCAGTATTGGCATACACACAAAAAAGAGCTCAGCCACAATTGGGCATCAGTGGCTCATGCCTGTAATACTAGCCATACTCAGAAGGCTAAGTTCTGAGGACCAAGATTCAAGGCCAGCCTGGGAAGATTAATGAACTCATCTCCAATTAGCCAGCAAAAAGCCAGAACTGGAGGTGTAGATCAAGTTGTAGAATGCCAATAGTGAGTGAAAAAGTTGAGTGAGAGTCTGAGGGTCTGAGTTTCAGCTCCAGTATTGGCACAAAATCTCAGTCACTCTGGGCTTTTCCCTTCCACCCCATAGCCTTGGTCAAGGTACTTGGCTGGGTCTACATTCAAGACACTTGGTGCACTGACCATTGCTTTCCACCGGATCCCCTGCTTTGCTGCTTTCACCTGCCGCTGGAGTATTCATTTTATTATTTTATTTTACTTTATTGTATTTTATTATTATCTTTACATAGTTGCACAAAGGAGTTTCTATTGAACATGTCAGTTTGCGAGTACAATGCATCCTGATCACGGTCACACCTTTCTTCATTGTCCCTCATCTCTCCCAGCCCCACGCAGCCCCTCAATTTTCCTACATCCATTTTCACTGAATACTATGACTGCATAATGGTCAGTGCAGTCACCATATTCAATGAAATGAACAGAGTATTTTTTGTTGTTGTGGTTGGTTGTGGGGTTTGAACTTAGGACCTGGGTGCTGTCCCTGAGCAGTTTTGCTCAGGGCTAGTGCTCTACCACTTTGAGCCACAGTGCCACTTCCAGTTGTTGTTTTCTTTTTTAAGTTTTTTGAGTGGGTAACTGGAGATAAGAGTCTGATGGGGACTTCCTGAGCTGGCTTTGAACCACAACCCTCAGATCTCAGCCTCTTGAGTAGCTCCTGGCCTGAGTATTCATTTTTAAGTGCAAAGTTACTCTTTGGCTCCGAGTCCTCCCATGGCTTTCTACTGGACTCACACAAGCAAACGGATCCAGATGAAAAGAAACCAAAAGCAGAATTCTCCAGTGCTTCCTACTCTCGGCAGGGCCCCCCACAATTGCCTGTGGCCACCTGTGGCTTCATAGCTTAGCACCCTCACCCTCTGTGACTCATTTCCTTCAAGCCATTCTGGCTTTCATTCTACTCCTCAGTGTGCCAAGCACATTCCGACCGTGGGGTCCTCAGAAAGCACACATTCCTTTCTCTGAGCTATTGACCCTGGATTTGTCCTCACTACTACTTGGGGAATGTTTGTGTTGTGCTCTACCTCACCTCTAGAGTGCCAGCTCCATCACCCTACATCTGCTCTCTATCTTATCCTTTTCTGTACCTCTAATGCTTAACCAGAGCCTGGCAGATAGTAGGTGCTCAGTAAAGACTTGAGGAAGTGATGAATGTCATAAAGGGGTGATTACCTACCCCCACAGAATGGTACCCACAAGACACCCACCCCACTGTCTGAGGAAAGGCCCTGAGTAAAGGTGGAGTTAAGTAACAGCGTTTAGAGTGTCACATGATGCCATACCTGGACTGAGTTAAGGTGACAGTAGCCATTTAGGGGAAACCTGATGACGTGCGTTGAGTCGTGATTCCAGCCTGCATTGACGGAGTTACACATTACGTCGCCGATCTCTGGAAACACTTCTTCTATCAAGGACTTGTCGCCGCTGAGGGTGATCCTCTCTCCGAGGTCTGGGGCCACCCGTACCACGAGGCACTCACAGGGCCGTGAAAAACGGCCAGTTTCTCTGTCTTGCTTCCATCGTTCCAGCTCCAAAAGCATGGGCTGTAGCTGAAAATATTTTGCCTCTTCATATAACAACGTATAGTCCTGCGGAGGGGGGGAGGGGAACCACAGGACGTTTCACAGGGCAAAAATACACACACAGTTTGGAGAATCTCCAACTCAGCATCCTCCTGTCTGAGAGGGCTGGGCTTGCAGATGGACACCACCTTACCCGACAGCCTCTGCATGTATCTCTGGCATTCAATAGTTAAATCTAAGTGTAAAGTTTCCGCTTATAACACACTTGTAAAGATGCAGTTTTCCTCCTTTCCTCTCTCGTGTCTTCCTCCCTCCCCCACTCTTCTTTTTTTTTTTTTTTTTTAGGACAAAGTCCTGTGATGTAGCCCAGGCTGGCCTTAAACACAATCCTCTGGCCTCAGCCTCCTGAGTGCTGGGATTATAAGTCTGTACCATCACATCTAGCTCTGGGATTTATCCCATTCAGAAAGCACCATCACCCAGTCTTCAAACATGGTGGCTTTTCCTCTGGCCTTACGGGGAAAAAAAACTGAAATAAAGCCAGAAATCTAATAAACAGGTATTGAAATACACACCCAAGTCACTGAAGGAGAAGACACAAGAGAATAGAGCAGGGGGAGGTAGCAACTTAGGAACAGGCTAACAAGCAGGTCAATATTTGGTTTAAATGTAGCCATGGTCACAATCATTTCTAGGTGTAAGATAAGTGGACACTTGTCCAGACATGTTGACTAAGAATGCTTTAGTCAACTGACACCAGCATTTTCTGCCTTCCTTCTTGGACTGGAATTAGTAGATGGTGCTGGTTGCTCACATGCCAGCCAATGCTGTAACCCTGTGGCCTGAGGCTTTCAAAACCACGGGGTGGAGGGAGACACTGGAGATGACCACACACAGGACTGATTTCATGTCTCATTTTTACTCTTTCTCTTGTAAACCAAGCAACCATACAGCACCTGCACATTTATTCAGGACTTCCAGAAAAAACAGCGGAGTGACAAAGGCTCTAGTGGTTCCTCAGCTGTGTAATCCACGTTTCATACTGAGAAACTTGAGTCAGATGCTGTGGTGGATACTCATCTGAGCAGAATCAGTCTTTTTCTTGTCCTTCCTTGGAACCCATAATAATGATCTGATCATCTGCCCTGCACATTTCTCTACTTGGGAGATATAGTTTGGCTTTAAGGAGGTGAGAATTAATCAAGACTGGGCAGATCTGGGGTCTCAAGTCTAGAGCTCTGACATCTGTGAATTATAACAAGATGCTGACTCAAATAGTTTACTTACTTCTCATGATGACAGTTTACAAGGAAACTTAAAAATGGCAGAGAGAAAGAGAGAGAGAGAGAGAGAGAGAGAGAGTTATATGAGCAAAGCAAGCCAGAGAGTCTGCCACTGCCTTTTATTTTCCTATGAGCCTGCATTACAAATAGAGCACAAGGAATAATGTGGGAATATTCATTGTCTTTCTAAAGCCAGGGATTCTCCTTCACTGACTAGGGCTCCTAGAAAAACTGTTTCTTCTGGCCCTAACATTTTGTGAGCTCATGTCCATGACCAAAACTTGATTTGCCAATTTCTTTCCTAACTCAGAGGCAATGGGACTGAGGGGTAGTGGTTCAATGGTAGAGTGCATGCTTAGCATGCTCCAGGTCCTGGGTTCTATCACCAGCACCTCATGAAATAAAACCAAAGGTAATGAGGCTAACTGGACTTGGGTTTAGGGTTTCCCCATGCTGACTGTGAGTTCCCATTGTTTTTTCCCCTCTAGATTCACAAACTACCATAAACTACACTGAACCTGGCTATAGATGGACAAAGGGCCTTCCAATATGTCACCCAAATTTATCATGATCTGTTTTTGAAAAGTTAAAGGAAAAAACAGCCCCTTTGATTTACTTATTTACTAGGTCTACATGAATGTATTTAGAGACAAGGTTCTACTGTTGTAGCCCAAGCTGGACTCCAACTCAAGATCCTCCGGCCTTAGCTCTCTGAGAGGGGGATTACACTGATTTGCCAGAGAACAGCGGAGCCCCTGTGAACAGTTCACTGTGCCAACATCCCTTTAAGCACAAGCCAACCCAATCACTAAAGGCTACTCTTATTCTGTTAAGGTTTTCTGCATGGTCAAGCGCATGCTGGCCATTCCTTCTCCTGGCAGGCTTTCTCTTATTTGTCTTTCTGAACTTCCTTACATGTTTGTAGTTGCAGTTTATGAAAATCTCCCTACAAAGTGGAGAAATCTCAGTCTTTTCTCCTTCCTGAAGCAGGCTTCTATAATTTCGTTAAATCCCATGTTTTTAGGCTTCAGCATGGTTCTTTTTTTTTTTGGGGGGGGGTCTGGTTGTGGGGCCTGAACTCTGGGCCTGGGCACTGTCCTTCAGCCCTTCAGCTCAGGGCTAGCGCTCTACCACTTGAGCCACAGCGCCACTTCCGGCTTTTTTCTTTTTTTGCTTATGTGGTGCTGAGGAATCGAACCCAGGGCCTCAGGCATGCAAGGCACGCACTCTACCACTGAGCCATCTTCCCAGCCCCTCAGCCTGGTTCTTTGGTCCTGTGCAAAACCCTTTTTGTGTGTGTGTGTGTGTGTGTGTGTGTGTGTGTGTGTGTTTGTGTGTGTGTGTGTGTGTGCGCGCGCGCATGCACTCATGCAGTCCCTGGTGTAAAGTTTTCCCTGGGTTGAAATCAAGAGCTCAGCAGGGCTACCTTCCTTCTGCAGGCTGTAGAAAGACCTTCCCTTGTCTCTTCCAGCTTCCGGGAGGCTGCTAGGATTCCTGGGCTCTGGCCATTGATCTGGTCACATTCTTTCTCTAACTCAGAGCCTCCTGTGCTCTCTCCCATCTTCCCCCGCCCCAGCACTCCTACCCCCCTCCTCTCCATTTATAAGGCTCTGGTGGCAGGTTGCTGGTGGTTCATTCCTGTAATCCTGGCTACTCAGGAGTCTGTGATTTGAGAAACAGGATTCAAAGTCAGCCCAGGCAGTCAAATCTGAGTGACTTTTTCCAAGTAAATATACAAATGCTAGAACTGGAGGTGGCTCAAGTTGTAGAGTGCTAGCTATGAGCGAAAAAGCTGAGCAAGAGCAAAATGCCCTGAGTTCAAGTTCAAGCTCTGGAGCACAAATGCACAAATGTGCATGTGCACATGCACACGTGCACGCGCACACACACATACACACACACACAATCCTACCACACACAGGACAGTTCTTCCCCACAGAACTATTTGGACTCAAATGTCAACAGCATGGAAGTGGAAAAACAGCTTATTTTGCTACACCCTTGAAGCATGTAGCTCACTGACAAAATGTTCTACCCTAGCATGGTGGGTGTGGTGGGCTGGCTATGTGGTTGCCCACTGGTTGCTTAGCACGAGGTATCAGTATCACTGGAGATGTAGTCTCTCCCCAAAGTATTTCACTTAAACCCATTCAGCCTTTAGATCAAACTTTCAGTTAATAGGATATTAGGGGAGCAGTTGATGAACTAAATTGACTTTACTGGGACATGTGGAGATGACATTTGTTATCACATCAATAGGGATCAGGGTGGAGGGGAAGAAACCTACAGGCGGAAGCGAAATTCAATATGTGGTCAGGACTGTCTTGGCAAAGTACAAGTGAAGTACATTTTGAGGTCAACTAGGGAAACTGGAATGTTATTAATGTATTTGGGAACATACACTGTTAGTAAAATGGAAAAGAAGATTATTGTTGCAATAAGCACAGAAAAATGTCCAGAGGACTATGCATTAAGGTTTTAACATTGACAGTCTGACAACAGAAATATGCCGTTTAGATTTTTAAGTTAATTAGAATTTTTCCTTTTATCCATTTTACTGGGGTTTGAACTCTGGGTCTGACACTGAGCAGACCATTTCTCTACTACCTGAGCTACACTCGCAGACCATTTTTGCCTTGAGTTATTTTTCAGAGAGAGGGTATGGTGCTTTTTGCCCAGGGTCAGTGTTTGACCATTATCCTCCGACTTACATCTCCTGTATAGCTGGTATTACAGGGAATGCCCAGCTGTCTAGTGTTTTAAACATAGCCCCAAATAGGAAAATTAGACACTGTCTGGCAACACATTTATCTATATTTAGGAACAATGGACATAGAGACCAGAACAGATATTATTCCTGTGGGGTGGGTTGTCAAATAAAATGTTCAAAATAAAAGGCTAAAGAGCATCTTATGGTTCCCCATGAAAACTAAGACCATATCTCTGGACTCCTGGTGTATTAAGAATTGCAACTGCTGTGTGTATGCATGTACGTGTGTTCATTTATACATGCCATGCACACAGGTGCATGTGTCAGAGATAAAGTATCAATCAACAAATGAGTACAGCTTGGGACAGGGGAAGAAGGGAAGAAGGTCAATCATATTCATAATAAAACACAACAGAGAAATTGTTCAAGCGCTTATTCAGAGAACAGACTCTGAAAGCCTTTAGTGGAGCCTGGTCACCAGCAGTGGTGGTATTCTGAAATATGAAATCATGTGCATTGTTAAATGGACCTCTACCTGAGGCAGCACCTTTGCAGAGTTCAATTTTAAGAGGTACAGACTGGTAGGATTTATGTGATCGACAAATACTATCTAGCAGTCCCAGCAGAAGAGCTCCTCTTCACATGCAAAGGCCATGTCCCTTTTCCAGGGCCGGGAGGAAATTTCTTATAAGACATCCGTCATGGGGACTGGGCAGTCACATGCACACCTGTACTGTGACTTGCAATCTGAACTGCATGGTTGCTCTGGATGCAATTTCACCCTATGCCAAATTGCTACCTCGGCTTCCACCCTCCTTCCGAGGCTCCTCCTGGAAGCCATGACATTTACAGAATCATTTACCTGGAGGTTCTGTGTCTCTAAGGTCCTGTGGTAGGTGAGTTTCTTTTGACAGCCTCCCCTCCACCCCACCATGAACTCCAGTTAATAAAGGGGTGTGTCCTGCCCTCAGATTTGCTTTGGTGGCGGTGGAATCCTCAGGGAGCACAGGCAAGCTACAGAAAAGCTTCTGTCATGCCATGCCTGTGTCTCCTGACTCTCCTTAGGTCACCACGGTGTCCCTCTTCAACTTTCCATTACAGTTGATCTGGTCCATTGAGGTCATTTTACTCTAATACTCTCGTGACTCAGTTTCCTAACAGATGGTGCTGAAACTTGGGACAGTGTTCCCTGGAGAACTCTATAGTCTTTGTAGGGGATGATCTCTCTCTGTCTCTCTCTCTGTCTCTCTCCCTCTTCATATCCCCCTTTTCCTTTTTCCCTTCCTCCCTAATGGCTTTCTTTTTTTTTAAATTGTATTTATTTTGTGTTTATGTGGTACCAAGGAATCAAACCTAGAGCCTCATCCATACTAGACAAGCACTCTACCACTAAGCCACATTCCTCGCCTTCCCTAATGGCTTTCTGAGAGCCAGTTCATCCTCAGAGCTTACTCTGGCTCAGCGGTGGCCTGAATGTGACCTAGAGCCCTGGATCTTGCTGCCTCACTGCCACACACGGGGGTCTAGGTCTTGACCTAGATTGACTTGACTAGTAAACTCAGTTGTAGCACCACTGGAAATCTCTCTCTCTCTCTCTCCCCTCCCTATTTACTTTCCAAAATAGCAGTTTTCAGAGAGCCAGGTGGTCCCTCAAGCCTACTACGAGGGGTGTAGAAAGTCCCCAACCCTCCTCACCTAAACTGGGGCCTGTGAGCTACTTGAAGTCCCCACCCTCACAGGGGCCCAGTTTCCGCTGCTTAAGTTGGTGAGGCAAGATCTTGACCTAGGTCTTTATCTTTATCTGCTGCTAGTCCATGATTTCTCCAAATCTCCTCTCTCCCTTTCTCTCTCTCTCCCACGACCTCCACATCAGAGTTTATTTGCCATTTGACCACTACCATCCACCACCAGCCATCACTCCTGTGGGAATTGTGAGGATAACCGCCCTCACTCAGTCCACCCTCTGGGAGCAAGTCAAGGCCATCCTACTATTTCAGGCAACCCAAGGCTTTGCTTACCCTGCCCTGCCCAGCACAGACCCCAACCCTGAAGAACCCAGTCCCAGCAACCCTTCGATGCTCCTATGTCAGCAGGAAGTAGCCAGGAAAGAACACGACACCCGTCAACCTTTTACATCCCTTCAGGGTCTCAAATGATGGGAATCCGCTTTGTTCTCATAACTCAATATGGCTCCTATGGCTTCTTGGCCCACTGATTATCCTTCCCCAAGGGGATCTTCCCAAAATTCTCCATCTCAGAGCCTTAATCTGAATATGAAAGCCCACTCTCCGCTCCTCTCAGGCGATAGGTTCCTGAGAGATGGGGCAGGAGACTTGCTCATACAGTGGTTTCCCAGAGCCAGACCTGCACCATAAACTCAAGAAACTCTCTGAACCCTCCAGCTACCTCAGATCCTCTCCCCTACCCATTACCCCTACTTAAGTCCCTCCACCCTGCCCCCATTATGCCATGATGGACTCCCTTCAAGTTACGTTGGCATCCCTTTACAACTGTCCATTAAAGTCGATCTGGTCTGTTAAAAAAGAAAAGCATCTGTCCTAATCCTAGAAGGGTCAGCGACCCGTGAGTCCTCAAGGGCTGAGCCTCTAGAATCTTCCTGCAGCTTCTAATCTGAGTGTTCTTGGGAGAAAATTTAAAGCCCACCATATCTATGTGTTAAAAAAAAATCTAGCTCATTTTCTGGGACCTGCTACAATTAAAAACAAATGGCTACTAACATTTTCTAACAGTAATTACCAACTTACTGTTTTGTGATTCCCTGGAGCCGATTACTCTTTTAGATAATGGAAATTATAAGTTAATCTATCATCCTTCACAAGTGGCGTAGGATGACGGTGCTATGCACAAATGTTTTGTATTTTCACTTTGATCCTATGTGATTTTAACAGCAGTACATTATCTGCTTATATTACAGTTAGCTTCTGACCTCCTATGACTTTCATTCCTTTCTGCTGTGTTTAAATTAATTAATGCTAAGCAATTGCTGTGGTCCCAGCATGCCATGTTCTATAGAAAATACATGTGTCCTTGTGTGTAAGAATCTAACAATGCAATAAGGGAGTCAGGATATACATATACCATAGCTAGACTCAGCAAGGTCAGGTTTTAGGTGGGGTGGACTGAATCAGGGTGCTCACTGTGTGTATCTGTTTACTCATTCCTGCCACAGTTATTTCCACGTGTAGCATGTGGTCTGTGCTGAGCTAGCATGATGCAATGCTGTTGGTTGGCTTCCGTACCCTCTATTTCCAACCCCCATCACTTATCCATTTCTCTCAGCAGACAAGAAGAAAAGGTGAGAGGGAAAATCACTTCCTCAGCCTCACCTGAAATTAGGGGAAGCTCAGTTTGGGCCAACAAATGATGATAAAGGAAGAGTCTTCTGAAGAAGATAGAATCTATGACTTTCTTGCCTTGAATGAAGACATGACGCTTGAAGCTATGGCACTCACCTTATGACTTTGAGGTGACAGTCAAGAGGCCGTAAGGTCAGAACTGAGGAGAGCAAAATGAAAAAGAACGAGTCCTGGTGCTTGATAGTATCACTGAGCAGATACCTCTGTCACCTACCAAGGATCTCTACCTGCCTTCTGAGGGGAAAACAGATCTCCCTTCCTCGAAGCCCTTGTCAGCCAGCTCTTCTGTCTCCAGCAGCTAAATAAATTCCTAACCCAGAACTTGGTGTGTGGTGCTAAATCAAGAGCTGGACAGCTTCAAATGTACGGTGGGGCTCTGGAGAACAGAGGAGTAAAGGCAGACCTGGGGTAGACCATGTGTCCTGGGGGTGGGGGTGGGGGTGATGATAAGATGAAGCCTGGATTTCGGTGCTTGTCACAAGCACATGTGAATCCTTAATCATCTCACAGAAAGAGTTTGACACAAGTGTGGCGGCTGCATAGAGTAGTTGAGACAGTATAAGTGTAAGACAGTGTAAGACAGTGTAAAGTGGGGAGACCAGCTGTCCAGAGCTAAGGTGGTCTGTGTTCAGGGAGTATCTAGGACATATTTACTGATGAAACATATGTAGTAGGCAAAGAGAAGGAAAAAAGCCTAGAACAATCTCTAGCTGCCCTCTCTGAAGACGCCTGGTACTGAGACAGAATACAGAGGAAGAGGGGTGGGCTTCATGGAGGTAGTGGTGGCGAGAGGGCGGCTGCTAGGAAAAACCCATTTGGGGGCAGCCTACATACACGAAGGCAATGAACTCTCCAGGTAGGGATTCCAAGTGGGTATTTGGAAGGACAGCCATCTAAAAAATGACCTTTATAAAGGTGAAAAATATGTATTATCTGAGGAGAAACCAGAGTATAAGGTGATTTTAGTAAGTTCTGTTCTAGAGACCCCCTACGATAGGTGAAAATCCACAAAGCAGGTAGTGTTCCCTCACTGTATCGCAGCTCACTTATTGCTACTTTGTGGATTCCACCTGTTGCGGGAACGTAACTCCCGCGACAGGTGATGGAGCAATATGCATTTAAAAACCAAAACAAAACTGGAGACAACTGTATTGTACCAACTAACCTTTTTTCCTGATGAAAGTAAAATTATACATAAGATAACAAGTACAACAAATCCCAGAATGAAATCCTGCTGTTTTCCTTACTAGGCTATAAATGTCTGATAAGTTCAACTTCTACGATTGGCATGCTCACTGAAAAAAAAAACTTACTATATTATTTTAATTATGGGATTACATTTTATTGTGATTAAAATAATACAATATGTGGAGTCCTGCCGGTTGTAAATTCAAACCAAAGTGCAAAGAGTTAAAAGTGAAATTTCCTTTCATCCTGTCTCTGATCTTGCTGCCTTATCATTAAGAAACTCTGAGAAGCAAAAATGTTCCCAACCTCTGCATAGCACATTGGAGTGTTTTCTGTACCTACCTTCTCTTCCACAACATGGGAAAATTCAGGTTTGACTGGCAAAGGCCCACCACTGGCTACGCCGGATCTGATTATCAGAAGAAACACTGATCTTGTGCCCCACTTCCCGTCTCCCTGAAGGGCCAGTGTTCACTTTCTAGGGCGGGCCTGACTTTATCCTCATCTGACTGTTGCCCTTGCAGCTAGTATGGGAGCCAGGCATGCTCTTTTTCAAGTCCAAAGCCTTGCCAGTTTCATCAGACACTGGTAGTTGGTGTCTTAGCCAGGGCATTCCACAGCATGAGGGCTGAAGGGGGGAAACTTCACTCCAGCTGTGGGCCCACAGGGAGACACTGTCTAATCCAGCCTAGTATCTGAGAGCCTGGATAAATGTTTGTCCAGATGTGTTCAGTGGCACGAGGGAAAACATAGGAAAGAGATTCAAAAGCTGGCAGGTACAAAGAAAAGTGTCCACTGCAAATTACATTTGAGGAGCCTTCAGGAGGGCACTGTAGTATGGGAACAGCCCCCCAATAGACTTCCTTTCCGAAGTGGGAGAGATCGTTATTGATGCAGCAGTGGACTTCCCTGTAGGGTCCATGTGGCACAGACCTAGCCCTCACATCTTTTGACCTGGTATTGCACTCAGTGTGGAGATGCACAGCTCTAAGGGGACCCTAGGAGCTGTGACTGGCAGATGTGCAGCAAGCTCCTGAACTTCCTCAGGTACATTCCAAGGTGTTGGGGGGCGGGGAGGAGCACCTGCACATGCTTCCTGCACTTACTACTCTCTCCCTTTTTTTTTGTTTTTGGCCTTACAGTTTTCATGTAATAGAAGCATGCACACAATACGAATCCTCTGCACTGTCTTTTCCATTTGGCTCATAATAATCCTGGGCATTTGTTCTACACTCAAAAGGAGGAGGTGGATGAGAGGCTCTTGAACTCCTTCTTAATTTGAGATCTCCTTTTC
Source organism: Dipodomys ordii (assembly GCF_000151885.1). Taxonomy (NCBI): domain Eukaryota; kingdom Metazoa; phylum Chordata; class Mammalia; order Rodentia; family Heteromyidae; genus Dipodomys; species Dipodomys ordii. Next base: position 16,604,897 of record NW_012267241.1, on the reverse strand, counting down.
TGGATCTTTCTCTCTGCATTTATATGTATACAAAAATGATTTTTTTCACATAAATGAAAGCAAATAATACATACCATTTAGCTACCTACTTTCAATGCCTAGGAACGTTTTTAATAATACCCCCCGCCGCACCTTCTTCCCTCCAAGTATCAGTAGTTACAGACAGACCACAGTCTTTTAAACTATTCCACAGTTTATGGAATTCAACGTTACTTGTTGAATTTGACGCTATCCAGAAAATGGATATTTCACACTATCTGTAAGCATTGGTTATTTGGGGGCATTTTTTTAGATGTGTCTAGTTTTTGCTATTATGAAAATGACTACAGTAAACGTCCTATGCAGACACATCTTTACCTATTTGTGCAAATATCTGTAGAAGTGGATAGATATAAAATTGCTACTCTACCAAGAAAGCATATTTGAAATTTTAATAAGTACTGCTTGAATTGTCCTCTAAAAATGGTTAATAATTTTCATTCCCAACATCACAGTATATCATCAACTTTGATAATACATATCAACCTAGTAGCCAAAAAAAGGGACATACTACTTTATCGTATCTTTGAAACTAGAGAAATTGAACATCCGCTCCAATAATATTGTCAATTTCTTCTTTATTTCCTTTGGGAAATTTTTTGTTCATAGTTAAATTTTTTCCAGTGGGTAGTTTGGCTCTTTCTTATAGGTCTTTAGTAATCTTTTTATGATGGGTATTTCTTCTAGTCTGACATCTTTGTGTGTGTGTGTGTGTGTGTGTGTGTGTGTGTGTGTGTGTGCACACTGCTCCTGGGGCTTGAACTCAGGGTCTGGGTGCTGTCCCTGAGCTTTTTTGCTCAAGTCTAGTTTTCTACCACTCGAACTACAGTTCCACTTCCAGCTTTTTGCTGACTAATGGGAGATAAGGGTCTCATGGGCTTTCCTGCTCAAGCTGGCTTCAAAACATGATCCTCAGATCTTAACCTCCTGTGTAGCTAGGATTGCAGTCATGAACTACCAGCACAGGCGTCTGATATCTTTTATCCTTATATTTTTGTCTTTAAATCAAAAGTGCTTAGAAATATGTTTTCTGGGTATGCTTCCTTATATAGGCTCTCTCTGCCTCCACATTATACTTTCAGAAACCATGGGGCTGGGAAGGTGGCTCTGTGGTAGAGTTCTTGCCTTGTATGTATGAGGCCCTGGGTTCAATTCCTCAGTACCACATAAGCAGAAAAAAGCTGGAAGTGGCACTGTGGTTCAAGTGGTAGGGAGCTATCCTTGAGCTGAAGAGCTAAGGGATAGCGCCTAGGCCCAGAGTTCAGACCCATGACCCACAAAAATAAATCTATCTACATTTTTTTCTAACAGCCTTTGTATATTTCTTGTTCGAGGTATTCCTATGCATTACAACTTTTGTAGTGGTACTTTTCCATTATACCATACGTTTGATCATGCTTTCCCAGAGCAAGTTTTTGTTGTAATAATATATTGATCCTGAACTTGGCACCTTTATTGTATCTGCAACAATAGTATTTGGCTGACTCTTTAGAATTCCTATTTACAGAAACAATGTCTGCTGCAAAACTTATTTCAAGATGCAGAACACCAGCTTCAAATCCGGTGAAAACAGGGGTTATACCATGGGGGAAGAACATACAAAAAAAGCCCAAAAGAATCACATAGTGCATTATAAGCACATTAAAAACACTAGCAAAAAAGAAAAAAAACCACTTGTGTCCCTGTCTTGGGGTATATTTTGCTTAACATTATCTCATGTGGTCATATGTACATAGCCTTTGACCTTCTCTGCTTGTCTTAGACATATACTGGTCATTGCAAATAAGGGAATCATGGGACCTATGTTTCTTTGGGCCTGGCTTACTTCACTTAATATAATTTTTTCCAAGTCTTTCCATTTCCTAACAAATGGGGCAATGTCATTCTTTCTGAGGGAGACATAGAATTCCATTGTATATTTGAGGAGGGGAAGGGATATAGCGTAACACTTAAATGGGGATGCAGGCTGACCCATTGTGATGACAAGAAATACAGGACACTATGTTGAAAATGAACTTTACAATGTCGGGGAGGGGGGAGGCAGGCAGGAGGAGTTGGGGAGGGAAGGGATGGTAGGGGGAAAACAAAGGAGGAGGTAACAATGCTCGTTACGAAAGATACTCATTACCCTACTCATGTAACTGTAACCCCTCTGTACAACATTTTTACAATAAATATATAGCATAAAAAAACCAAAAAAATCCCCTATGTGCAATGCTGGACAATCTCAGTGTGACTAACTTAATCGTGAATCATTAACTATTTTATAAGGGACAATTCTAAGAATCTACTGTTAACATTTGCTTTAGACTTCTGACAGACAATTCTTCACTCAGTTGAAGAGGTTTTCTTTTCTTCTTTAGCTTGCTAAGATGATCAGAAGTGACGTTCAACTGAATCGAAGTCTTTTTTAACTTCTTACAATGAATTTTAGTGTAGTTCTTTAAATGAAAATCTTTCCCCCTTTAGCCAGGTACAACTTTAATGACCAAATACTGTATTTTGTGAAGGCCATATAACCATGTCAGAGAGACCCTCTGTTGCTATTAGAGTGGTATATGTTAAAAAGTTAAACTGGAAATATTTTTTGGAGCATATCATAACAAATCACATATTTATTGTTAATTTAACATGGATTCCCTCACCTTGAAATCATCAGGAATGAGGAGTTTGGATGTTCGTAGGAAATTCAAGATATATCTGAACATCTGTCCATCTCTGTCAATGAAATAGTGCTGTTTGAGACTGTCCAAAACAATGGGCTCTGTACCATCAAAAAGTCTTCCGATTCTGTGGTGGAAAAGAGGGAAGAGTGAAGACAATTAGATAAATTAACCTTTGGCTGCTATGGCTCCTTGTCACTGACAGAAGTGGCCCTTCTGCAGGTGGCAGTCAGGGAAAATCATCTCTTCAGTTGTCCTGGTTCTCTGGAGTGTACTGGGCCTGGCTTGGTAAATGGCTCAGAACCAGATGATTCCAAATCGTCCCAGGTTTTCTCAAGTACATGCTTTTACTCACTGTCTTTGGTCTGCAAGGAAAACGTGCCTGACACATGATTATCCATGCTGCTCACTGTGATAGAGTTGATAAGCTTCTCTGCTACTTAAAAATGCCATTGCTCCAAAGTGTCCTTTAAACAGACTCTGCTAAAAACACAAGCAATTCTGTTTTCAGGAAATCTGTTTTCTGAGTTCTTCTCACCCCTGAATTACAGCCCTTCTAAAAAGGAAAGTCATGCCTAGACGTTAACACTGGTGTTTCATAATAAAAAATGAATTAATTTAAAATGTCACTCATTGAAGAGACTGGAGTATTCACTACGAATATACAGTCCAGTTTCTTAGGAGACAGACATTCTCCAATTAACCAGAAAAATACTGGAAGTAAGGCTGTGGCTCAAGTAGTACAGCACCAGCTTTGAGCAAATAAGCTAACGGAGAGCACCCAGGCTCTGAGTTCAAGTCCCAGGATTAGTGTCTGTCTGCATATGCGCACGTGCACGCACGCACGCGTGTACACACACACGCACACACATACACACACATGTGCGCGCATGTTCAGAACCATAGTAGGAAGAAGCAGAGTTGGCTAATGATGTCCAACATTTGTCATCGGAAAATAGAATTCATAAACTAGAAATCACTTGGTTTACCCAAAGGCTCAGATTAATTTTCATCAAGAGTGTAGTAAGCAAATAGCTCAATTTTTAAAAATCTGAAATGTGCTTGTTGGTACTATAACAAGTCTGTCTCTGATTTACAACATTTTATTATCTTGAAGATTATTTTGAAATCATATATTTTAAAATCTTAGGTTAAAATAGAACAGGACACCAAAAAACAATAATCCCACCCCTCTTAAAAAAATACAACGAAAGTAAGGAAGTTGCTCCCCTCTCCTCTTCAAAAAATACAAATTTTACCTTGCTCATGTAATTGTAACCCCTCTATATGGTATTTTTACAATAAAAAAACAATAAAAAATACAAATTTTTGTTTCAATAAAAAGCTGTTGGTTTTGCAGTGTCTGGATTTGAATTTGGGGCCTTATGCTTGCTAGGCAGCTGCTCTACTACTTATGCCACACTTCAGTCCTTCATGCCTTACTTCCTTTTAAATAGGATCTTGAGTTATGCTCTTATCTATGTGCTCTATGTATCTGGGATGATGGCCAGGTACCATCCATCATACCCAGCTGTTACTGGTTCAGATGAGGTCTTGTGAATGTTTTAGTTGCCCAGGCTGGCCTTGAACATTGATCTTTCTGATTTCTGCCTCTCAAACAGGTACGATTGTGTGTGCGCCACTGTTGCCTGCTTCAGTAAATAAGTTTTAAAGGTAATTTCAAAATACTGTCCTATCTCAAGGGTAAGCATGTACATGAAGGTAGTCTATGCAAAGAAGAAAGCAATAGTAGGGTTACATTTCTCAACCTCCATAATTGTTTTTTTCTGAGCTACTATTCTGTCCAACTTTCCAAAAGCTGAAAGCAATTATAAGGGTGTGGACTACAATCGTCCTGCCATTCTTTCACTGCATGCTTGTCATTCATTTCTCATTGACACATCAATCAGACAGTAGTTTTGAAACTAAAATAAGCTTAGTCATTCTCTTGTAGTGTTTCCAGGACAGTATGATGCAGGATGGGAAAGAATAGACTTGTCTGCCTCTTACTGAAACATTTTACTCTTCGCTGTTAATAATGTGATATATTTACAGTTGACAGGGGAAGAAAAGGGAGCCACATTAATTAAGTGCTTTCCGGATAACTTCTGCTTTCCCCAGCACTTTATACATGCAAAAAACCCATTATGCTCAGTTTGAAGATGAAGAAATCAGCTCGAACAGATGAGTAACTTGCCCAACAAGTTAAGTAACACTGGGGGATTTGGACTGTCTGATCCTAAAGGGGCCTCCGTACCACTCACGGGAATGAAAAGAATTGCCACAATTTAATGAAAGCTTTTGATTTAGAGTCCGCCTTTCTATGAGAATTTGTTGTGCAATAACTTGACGATGAAATCCAAGCCCTTATACTGAATATTTTAGGGACTTGAACTCAACTATTACTAGTGATTTAAAGTCACTTTAATAAATAGATAAAACAGATGCAAAGTACCTTATCCTTAAATCCTGTGCTTTCTATTCTTAGATAAATGTTCATTTTGAAGCCTAGACTTGGACGTACCTAGGCAAAGAATGGGTCTATACTGGGTGAACCAAAGATTAATGGGTTATACTGAGTGAATAAGTAAAGAAACAATGGTAATGAGACAATGATAATGAAGCCTGGCCAGTACCTAATCTGAATAAAATGACATCTTTGTATCTCCATTCTTCTAGACATTTGTCTCAATTTCTTTTATAAAATAAGCAAAACTGGGGCTGGGAAGTTGGCTCAGTGGTAGAGTGCTTGCCTTGCATGCCTGAGGCCCTGAGTTCGATTCCTCAGCACCACATAAGCAAAAAAGCCGGAAGTGGCGCTGTGGCTCAAGTGGTAGAGCGCTAGCCTTGAGCTGAAGAGCTGAGGGACAGCGCCCAGGCCCAGAGTTCAGGCCCACAACCAGATCCCCCCCAAAAAAAATTAAGCAAAACTTTTCCTCAGTGGTTCATAGTGAGCTCAGAAACGTAACACAAGAAGAGAAGGTATCCCAAACCCACCAACAAAACTTTCTATGAAAGCAGTTTTCCCAGGCTGCAGCCACCAGGCAACAGGATGTAAAGTGGAAAAGGAACTACCCCAGCTGACATATGCTATAAAACAGCAAAGGAGTGTCACTGAAATGGTTTTCAGGTTGCATACGCCAAAAACAAATCTCAAACTGGACTTTTGGCAAATACAAAAAAAAAATGTAGGATGGTTGCAATCAAAGGCATCTTTACTTCCCATTTAGATAAAATGACAATTTTTTTTAAAAGATGTAAAGGAAAGCTCAGGAAGGACAGCTGAACAAGGACTGAGCCCAGGCCCAGCCTGTGGCCCCTTAGGTAGCTTTGGCCTCTGAGCAAGGCAGCAAGGTGAGGGCATGTAATGGATTCTCTCTCCAGGAGGCCTCAGCAAATACCAAAAGATTGAGAAGGACCTAACCCCAGCAGAAGAAGAAACCCAGGGTGGACTAAAGGACACAGAGGAAGACTCATGGCTCCCTTGCTCAGCGAAACCACTAGGAAGGCCAGGCCGCTTTCTGCCAGCTCTTCAGGCAGAGGCTATGGGGCCTGGAACCATTGTCACGACCCCTGACCAGGCTGAATGGAAGTGCCCAGGGAAAAGGAACAAGGACAGACTCAGAAGGAAGGCAGAAGTGCTCATGCAAGACCTGAGGTGGGACCACATGGTAGAAAGTGGTAGGAAAGCAAGGGCTGGGAGAGCAAAGTTGGCAAGGACCTTGGAGAAACTGGTGGAAGGATTGGAAGGGATGCAAGTTCCTCACTGTAGTGAAAAGCCTGTGAGAGAAGAAAAGCTCTCCATGTGCAACAACACATGTTAGAAAGAACAAAAGCACTGTAGTGCCCCGTTCCTGCCAACTGTAAAAGGAGGAACAGTTTGAGTTGTGAAAACAAGGCAGAAGGGGAGGGAACGGTGGTGCCAATAATCGTAAAATGGCGTCCCTGGGTGGTTTTTTCTGAGATTCAGCTGATTGTGCTGTGGACACAAACGTATTGTTTGGCTAAGCAAATAAAGGGGAAAATCAACACCGGCTGTATTTCTTGTGGACATGTGAATGAAGTTACAAATCAAACTGCAGTGATTTGTAAACTCTGGTGCCTGAGAACGAAGTGGAACTGATTACAGTTTACTAACCTCGGAGAACATTCCTGCTTTCCAACTGACCAAGACCAAGCTGCCTCCAGATGATAGATGTCCAGGCTTTCCTTCTTGTTTTTATACTCATTCAACTAAATGGTAGTGCTGAGAAAGACCCACAATTTTTGTTTAAGGATAAGCATTACTATTTTAAGTCTTTTAAACCTTTTATTTACATTTTCTTTTGAACCATTTCAAACTTACATTGACGCAGAAGAAAATATAATGTATCATTATCCAGGTTCAAGTCTACCACTATGCTCACTGTACCCCATAAGGATGTGTGTGTGTGCATACGTGTGTGCATGCACACCAGTCCTAAGGCTTCAACTTAGGGTCAGGTCACTGTCCCTGAGCTTTTTTACTGAAGACTACTGTTCTACCAGTTGAGCCACAGCTCCACTTTAGCTTTTTCTTTTTTCCTCCTCTTCTTCTTTTTCTCCTCTTTCTCCTTCTCCTTCTTCTCCTTCTCCCTCTCTTTCTCCTTTTTTTGGTGGTTAATTGGAGATAAGAGCCTCATGAACTTTCTTGCCTACAATGGTTTAGAAACTATGATTCTCAGATCTCAGCCTCTTGAGTAGCCAGGATTATAGGCATGAGCCATCAGCTCTCAGTTCCTATTAGGATTTTTGAAGTCAATTTCAAGCATCACATAGTTTTATCTGTTATTATCTCATTAACTAGTATGAATATAAAGATAACTAAAATTTGCTTTATTTCTTTATCTGCTATTGAACCATACTTGTTGGTGCTTTTTAATAGTAGCAGTATGTGGATTCTTGTTTGTGGTTAAAAAAAAATAAGAGAGTACTTACCCTGTCTTTCCTGCTATGAATCTCCCTTTCTTTGGGATAATGTGCTATACATTGTACATTTGCAGAATTACCTTAACTGAAAGAGTAAGTACAAGGCTTGATCTGATTTAGTGTGGATTATTCATTTAGAATTTTTCTTGTGCATCTATTTGTAAGACCTGGTTCTTTTCACATACTGTGACTCAGCTACTTAACCATTTCTCTTTCCTTCTTTCTTGTGTCATTCATTGATTCTTTCCACCAATATCTGCTGAGTCCAATTATGCCAGATACAAAGGGTATGTGATGAATAAGCTACTGCCCTTGCTGTATGTGGGGCTAGTGGTGCAGGTCAAGTGCACCCTGTTCATGTGAGTCACTGGATGTACTGTAGGAGGACTCAATTGTGGGTTAGTAGGAAAGAAAGAGAAAGCTCCCTGGATACCTGAAGGATGAGGAAATTGGCCAAGTCTAGGAGTAGGAGCAAAGTTAGGAAAGAAAGGAGAGGGGTGGGGAAGGCATAAAGGCTTGCAGCAGGAAAAATCCTGCCACCAGATTACTTTCCACTGGGATAGAGAGTGAGAGAGAAAAACGTGAGTCTGGAGCCATTTAAGAGCCATTTAAGGAAGTTCAAGGAATGTAAATTTGGTCTCCCCTACGATGAGTCTGCTGGTAGGCTATGCTCTCAAGAGAAAGGGCAAATTGGGAAGTGAGACAGAATTGAGACACTACATCAGAAACGTATCTCTTCACAGATACAGCTCTGCCTCATCTAAATCCCGTCTCCTTGGCCTTAGTTTTGACTATGTTATTTGCCTAGTGTGGTGGTTCTTTACCATTTTCTGTACAATGAAATTATCTTGGGAAGTTTGCTTTTTTTTTGTTTTTTTTTGTTGTTTTTTTTACAAACTATTGATGCTAGGGGCCCCAGTCCTGGCTATTGTGAGGTTGGTAAGGAGTGAGGCTGAGGTACCTGAGCTAAAGCTCCCCCATATCTGTCTCCACTGAATCAAGATACAGCGTAAAGGAGAATGAGCAGAAAGACTCAAGAAGAACAAGCCAACATTATTCTGTCACTTTGAACTTTCACACACTCTCTTAAACAGCCAGACACACTTTCAGCTGCTTTGTAAAACAAGCAGTTCCTTGTTTTACAAATGTAGAAACAATCCCAAATATATAACCCTCAAGGATGCCACAGCTGGCACATCATGGCGCCCCAGTGATAATCAGCAGAGAAAGGCGCGGCGAAGCTCACAGATGACAACTGCTGCAACACTGGCTACCGGTCAACCCTGTCTGCCTGCAATGGCGGCCATACTGTTCTCATCTCACAGACGAGCAAATAAGGCCAGATGGTTAAGTCACTTAGCTTAGCTTGAGAAACACCAGCTCTTAAATGAAGGAGCTGGGTGTCCACCTAAGTATGACTCCTATCTGTCTGTCTGTCTATCTATCTATCTATCTATCTATCTATCTGTCTGTCTGTCTGTCTGTCTGTCTGTCTGTCTGTCTATATAGATCTTGACTTTTCAATTATAATTTATAAAAATAGAACAATTTCCCTTGGAAAAATGGGTAATGGTTACAGTCTGATAGCTCTTGATTTTCTAAGATAATGTCTCACTATTTGATTATTAGCAATGTTATAATTTTGTGATTAGTGGGGATACAAAGAGTTGAGCCTCTGGGACTTAGTCTAGCTGAGATCAGAGAAAGCCCGATACACTGAGCTGGTATACTAAACCAAATGAGAGAGAGGAAGAGAGGGAGAGAAGGAGAGAGGGAGAGAGGGAGAGGGAGAGAGGGAGATCGGGAGAGGGAGAGAGATTCTTAGACTTCTGAGGACTTTTAATAGTGTTGGTGAAAGTGATAGAAGGGCCTAAGAAAGGATGTGAGAGAGAGGCTTCTCAGGGTAATATACTCTGCTTCTAAACTCTGACCTTGTAGCTCTTGTTCCATTACGTGCTGTTTCCTTATGTTTAATCTAGACAGACTCCTATGGGATTTATGGCTTTACAGCTGGGTAAATTCAGCTTGGAGACTTTCCCACCCTTCTGAGGCTACCTCTGTCTCCAGTCTCCATCCACCCAGTCCTTCCCATGCTGGCTGTGGGAACACCTGGTCTCATCCTGTGCACTGCCTGTAATAGGACACCACTCTCCGCTTTACCTAGAGGCAAGTGGGATAATCCTTTCAGCTCTCCCCAGCAATCCACCTGGGTAATTAGAGGGAGTGCTCAGCTGCAGTTGTTGCAGGATGGCTTTGCTCAAGGATGGTGGGAAAGATCTGTAGGGGAATCAACTGCAAAGACTGACCAAGAGACAAACAGGGTGAGGAATGGGCAGGATACCAGTGTGCTGCTCTCCTTTGTGAAGAATGTCAAAACCCCACCCCCAACACCTATTTCTAGGCTTCCAAGCCATGGACAAGATGGTTTGGATTTGAGAAACTGGTTTCATTTAGTTTCTGGTCCAGATTTTATTTTGTTGACTAAGAGATTCAAGCCAACTTTTCCATCAGCTCTTTGACATTCAGGGGTACAGTTTGGTTAAGAAAGTGACACCCACTTGTTGAAAACTGGCATAGGGTAGAGGTCGGAGAAGCAGCAAAATAGAAAGTCTGCCATGAGTTCACCACTGAGCAGGGTATTTAAAAAATTCCATATTGAGAGTGTTATGGTTTTATATGAAGCACTCACAGCTCCTTCCTCCCTCTACCACCTCACCAAAACCTAGGTGTTAAAGGCTTGGTCCCCAGCTTATGGTGCTATGAAAGATGATTGCTGGCAAGGCTGATAACCTCATTAATGGACTAATCCATCAATCCATGAGTTCATAGATGGATGGGATAACCAAGAGTTGGGGCCTACTTGGAGAAAGTAAGACACTGGGGGGCATGGTTGTCAATTGGCACATCTTGTCTCCAGGTACTCATTTTCCTTTATCTCCCTGCTTCCTGGCCACCATGAGATAAGTGGCTCTACTTTGCCTGCCATCCTGTTTCTGCTTCCACACAGCCTAAAAGCAATGGAGGCAGCCAACCACGGACTGAAGCCTCTGAAACCATGGGGCAAAATAAAATTTCCTCCTTAAAGTTGATTTTGTCAAGTATTTCCTTACACAACAGAAAGGCAACTGACAGGAAACAATTTCTTTTTGAACTATTTCATTTTCAACTCTTTTTATGCCTACTAACTTGGATCCCCAGCCAAGTTCCTATTCTAGGATCTGGAGGGACTGGGTGGAAGTATATGCACTGTGTGTAGATGCATAATGGTAAAGTATTTGTGTGTGTGCGCACATGTGTGTGCACTTGCACATGCATGCATATGTACAGGTATAATTGCTATCACAGGGGGAACCTGGTATTAGAACCTGGTATCAGAACATCAGAGAGGGAATCAAACATGGGTAAAAGAGACAATGTTACACCTTCTTCTCTTTAGCTGAGATAGGAGAAGAAGGAAACAGAGGTAGGAAAGGAAGATAAATATTTCTGAAAACATGGGGTTCAAGACTATTCTTGGGGGGGAGGAGGGTTGGGGGGGGGGGGGGGGGGAGGATGGGATGGGAAGGGGAAACAAAGGAGGAGGCTACAATGCTTGATAAGAAATGTACTCATTATCTTGCCCATGTAATTGTAACCCCTATGTACAGTATTTTCACAATTAAAAAAGAGATTAAAAAAAGACTCTATTCTTCCTCATTTAGATTGATTTTAAATGTCTGTAATAAGGTATTTCTTCTTTTAAACAGGGAATGCTATGATGAGTATTACTGTAATAGAAAAAATAATCAATTTATTATTTTACAAATATGAAAGGAAACTGGGTATGGCGGCATGTAATCCCAGCACTTGGTAGGCTGAGGCAGAAGGACTTGAGCCATGAGTTCAAGGCATTTCTGGGTCACGCAGAAGACCCTGTCTCAAAAACCATATAAACTCTTGATGATCATAAACAGCATTTAATTTTCTCAAGTATTATAACTGCCAAAAAATTTCTAAGAATAATTCTTTAAAGTTTCTGGAACTGAGAAATTTCATGTTTCATGAAGACATAAAAATGAATTCAGGACTTGTTATAGAAATGGATAGAAGTAATTTAAGGAAAGGAAGAAAATAATTCGTAAGTAAAAGCAAACAAAACAAATCGTATCTACTTGTAGGGAAGGAACATTTCCAGTACTTGTCCCTCAGGCAGCGTGGTTTTCAGGTGATATATGGAACTAAAGAAAGTTGGGATGAAAAGGAAATTGAAATTTAAAATACAAGTATGACTAGGTACCAATGGCTCATGCTTGTAATCCTTGAAGCTATGATCTGAAGGAGTGCAGTTGAAGGCCAGTCTGGCAGAAAAGTCTGAAAGACTCCAAAATAACCAGCAAACAGCAGGGCGGGAAGTGTGGTTTAAGGAGTAGAGCACCAGTCATATAGAGCACCAGTTAGGACCTGAGTTTAAACCCCAGGACAACCAAACACACACACACAAATATATGACTGCAATAATAAATCACCCAATAACTCAGTAACAACATTCTGGAGAATCAATATCAATGGAAATATTGATAGATCAGAGGTAGCTCCTGGCCACCTGCTCTCTGAGGCTCTTGTGAGTTCTCCTATGATGCTTTGTTTAGAAAAATTCTAAAAATTAGGACAGTTTCAGGGGCTGTTTGTGATAAAAATGAATTATGATAATGAACTTGATTTTTTTTTCAAAAAAAATCACTAGAATTAGTGTAAGTAGGTTTTGGTTGAACACCTAGTTTGTTCTCAGAACTCGGCGAGGTTTCTTTAATGGAATATGTAAGGAATGATAAGGAAGAGAGATCAGCTGGGGGCAAGCAGGGGGGAATGACTGCAGGAAACAATGCTTCTGCAGAGTTTTAAGGTGTCCCTAGGAGTAAGGAAGAGCATGAAGTAGCTTGGAAAAAAGACTTCAGAGCAAAGGCTCAGCCAGAGTGGAGCCATGGAGGTAGTTGGGTGAGATGGGTATAGAGATGAGGAACATATCTCTAAATGTGTCAACCTGAGTGGGCAGATAGCATGCCCAGGAACTCCAACATGGCTTATTTCGTCATGTCTTAGGAACCCCTGCTACCTTCATCCCTAAGATTCATGGACCTGCACATGAAATCTGGCTTTCGCATTATTGAGACCACATTGGTGTGAGTTCTGATATTTTTTGTTATCTGAGAAATAAGATCATATCAAGCTCAGAGGATGGCGATGAAGAAGGATTCAGGGCACTTCATGCAGACATGTAACATGAATTCAGAGCTTGTTAAAGAAGCAGATAGAAGGAATTGAAGAAAAACAAGGAATAAATGGGCATCAAATAAATCTACATGAACAGGGTATTCTCTATGTGCAGTGCCGGGTACCAAGTCTATATAACTCTATAATGTGGGTACAGTTGTTCCTACTCTTCAGGTTAGGGTACTGAGCCAGCTACTAAAGAATGATGCAGAACTCACATCAGGTTATGGACCTGTTCCTTATTGTTTACTGGGTCATTCCGGCTCACTCCTTTTTTTTTTTTTTTGTCATAGGGCTTAAACTCAGGGCCTGGACTCTGTCCCTGAGCTCTTTCACTCAAGGCTAGAGCTCTACTGCTTTGAGCCATGCTCCACTTCCAGTATTCTGGTGGTTAACTGGAAATAAGAGTCTCACAGACTTTTCTTCCCTGGGCTGGCTTCAAACCACAGTCCTCATATTTCAGGCTCTTGAGTAGCTAGGATGACAGGCATGAGCTACTGGCCCCTAGCTCCTGGTCACTCCTTACTGAATCATGCCCCAACCCTACACAGTGCTGTTCCTCACTGGCTTGGGCTTGGCCATTGCTAATTCTGTCAGATGTTCATTCCTAAGAGCTGGGCTCCATCCAGTATTCTCACCATCTATAAAAGCTTGTTGAACTGGAAGAAAACTTTTCTGGTCACCGGGGCTTGCTCTTTGGTTTGAAAGCAAGTGTTTGCTTTCAAATGGTTTCTAAAGATCAGTCTGGGATCCAATCATTATATGTCCTGGGAAAGCCAATTTGGTCCTCTCCACAAGCAGGACTTCTGTTGAAGTTTTTTGGGCAGGCAGACATGAGTACATATACAAGAGCCAGCCCCCACACTCCCCAATAGTCACTCCTATATTGGGGGGTATTTTTCAATTCCTTAGGCTTTTCTCTTGGAAAAAACTCTAGAATTTGTTTTATATATTACACTAATAATTTCTGTTCAGAGCAAATGGCAATGTCACATGTATTGAGAGTTTGTAATTAGGCATTCTGCTTTTAAGCTTTATTGATTATGTGTGTATGAATCCTCACTACAGCTCAAGCAAGTATTTACAAGTCTGGTGTGCGGTTTTTTGTTTTGTTTTGTTTTGGGTTTTTTGGTGCCCATCCTGGGGCTTGAACTCAGGGCCTGCATGCTTTCTCTTGAGCTGCTTTTTTTTCTCTCTCTCTCTCTCGAGGCTACCACCTGAGCCCCAGCTCTACTTCCAGCTCTTTTTTCCCTCATAGTTTATTGGAGATAAGAGTCTCACAGATGTTCCTACCAGGGCTGGCTTTGAACTGCTATCCTCAGATCTCAGCCTCCTGCGTAGCTAGGATTACAAGTGTGAGCCACCAGTGTGAGCCACCAGTGCCTGGCTTACACGTAATTTTTTGGATGGTGCTAATGAAGAAATGGAGGCAGAGAGCCATTAAGGAACTTGTGGAGCTGGTGAGTTGCTCTGTCTGCTTTCTGTGAATAATGAGGGCTAGCTTATCCACTATGCTAGCCTTGCCTACCCCTCCCCTAAAAATGAGGTATAGTAAAATTGAAGGCTGGGTATGTAGCTCAGTGGTAGAGTATTTCTATAGAATGAACAAGGGCCTGAGATAGATCCCTCAGCATCACAAAATGAAAAACAAAACAAAACAAAACAACAACTAAAACTCTTAGACTCACAATGCTGTCCCCAGCTCTCAACATCTGTCCCAGAACTCCTAGCATCTTCCAGTTCTGGCAACTTCTGACTCGCAGAAGTACTTCACCTTGCAGTTGCGGCTTACTCTTCCTGTGACAGGAAAACTCACTTGTGTGTGTTTCTGGTGAGTGTGAACTATGTCTGAGGACTGCCTTTATTCTGGGTTTCTTTGTATTGGCCCCCCTAACTACAGGAGGAGTGTCATCCTGTGCGACAACACATTCTCCTGTCCTCACTATTTCTAACAAAGGCAGCAGACTCTGGGGCCTGTCCCCTGTCTTTGCTATACTTTGTGTGAGCAGCAATGAGATAAATGTACAATGGACATTGCCCCACTTCCAGACTGTGGGAGTTTACCTACAATATATCATCATTGCCACTTCCAATGAAAGTATCATATTGATTACATGAGAGGACTATGGCCAAGCCAGCTATTTGGCTTAATGGGTCTTCCATTTGTAATCAGGCTAGCAAAAACAGCACCTTACAATGAAAATACTTGAAAAGCCAGAGATTTAACGGTGTCTAAACACATACACACACACACACACACACACACACACACATGTACGTGCGCGCGCATGCATGCAAATATATAGAAGTTGGGTACCAGTGGTTCATGCCTATAATCTTAGCAAGGAGGCTGAGATCTAAGGATCACGGTTGGAGGCCAACTTGGGCAGAAAAGTCTTTGAGATTCTAATTTTCAATTAACCAGCTTTGAAGTAGGAGTGTGGCTCAAGTGATAAAGCACCAGCCTTGAGTGGAAAAATCCAGTGAGAATATAAATCTCTTAAGTTCAAGCCCACAAAACCAGCATGACAGAGAGAGAGAGAGAGAGAGAGACAGAGACAGAGACAGAGACAGAGACAGACAGACAAGACAGAGACAGAGATACAGAGACAGAGAAAGAGAGAGGGAGAGGGGAAGGGAGAGACAGAGAGAAATATATAGACTTAGTGACTAGGTAGTTCTCTTTAATCATCTAACAGAAGACTGATGGGAGAAGGTAACTGAACTCACACTGACTACTTTTTACCTCCTTAGTCTTCCATAGCAGCCAGGGTCACTGACTACTTTTTACCTCCTTAGTCTTCCATAGCAGCCAGGGTTACAAACTCTTTCTCTGTCTCTTTTCTGCCTGCCTGTCTGCCTGGCTACTTGGCTGTTTCTCTCTCTCTCTCCCCCCCTCTCTTTTTTATTCTCTCTCTCACACACACACACCATACACACATACACACCTTCATGTAATAATCTTGCATAGCAAAGGCCTCATTAGAATATTTAAAGTATCCAATATGGTTGGCTGAATGAAAACGAATCAACTATTTTGGGGACTGTATGGCTTCAGAATGACCGGGAAGCTTGCACACACATTTAGAAACTAGGCTTTCCAATGGCAGAGCCAAAGGGAAGCGTTTTTGTGTGTGTGTGTGTGTGGGGGGGTAACTGTGATTTAGTTCTGCCTCCTTCAAAGAGGGGAGAAAGCTACAAATCAGACAAGAATCCTGCTCCCACAGTTTGAAAGCATATACACATGCTAAGAAATCTATCAACTATTGCTATCATCCAACCATCCTTTTAGGCTGTCTAATTGCTTCTTGGACTCCCAAAGAATGATGTGCCTCATTGCTTGTGTACTCTGAGAAGCTTCACATTTCTCACTTATGTTGCAAAGCACCTTACACAGTCACCAAATGGAAATGACATGTGAAAAATACTATGCGATGTCGGCTCATGATTCATAGCCACCACTCTCCATTGCAGGTGGTTGGGAAATCCCAGGGGAGGTTGCTGACGGCACCCAGCCCCTTGGCAGTAGCAGTGCCTACAATGCATGCTCTGTAGGTGTGCATCTTGTGCAATCACCCACACCCTGCTGGGCTGAGGCTTGGTTTATCACAGTTCAAGAATTTCCCAGAGGCACCATACTGGTCCAAAGATACACTGGACAAAAGCATATCTACAGATCTTTCTCTTCATCCCTTCCAACAATAAAAACAACAACAACAGGCTGTCAAGCCCTCACCTACAAACCATTTAAAGAAATAAGCATTCCTTGGTTAAGACCTAGAATTTCTTGAGGGGCATTGGTGGCTCACACCTGTAATCCTAGCTGTTCAGGAGGCTGAGATCTGAGGATTGTGGGTTCAAAGCTAGCCCAGGCTGGAGAATCTGTGAAACTATTACCTCCAATTAACTACCAAAATTGCTGGAAGTGGAGCTGTGTGGTAAGTGGAGCTTCAAGTGGTATTAGTCCTGGGCACAAAAGCTCAGAGACAGTATCCAGGCCCTGAGTTTAAACCCTAGGACCAGTACAAAAAAAAAAAAGAATTTCTCCTTTTTCTCTGTGTTGTAAGGTGATCATGGACAGAAGCTGAATGTCTCAGTAATCACCGGATGCAATTGCTTTGTATCACTTGTCCTAACTTTTCATTCAGAAGCCGTGGGTGAGAAAGGAAAGCTTTTGTGAAGTTTTAAAAACCTACATAAAAGATTACTAATGGGTTGCTCAAGGCACATCATGTACTTGGAAATTTGATAATGCAAGCCATCTCTTTGCTGTCTGGCTTTTCCAAATGTAACACCTAGCAGGGTGAAAATATTTACCCTTCATTCACTTTAGTCTGGTTCCCTTAGTTGGCTGGATTTTATGACCTTTATTCAACTCCAGTATGCATCCAGGAATTCTTTCTGATGTCTATCCTTCATGCTGTCATGTTCATCTGCCGTGTCTTCACAAAATAATAATTTTATTCTATTTGTTGTTTTGGTGGTACTGGGAGCTTGAACACAGGTCTTCTTTCTTGCTAGGTTGGCCACACTACCACTGAGCCATGCCTCTAGCCCTGTTTTTCACTGGTGGCTTGACTGGCTTCCTGCCTGGATGTGTGCTTGGTCTTCCATCTGCCTTATTGAGGTTTCCCAATATTGCTGAGATCACCAGTGCTCATCACGTGATCCAGCTTTCCTTCCATGGAGATGGAGTCTTGGCTCCTGATCTCAGCCTCCTATGTAGCTTAGGATGACTGGTGTGCTCACTGTGCCTAGATATGGGTTGAGAGGGGATCTTTTAAACTTTTCTGCCTCAAATAGAAATTCTCAGTCTCCCAGAGAGCTAGAATTACAGGCATGAACCACTGGCACGCAGGTCAAATTGGGGACATTTTACTTAGATACCTTCCTTAGAGGTTCTATGGCGATAGGTCATTGGGATACACTTAAAAGATCATCCCTTTCTTTTAATTGACTGAGCTGCTTTGAGATTACTTTTCATTTTTCAGGTAAACCCAAGGCCTCCGGGTCTTCCAAACTGTTTTGAAAAGATGAATTTTTGGAGTATGGAGGGCATTGTTGCCAAGCTTAATGAGGCTGGGAAGGAGGCCTGGAACTCACTCAGCTCAGATCAGGGAAACAAGTTTGGGCGAGTCCAAGCTTACCTTTCTATGATAAAACCTTCCCAGCCTAGCAGGCTTCACCATTGCTTGAAGCCTATTGTTAACTCTTAGGTACAACTACAGTTTAAAAGTCACATAAATGCAAAAAAATCACCATTACGACAAGAAAAGAACAAAAGAATATAAGAAATCTAGTGATGTTTATGTAACCTTAAGTAGTGTTCATGTGGAAGCAATAAGTCATTGTCCATAGCCTGGCACTAGTGGCTCATGCCTAGGATCCTAGCTACTCAGGATACTGAGATTTGAGGATTGAGATTCAAAGCTTATCCAGGTAGAGAAGTCCATGGGACCCTCACCTCCAGTTAACCACCAAAAGCCAGATGTGGTGCTGAAGCTCAAGCTGTAGAGTACCAGTCTTGGGCAAAAAGGCCAATCGAGAGGATAATGCCCTGAGTTCCAGCCCTTGTACCAACACACACGCACACACACACATACACACACACACACACACACACACACACACACACACACACACAGAGTCAGTATTGTTCCAAATGACAAGAATCATGCCAGAATCAATAGGAAAAGCTTCACTTTTCAGCCTCTCTGGCCAGCCATATGGTGCATTCAGTGAGGCATTCTGACACACTTACATCTCACTAATTTCATAATTCTTCCCTGCAGAACAAGTGCCCACACTCTGAGGTGCATGGTCCTTACAGGAATAGATGCAACTTACCTAATGCTCAGTTCCAGGGCTTGAACTCAGGGCCTTGTGATCTCACTCAGTGTGCTTGATCACTTGAACCACACGTCCAGCTCTGGATTTTTCATGGTTAATTAGAGATTATAATCTTTCACATTTGTCTGCCTAGGCTGGTTTTGAATCAGGTGGTAAGAGAAGTTTGCTCATGAAGGGAATGGATTGACTGGGAACTGTAGCACTCTCTTGGGAGGTGAAGTGTGTGTTCCTGAATTAGCAGAGGCTCTCAATGATACAGGAAGTAGGACCAACCCAAGAATGAATGGGTGAAATGTTGATGACTACAACCTTGGCTATAGATAACTGCTAGAACCTGGTTATGAAAAGAAACTGCCATGGCTTGGATGGCATTTGCTCTTCAGAGGTTCATAGGATGGAAGTTCGGTCCCCAATGTAACAGTAGTGAGAGGAGATATGCACAAGCACTTGCTGAATCTCCCTCAGCACCTGACCCCTTCTGTTTTCCTATCACTTGACGTGTGATCCTATAATAACTGAGCAAATGACTGTGCTATGATCTTAAATCTTCAGAACTGTAAGCTAAATAAACCTTTTCTCTATAAATCTTCTAGCCTCGAGTTATCTATTCTAGCAACGGAAAACAGACCAGTATAGACTGCATGACAAACCATGGGAAGCAATAAAAACAATCCCATTCTCAGGCGCCTGCTCCAAACCAGTAAAGTCATGCTTTCAGGAACAGAACTAGCCTTAAAAAAAAAAAAAACTATAGAGATGATTGATTCCAAGAGCATCTAATGTTGACTGAGAGCAGATAGAAAAGAGCAAGGGTAAGAGTAGAAGCTTTAGTTCTGGCAGAATGTTGAGTCATGTAACCTCTGAGTATTCTTGTCTGAACACTGGGCCAGGTCAAATCTGTACGATGTTATTGTGGCAAGAGATGAGGGCACATAGCAAGGAGCCCTTCTCCCCCTTGAAATTTGACTTCACAATATGAGCAGCTTTTTCCATCATTTGCCCTCAGATGAATCATCTGACCCTATGAATGAGATTGTCCTCCTTCATTTGTTCACTCATTCATCTGTTGAGCAGACTTCTGAATGCCTATGTTGAGGTAGGCACAGAGCTAGATTCTAAGAACTCAAAGATGGAAAACAAGTAAGAAGGAGCTTCGCAAGGTGGGTTTCTAGCTCAGAAGAGGCAGAATTCCTGGCAAATGAAATTGACAATCTGCCCAGTTCACTCTCCGTCATCTGGGCATCTGGGTGGCGGGGGAAGGGAATGGGATGATGGGATGGGAAAGAGGCCTGCAGCTGGCAGGGTGGTCTTCACCTTCTTCCCTGATCTACCATAGAAGAACGTGGAGCAGGCTGAGAGAGAAGTGGGTGTTGTTATTATTTATCCCCATGGGGCTTCTGTTCACATTGATTCCAATTGTTTTTAATTTGCTACTTGGGTCAAAATGTACCTTCAGTGGGCAATAAATACACAATTATAGAAAAGGAAGGAGCATTTGGGAAGAACAGCAGGGAGATGGTCTGTGATGACCCGGCTTTGAGTGCCCCCAGCCAGGCCTAGGGCTGGACTTCCTGTGCGGCTCTTTCCCCAAAGATGAAGGGCTACTCTTGAGACTTGCCACCTGTCAGCTCATCAGCTAACAGACCGAGAAGAGACAATCACAGATTAGGTGTGACTGTGATACAGAGGTGATAAAAAAAAAAAAAAGAAATCTGCCGCTAAATCTAAATTAAAATTGAGACTAGACTTTGTCCTAAAAATCTGGGTGAACAAATAAAGATGGTTTTGCAGGAGAAATAACCATGTAGATAAAATTATCTTTGACTCAACAAGTCGTTTAAATAGGGATACAGGTGGACCCATTGCAACAATGAGATGTACAAGTCGTTCTGTCGAAAACGGACTTTACAACTTTGGTGGGGAGGGCGGGGAGGATTGGGTGGGGGGGGTCAGGGGGAGCATGGGAAGGGGAAACAAAGGATGAGGCTACAATGCTTGATAAGAAATGTACTCATTATCTTGCCCATGTAATTGTAACCCCTCTGTACAGTATGCTCACAATAAAAAATAAATAAAAATTAAAAAAATTATCTTTGACTCAATATAAGCGACAAACTAGATCTCTAAATGGACCTATTACTATTATTTTAGTACTACTGTTTATAAATATTATATTATCAGTAATAGTAGTAGTAGTAGTATAGTTAGTACTATTATTATTTTTTCTGGTGGCAATAAGATTTGAACTCAAGGCCTCATACTTGCCAGGAAAAGCCATTCTAGCATTTGAGCCAAGCCTCCTCTACATTATTATTATTATTATTGATATTATTATATATTGCTCTGGTTATTTTTGAGATAGAATCCCACCTCGGTGTCTGGAACTCAGTTGCCTTATTTTAGTCTTGCTGTAGTAGTTTGAATAATAGACACACACCACTGAGCGAGCTCAGCTCTTCCTGGTAAAGGAGCCTCACAAACTCTTCTGCCCAGAATGGCCATGAACTGCAATCCTCTAGTTCTTAGTTTCCCAAGTACTAGGACTCCAGGTATGTACTACTGGTGCCAGTTTATTTATTTATTTACTTATTTGAGACAGGGACTTGAATTAGTGATCCTTTTGTCCCAACCACTCCAGTGCTGGGATTCCAGGTGTACACCACCACAGTTGGCTATTTTTCTTTCCTTCCTTTGCTTCCTCTCTCCCCCTCTCTCCTTCTTTCCCCCCTCCCTCCCTCTTCCCACCCCTCCTTCTTTCCTCCTCCCCGCCCCCACCACCATGGTACTGAGGAGTGAACTCAGGGGCCTGTACTTGCTAAGCAAGTGTTCTACCATTTCAGCCTCAACCCTAATACTTTCGCTTCATTTGTTTTTCATATAAGGCCGCCTTAGAATTCGATCCTCCAATCTCCATGCCCTACTCTTCTAAGAGTATGGACATGGGCTCTCTGGCAATTTCTTTTTCTTAAAAGAACTTCTTAATAAAATACGGTTTGCTAATTGTTTGTTTATTATTTGTCTTCCTCTTTCCCTATATCATAAGCTGCAAGAGACCAGAGTGAGGACTTTGTTGATCATGGTGTGTGTTGACCCTGGCAGGTATGTACATAATCAGGACAGAACATGATGGGGTAAACCAGACACTGTGACTATCTTAGACAAGACTCCAAGTGAGAAATTACCTTAAAAGCAAGACCTACTTTATTCCCTAGTGAGAAAAAAATTCATCCGTAGCACACTAGAAGTTAGTAAAATCTCACAGCTCTAAACAGAACATCCAGCAAAAAGGCTTTTGAAGCCAGCCGTTTCATTTGTTCTCGCCTTCACACCAAAGGAGCAATTTTGGAAAAAGCAATATTGCAAGATGAAAAGAAGAGATGGAGAAAAGGGAAATTTCCCCATTACCCTGGAGAAAGATTCCATTTGCCATTTGCCAGGTGCTTTCCCTCTTCTCAAATCCCTCTAACAAACTAATTTGCTAATTTCAAAAGATCACCCGTGTGGCAGATCAGAGCTGTTTTTCACTCCTGATGTGCATGCGCCTCCTCGCCAGCTTCTCTCCACATGTGCAGTCACTCTATGACTCAGGCAGAACTCTCAGGAACTCTCTATTCTGTGACTCTTAAGAGGAAGATATTGAATTATCCAACGCATGGATAGAAAGGGTGGGATATAAAACAAAACAACCTTAAAACCTTCTTCTGTGATGACTTGGTAATTTTGGTTTTTCGTTTTGTGTGTGCCAGTATTGGACCTTGAACTCAGTGTCCCTTAGCTTTATTGCTCAAGGCTGGTGATCTACCACTTGACCCACATCTCCACTTGCAGTTGTTTTTTTTTTGCTTAATTCATGTCAAAAGTCTCATGGACTTTCCTGCTTGGGTTAGCTTCAAACCTCAATCCTCAGATCTCCCAAGTAGCTAGGATTACAAGCATGAACAACCTGTGTCTGGCTACTTGTGTTTCACTTTTTTGGTTGGTTTGTTTGTTGAGACAAGGTCTTGCTCTGAATTTGGATGTGGAACCCAGCATCTTCTGTTTCAACATCCTGGGTGCTGGAATTACAGGCCTGAGTCACCATTCCAGCTCCACGTCATAATTCTGAATGAAAACACATGAAACGGGTGGACCGGATCCATTTATTTTGGGGGCATTTTTGTTGCGATTCTTCAAGCATGGGTCGGAATGAAGATATGACAGGAGCCAGGTTGAGGGAATACAGTGTTAACACTAGAAATGTGAAGTCATAAAAGGTGACAGCATAAAAAATCCAGCCCTAATACATTACAGAAAACTTCCTAAGCTGACAGGCAACCATTACATGAAAATCCAGTTAGAAATCAGTTGTTTTCAGAACACAAACACCTGGCAGGGGATAAGGAGAGCAAGATAGAGCCTTCCTTTGTAGCTAAAGCTAGCCAAGGACTTGCGGTCCTCCTGCCTCTTCTGCCTTACCTTTCAGTAGAGCTCGACAGATACAAGCCTGTAATGGCTACTGCATCTGTGAGCCAGTGACACATGCCAGAAACTACATCACTGCTGGCAGAGCACACAGGCTTGGCATCTCTACCCTGAAGTTCCCAATGCATCCCTTGGGTGGCCACGGGTGTCAACTCTGAGGCTGCAAGTGGAGTCTCCTGAGTTTTGCAATTACCAACATATGCCAGTGTGCTTACTAACTCTGCTGCTATTTCCAAGACACCAATTTAGCATAATCTACTTATGTGGGAGTTAACTCATGTACTGGGTTTAAAATATACAAAAGCTCTGACAGGCCATCAGCTAAGATGGCTCAGGGGACTGGAATATGAGATCTTGTCTTTTACTGTGGGGTCACGGGGCTCACAGCTCTCTTTGGCCAAGACTCTCCCATCTTATTACTATTCAATAGTCCTGTTCATTAGCAGTATCAGACCATTTCCTGGTTTGAATAACTCCTGCTTCTAAAATCCTTGTTAGAGGTGATAGGAAATGTGTCTTTCTAAAAGCAGTGACTGAGTAGGTTTTTGTTTTTGTCGATTTTGGGCCAGTCCTGAGGCTCTAACTCTCTTGGGCACTGTCCTGGAGTTCCTTTTTGCTCAAGTCCAGTGCTCTAACACTTGAATCACAGTGTTACTTCTGACTTTCTGTGATTGATTGGAGATAAGCACTTCACAAATTATTCTGCCCCGACTGGCTTCCAACTGTGATCCTCAGATCTCAGCCTCCTGATCAGTTAGGGTTATAGGCATCCACCTAGCTGAGTGGATATTTAATATCATGCACACACACAGTGTGTGTGTGAAGAACAGATCTGAAAGATACCATGGATTTTAATACCACTCTTAATTACTTAAAATAAATCATTTAGATCTCTCCTTTTCAATCGGGTTAAGACTGTTTTTGATTTCAGAATCAGATCTAACTGGATCTGACTTTAAAATTCACAGGGTCCTGGGTAAGAGTATAATCATCTACAGGTTTAGACACTTTTATTCTATAAATCACAGTAACAAACAGTATAATATTGTCTACCTTTTGTACACATCCATTTAAAATCTTTTCTTGACAATGATGTTTCCTTGACTTAGAAAAATTTGCATTTGATGTAAAATTATTGTAGATCAGAATTGGGTATTTGAGGATTGCAGTTTGAGGAGGCTCAGGATTTCCCCAAAGTGATCAATATTTACCACTGAGCTGGCTCAGGCCAGCCTCTGGCCCAGTTGTACCTCCAAAGAACTGCATTGTAGCTACACCAACACTGGTTAGGACTGCTATGTCACAGAACTTCAATTACTATGAAAGCTTTGATCTCTTTAGCAAAATATCATTTGATGAGGGGCAGAAATTGCATTCCAATGCATTAATATTGTGAGGTATAGAAATCAATTGGCTTATCCAGTTGATTATCATTACTTGGGGCTTAAAGGCCACTATAAGGTAGGGGGAGAGGGTATTCAGGAAAAGCACCCCAAGATGCAGGACAGGTTTCATCTTTGCTAAAATGACCATTATAATATAGTATGAAATATGTATTGAACAAGGGATGAACATTCTCTTGTATGGACTCATAGACAGATGTAAACACCAGGACCATTTTCATAAGAAAATCAAAGAGCTTCCTATTTTATTGGTCTGGTCCTATTTTATTAGTCTGTGTGGCTTTTCAATGCTTCCCACGTGTTTCTGACAATAGCTGTGCAATCCAGCACATATCTTCTGGGAGTAATATTCAAAGGCGGTCTTTAGCCAAGAGGGAAGGCTAGAATAGGTAGGGAAGAAAATCATCTACAATGTGTCACACTGGAGTAAAGAGTCTTTGTAGGGTTGTTGAGATTATATAAAGACGTTATCATCTTTTTGCTGTTGTTTTCCAGTGCTGGGAATTGACGCTATGACATTGCAGACGGCTCCACCCCGAGCTGTGTGCTCATGGAGTTGCGTGGTAGGCGTGTGCTTCTCTGCTGAGCTGGGACCCCTAAACTTGAATCTTGGCGGGTCATAGTTTAAGTACAAATTAGTACTTTTGGATTACAAGTTTCTCTGAAATCCTAGGACAAAAAAGCCCTCTAAGGCTACTGTAAGAGGTGACAAGGGAGGCAGAAAGCAGGGACTTGGAATTGGGGGTGGGGTGGGGAGGGGTGATGGAGGGAGGGTTTGAAGCACACTAGAACCTAAAGAATTTTAACTGGACTCATTTTTAACTCTGTGGTTGTGGGCAACCTAAAGCTCTACGATTTATCCCCAATGTGTGAATGTTATGGAAGAGATCTTCCCAGAAATTGAAAGGAATATACAATACCTCTGATACAAAAATATGGGTATGGGTTGGTTCAAGTAGAACTGACTATGCTTTGATATGAGCATCTCAAATCTAAGAACCCCATTAGACTTAAGTCTTGAGCCAAGCCAGTGGTACAGCTTGGTCCATCTAGTCAACACCAAAGACACTTGCTTTAGATATATGCAATGGACACCAAAATGACTCAGGTAGACTTATTTCTAGGATCTTGACCTACGATTCAGGGTATCTCCCCTTGATTGGATAAGCTGACGGCGGGAGTGTTAAGAGAACTGATGAGAAGGTGTAAGGAAGAAGTTCTTTGAGTATGTAGCGATCTCAGATGTCAGGCTGATGCCAAGGTCTGGGAAAGGAAGGAGTGTGCTATCTTTGAAATTTAGAAGGCAGCTGAAAGAGAAAATGGTTGGGTTGGGCAGAAGGTTAAGAATAAAAACAACCCTCTAAGTTTAGCACAGGGTCTAGAATACTTTTCCAAAACCCATTTAATCCTCTCAATAACCTTGCAAGAAGACACATTTGAGCCCATTTTACAAAAGAGAAGACAGGTTTTCAGCAACGGAACTACTGACTTGCCAAACTCCTAGGGGAATGGCAGAGCCTGCATGGACCCATTTTTTTTTTTTTTTGTCTGAGCTGGGGGTATATCACTTAGTGGTAGAATTTCTGCTTTGCATTTACAAGGTTCAGGGTTCAATCCCCAGCACCCAAAAAGAGAAAAAAAAAACCTTATGCCTGTGATATTGTAGCTCACTAGTAATAGGAAGCTCTGGAAAAGATTGTGAGAAGAAGAGAAACATTTTTTTTTCTGATTGTGTTGAAGAAAAAGAACTTTAGTTTGTGATACAAGTATCAGGATAAGTTTCATGAGATATTTCTGGTAAAATTTTGTGGTTTTTAAAATTTATTTTATGGTCAAGGTGATGTACAGAGGGGTTTCAGTTACATACATAAGGTAGTATTATTTGTTGTCCAACTTGTTACCCCCTTCCTTATTTTTCTCCCACTGTTGTTGTTTTTATTTGGAGACACATTCTTCCTATGTATCCCAGGCCAGCCTCAAACTTAAGATCTTCCTTTTTCAGACTCCAGAGTGATGAGATTATAGGCAGATGTTCCTATGTTGAACAATTAGATGTTTTCATAAAAACATCTCTTTATGAAAAGATTCCATCCAATAGAGCTTTTTAAAAGACACACAGTATTTTACACTTTCTAATACTCACATTAAAAAATAAAAAGAAACAAATGGAATTAATTTGATGATATATTTTATTTAATTCAATATTGTCATTCCAACATGAAATCAGTATAGAACTTGAGGAATTTTCCATATTTGGGGGTACTAAATCTTTAAAGTGCAGCATGTATCTTAAACTTAGAGGGAATTTCAATTTTGTACCGACCACATTTCAAGTGGCCAATAGCTGCTACGGTTCCTGGCAACCATAGAGACCATATAGATATGCAGAAGAGTAAGATCCAAGGAGTTTTCTGCACATCTCAATCCTGAAAAATAAGCGATTAAGAGGTAGACTCCTAGAAATAATCATGGACTAAGAAGAATCTCCAAGTGAGATGCTATTTGAGGTCTTTAACCTCAAATGCAGCACAAGGTTGGGACACAGTTCAGTGGTAGAGCACTTGCCCAGGTATGCATAAGGCCCTGCATTTGACTTCCAGCACCACAAAATAATAATAATAATGATAATGATGATGATAATGTGCAGTGCCAAAAATATGAAAGTGACAAATTGTTTGAGAGAAACTGAATAAGCACTAACTACTCTTCTTCCATCATGCCCAACAGGCCAAGTTAGTTTCACAAAAGGCCAAATCTGCAGAACATCAGATGACCTTGCAAGAAGAGAATCCCTACAATTGTAATGAACCACTAGGAGAAAACCAACAGCCTATGATGTAGACAAACGGCGTTACTACAGGTTAAGCACTCCTAATCCCCAAATCCAAAAGGCTCCAAAATCCAAAACCTTTGTGAGTGCCAACATGACATTCTGAAATGGGACATTCCACCATGAAACTTGGTTTCATCCACAAAGTTATGAAGAAGTATAATACAAAAGTACTTTCAGGCTATGGGTGCAAGGTGTGTGTGTGTGTGTGTGTGTGTGTGTGTGTGTGTGTGTGTGAGTGTGTGTGTGTGTACACAGCATAAAGGAGTTTCACACTTAAGACTTGTGCCCCATCTCCAAAATAGCTCATTATGCAAAGGTCAAATACTCAAAATCTTAAAACAAAATATTCCAAAGCACTTGTGGTTCCAGGCATTGCAGATAAGAGATTTTAGGCATTTCTTGATTTTTCTCCTATCAGAAGCTGAAAAAGCTAATTGAATGAAAAGGCCACCAGACTCGACCAGGGGATCTTCCTACAGCTAGCACTGGCTTCTGAGCCCCATAAAACATTTGCTAATTCTGCTGGAATTATTTCTTCAGTTGAAGAGCCAGCAGTGTTTTTCTGTTGTTGATGATATTAACAGAAGATTGAGGGGAATGAAGACAAGTATTTTTCTTCCAGAATGCTACGTATATAATAATATTCTTGAAAAACGTAGTCATTATTATCACCTGATCCTAGTGTCTGCGGAGGGAGGAAGACATTCCATGATACTAACTACTGACTGATAAGATCACTTCTTATAAATTGCCTAATTTTGTGACTAATTTAATGAATAAAGATCTAGGTTTTAAATCATTTCTCTTTGATTGTAGAAATTAAATCTGGAGATCAAGAAGGCAACCATTTCAACTTTTTCTTCCCAACTTTTAAATTCTTTCACAAAATACCAGGTAGTTTAGGAAGATTAAAAAAAAACAAAAAACAAAGAACAAAAAAACACCAGCCTTCATGGCATTTTTTCAGATGACAGTGGTTTTCGTTCAGTTTTATCTACTTAGGCTATAAATCACCAGGTATCTAAAAGTTAGTTGCTTTGTAAAAATGTTTTTAGCCTTTCCATCAGGGTCTTGCTATGAAGTCCAGACTGGTCTCAAATTCATGATTTTCCCACCTCAGCCTAAACTCCCCTCCCCTGTCCTTCCTTTCTTCTTCCCCTACCCCTTTTTTTTCTTTCTTTTTTGATAGTACTGGGGTCTGAACTCAGTGCCTAAAACTTGAGCCACAGAGCCACTTGTGGTTTTTTGGTGGCTTATTGGAGATAAGAGTCTCATGGACTTTTCTGCCTGGGCTGGCTTTGAACCACGATCCCAGATCTCAGATTCCTGAGTAGCTAGGATTACAGGTGTGAGCTACCGGCGCCCGGCAAGCCTAAAACTTTCCAGGCAGATACTCTACCACTTGAGCCATTTCCTTAGTCCTTTTTGCTCTAGCTGTTTTTCAGATAAGGTTGGTGTTTTTTGCTCCCCCTGTGCTGGGAGGCGGGGCTTACCTTGGAACACAATCCTCTTACCTATACCTTCCAAGTATCTTCTCTTACCTATACCTTATGCCTTCCAAGTTCCTGGGATCACAGCTGTATGTTGCCCCACCTAACCCTTCAGCTAAGACATTCTTTATGTACCAGAGCTTGAACTCACTGTTGGAGCTCCACCATTTGTGCGATGCCTCTAGCCTTAAGACATTCTTAAAAGATGTAAATGATGGGCTGGGAAGGTGGCTCCGTGGTAGAGTGCTTGCCTTGCATGCATGAGGCCCTGGGTTCGATTCCTCAGCACCACATAAGCAAAAAGAAAAAAAGCCAGAAGTGGCGCTGTGGCTCAAGTGGTAGAGCACTAGCCTTGAGCTGAAGAGCTGAGGGACAGCGCCGAGGCCCAGAGTTCAGGCCCCATGACCGGACCCCCCACCCCCAAAAAATGTAAATAGTCCCTTTCAGAAGTCCAGGTAGAAGTAAAAGCAAACCACCTGTTTCTCCAAGTTATTTCTTGGGGTTCCTTTAGAGACAGATGGGTGTAGGGGGTTGGGGGGTCTATATCTTCATAAATACATTACTTGCTTTCTTCATACCATTTATATATTTATTTATTTGTCTGAGCCATCTCATAAATTACATTCCCTTTTAAAAAAAAATAAGACTATCTTGGCTTCCTTGGCTTTGGCATATGATTCTATACACGATGTTAAGAAGATGCTGATACAAGTCTCATTATTTCTTTTTCTAGCTCATAAGTTCAAGAGCCAAGTGATCTAAAAAGATCACCAGGATTTACAAAACTAGACATGATGACACAAGCCTGTAACTCTAGTACTTGGGAAGTTGAGGTAGGAAGACCACAAATAGCAAGACCTTAGCTCAAAAACAAACTGAAACATTAGGCTTTGGAAGAGGATAGAAAGGAAGAAGGAGGGTGAGACCTTTTTGAACTCCACTGAGAATCATTTGAGGAACGAAAGGCCCAACACTCTAGTCTTAGTGGCATTTGTATATGTCCTTGACTCAACTGTGGGCCAAATCCTGACTGGTAGAAGATATACAGTCACATCCCAGAACAGCCTCTGTAGCTCAAGTCCTCCCCCACCTCTGCCCCACTGCTGTTCTGACCAAAGGAAAAACAGTGCGACTGCCATTTTTCAGATTACCTTGATTCGGGGTATTTGGTGAGGGTAGCCAGGCTGCTGGTATACATGTGGCCTCCCACATCAATGTGGACGGGCGCGTTGGACTTGGTGAGCTGTGCTGGCGTAGGGATGCCTTGGTTGTTCAGTGGAGATGCAGGGGATCTAGTGATCAGAGGTCTTGACATATTGGGTCGACTGTCCTACAGAGAGATAAGCAAGTTTAGACATCTTTTCTCTTTTCAGTGGAAAGGAAGCACATAGAACATTAAAAAAAAAGTATGCCAGTGACTAAAATTGATATCCACCTAGTAAGAAAACCTAGGAAATCCCCAAGCTCTCTTGCTTTTATTATAATGATCATCGGCAACACAATCTCCATAAAAAAAAAGAAGGGACAACTTCATGTGTTCAAAATCTAGAGCTGAATTAGTTTTCATCTAAAATAACTCTGAGGGCCCATCAGTGCTTAATATACTAATGAACATTGAATGATGGAAAAATGGCATGTGGAGAAATTCTACTCATCCCAAGTGAAAAGATAATAAATGCTTAAAACAATATGTATTGAAATAAAATATGTGTGACAGATAATTTTCTTTGGAAACTTCCTTGTTGCTATGTACGTGAAATGAAAACAGGCCTTCAGCACTTGTGTTCTACGACGCATTTTCTTAAGTCTTTATTTTTTGAATCAGGAAGAAGGGGGCATAATTGGCCTAGTCATTAGCTCACACACATTGCAACCCTGAAAAGAGGCATGGAAAGTTTGTTATCACTAGATTAAAACAAAAAATCTACTGATGTTCTGCCTACTTGTCTCCTGTTTCTTCCCCCTATAAAACTATAAGTCTGGGGTGGCTCAGGAAAAGGACATACTCTCAGGGTAAGACATGGTAAGATACAACTATAATCCCAGCTACGCAGGAGGTGGAGTTAGAAGGATCAGTAACTGAGACTTGTCCAGTTAAAAGCATGAGATGCTATCTGCAAAATAAAAACAAGTGGTAGAGTGCCTGCCTAGCATGTGTGAGACGCCAACTCCAATCCCTAGTACCATGAAAGAAAGAAAAAGGGAAAGCGTGGAGGAAGAAAATATGGAAGACAGGAAGGAAGGAAAGGAGGGGGGGAGGAATGAAGTAACGAATGAAGAAAAGATGCTCCTCAGGTAATAAATGTATTCTTGTAAACCATGAGCAAGCTACTCTTCTAATCGCAGACTCCTGGAGGACATGAAGCCCCCAAATTGGCAGATGCTACTGTGGCCATGTGTTAGGAGAGAAGCACAGGTGTGATGTGAGCAAGCAGACCTGGAAGAGGGCAGCACATGGTAGCAATGAGAACGTGTTTAGGAAACTAGTCTAGAGAAAATATAAAATTACATCTTTCCCACAGACATGACATAGATGCCTAAGACAATATTCAAACATGCCTGATCATTTCCTAATTAGAGCCCAAGCCACACACAAGTCAAGTCTTGGCACTCACATAATGGGTCAAGTATTTAGAGACTACAATCCAGGATTAGGCTGAAATATCATTTGTCTATGAATCCTGACAACATACACATACTCTCAGATTTATAATCTAGCCAGACACTATTTTCAACCACACAAACAATGTGCACCAGAGCCAGTGAGAGGCATACTAAGGGGATTCTGAAAAATGTCTTTGATGGAGATTACAAAGGGGAAGTCACTTAGGCCCTGTGTTTAAAACGCAGCATGATAAAATATAAATTTGCAAAACATCAGAAGTTTTCCGATGTGGAACAGCTTGAGGAGTTACCTGGGGCTCAACTGTTGGACTACTTAGCATTAACCACATGTCCAAGCAAGACTGTGGTGCACATGTGCCTTGAAATTCAACATCCACCAGGAAAGAGTGAGGTGGAGCCTTGGCACACAGTGTTTGCCATCTGTATGGGGCTCTTTTGCATGCCAGGTTAAACAGCCCAGAAACCAGGAGAGAAACTGAGATCATCTTTTAGTTCTTATATTGGGTGGTCGATTTGTGGGTGTTAACTATAGACTTTTTTCTATACTCCTGTGTAAATTTCAAAAAAAAAATGCAAAGTAGAGATTAAAAACACAAAAGGGTGTTTGCAGCACACAATGGAAAAGAGCAAAAGGTAGTAGGAGAAATTTAAAAACTCCCAGGTGGAAAAAAAAAAAAAAACTCCCAGGTGGTTGGACATACACAGTAGAAAAGGTTCAGCCAGTCACTAGTGGCTCACACCTGTAATCTTGGCTACTCAGGAGGCTGAGATCTGAGAATTGCAGAGCAAAGCCAGCCCCAACAGTGAAGTTTTTGAGATTCTAATCTCCAAACACACACACACACACACACACACACACACACACACACGAGTGCACGCACACACATGCACCAAACTGGAGCTGTGGCTCAAGTAGTAGAGCACAAAAAGCTTTAGCTTTGAGCACAAAATCTCAGGGACAGCACCCAGGCCCTGATTTTAAGCCCAGGACCACCATAAAAACAAAAACAAAATAGAAAAGGCTCAGAAGTACTGAAAGAGAAACATTTTCAATTCTGCATAACAGAAAACATATTTTCCCTTAACAAAAAAAGTTCTCAAATAATGTCCACTTTCAAGAGATATATATTACCTGACTTTCTGTTCAAAAATGATTTCCTGGCTGTGCACATGCACGCGTGTGCACACACTCGCGCTCACACACACATACACACGCACGCGCGCGCACACACACACACACTCCTATCTGCAATTCAGTCCATTATAGCACTGCAATGTCTGTAATAGTTTTTCAATTGGACACATTCTATATGCTGCCTGAGGGTGCTCAGGCAAAAATGAACAGATTTGCAGGGTTAATATTGTCATTAGACTGTGACCTCATTCACACAGATCTAATGCTGTGAGGTCTATACAGAAAGGGAGATTGAGGCATCACTGATGGGCTGAAGGATTACAGATTTCTCAGAAGGCATAGTTTGCATTGTAAATCAGAAATGGGTGGGTACTGATAAATAAAAAAAACAAAACCAGCATTTCTTCATCTGGAATGGAGGGGGGAGGGAGTAACCCCTCAGAGCAAAGGTTGCATGTTGCCTTGTCTTCATCTGGACTTTGGGGTTTGGGATGTGACACCTCTACTTACCATTCAGCAGCCTAAGGATGAAGCTGATGCCCTGGGTGTCCAGTCAGAGAGTTGTAAAGAATCAGGATCCTCACTGACTTTGTGGTTATATTTTATTAGTGTGAAGTAATTGTTCACAGGAGTTTTGTTGTGATATTTCCTTACATGCATAAAATGTAATTTGATCAAATTCACCCCCTCAATGTTCTTCCTTATGCCCTTTCAACCGTCCTGCCCTGTACAGTTAAAAAAAAAAACAAAAACAAAAACTATTTAGCCAGGCGCCGGTGGTTCACGCTTGTAATCATAGCTACACAGGAGGCTGAGATCTCTGAGGATCTGTGGTTCAAAGGCAGCCTAGGCAGGAAAAGTCCATGAGACTCTTTATCTCCAATAAACCACTCAGAAACCCAGAAGTGGCACCATGGCTCAAGTGGTAGAGCACTAGCCTTGAGCTGAAGAGCTGAGGGACATTGCTCAGGCCCAGAGTTCAAGCTCCACCATATATAAAACAACAACAACAACAAGAACAACAAACCCGGGCTGGGAAGGTGGCTCAGTGGTAGAGCGCTTGTCTTGTATGCTCGAGGCCCTGGGTTCGATTCTTCAGCACCACATAAGCAAAAAGAAAAAAGCTGGAAGTGGCAGTGTGGCACAAGTGGTAGAGCGCTAGCCTTGAGCTGAAGAGCTGAGGGACAGCGCCCAGGCCCAGAGTTCAGGCCCCACAACCGGACCCCCCCCCCAAAAAAAGAACAACAAACCCATTTAAACAGTTTTTAGTGTGTATCATTATACTCTTTGCATACACAGATATGAAGAACTTGGATCAGTCATCCCCCATCCTATCACCCTCTCCTTTCATCCTTCCCCTCACTGGCTCCCTCTTCCTTGAACAGTCTTTTAACAAGTCATTCTTTTTTTAGGTGTAGATTCAGTGTTTGAGAAAAACCCCAATATGTGTCATTCTGAGATTGGTTAATCTCACTCCTCACTGGCATTGTGGAAGCGTGGAAACCAAGCAGCTTTGAGCCTTTGATCTCCAGATTTCATGTTATTTGGGATAACTGTCTTTATTTTTAAAGCTAGTCTGAGTGGGGATGTCTGTCTTCTGACTTGGTAGGGTGAACTTCTTGGTACCCACTGCCTTCCTGTAAGGTGGTGTGGCCCTGGGACACCTGGCCTGTTATGCTATGAACAGCTGCTTGTTGATGGTGCAGCAGAATTTTCTACCATATTATCTCCGCCTTTAACTCTACTTTCCATCTGCCTTTCCCTTTAGTCACTCGCCCATAAGCCTCTCAGTCTGCATATGTCTTTCAGTATTACTTCTAAAGACAGGAAAACCACAAACTTTAACCTGAGGCGTGCAAAGGACTTGGATGTGCCATTGCTCAACTGAAGAAGCACTGAAGACAGACAGCTGTCTCTACTGGACCATTTTCTGGAACTGTTTCTTCTTCTGGGGGGAAGGGACTCTTCCTTTCCTGACATTTAAGCTATGTAGTCATCACCCACCTTCTTCTGTGTGTGGCCCATGATTCCTCCCTGCCACCACATTCTAAAGCACCTCCTGAGTGCCAGGCACTGTAACCGATGGTGGCTAGACAGGTCCCTGGCCTTACTAGGCCTGTACAATAATGGCAGAAGGAGGCCAGATCATTAAGGCAGCTTAGTGGAGAATCATTTCACCAAGCCTTGAGGGCAGAGAGGGAAGTTGGGAAGGACAAAAGGGACAGTCAAAGTTGAGGCCTGATATATAAGAAGTTAGCAAACATTGAGATACTGAAAGGAAGTACTCAAGCAGCATTAGCAAGGCCCCCAAATGGAAGAAATTAAAGGTCCATTACAATGTGAAGTTTCAACTACTACTAATATAGGGTATGAATTCCTATGGGAGGATGATGATGGTCTGAGAATTGATCATTTATAGTGGGGAAATAAGAACGATAACATTTTCTTGTCTGGAGAACAGGAGGAAGAGAAAGGGAACTAATAGTTTTCTACACAGTGCTGTCCAGTGGGCCTTATTGCAGTAATTGGGTATATTCTCATCAATGTGAGCACCATGGTGGCTACAGGCCATATGTGGCTACTTGAGCATTTGAAGCGCAGCAAGTATGATGAAGGAACTTCATTAATTACAATGTATTTTAATTCATTTGAGTATTAATTGAAATAGCTGCCTGAGCCTGGTGCAGTCATTTCAAACAGCAGCATATGCTTGCCTTTTTTTTTTTATATTTGAAA
Source organism: Dipodomys ordii (assembly GCF_000151885.1). Taxonomy (NCBI): domain Eukaryota; kingdom Metazoa; phylum Chordata; class Mammalia; order Rodentia; family Heteromyidae; genus Dipodomys; species Dipodomys ordii. Next base: position 16,569,465 of record NW_012267241.1, on the reverse strand, counting down.
GCCTGGATCATGACAAATTTGTACGTATCATCCTAGAGATGGAGAAGTAAAGGTGCTTTGTTGTTTGATGCTGTGTGCTGGTTGGCTGTGTTTTGAGATCAAGTCTCACTATGCAGCACAGCCTGCAAAGAACTCACAACCCTCTAAGAAAGAGTGTTTTAAAATTGAATCCCAAATGGCATAAGACCCTATGGAATGTTCATTTCCACCACCTTTTCCAATAGTCTTCTCTCTTTTACTGATATTATAAAAATAAAAGAAAGTAAGAGCCATGAAATGAGAGGAAGGGATGAAGGCCTTTAGACTGGACAGGCAAGCATCAGACACGTTGAACATACATATGAGATTTTGTTCACACGAAGTTGCAGACAGGCACAGCCCATCTGCGGTGAAAAGGATCAGAACATGGGCCCCTCTGGGGTTACTAACTGCAAAGGAGTAAGAGGAGCCTTTGGAGAGCTAGAAATTGTACTTCCTCACCTGTTCCGGTGCACTCAAGATTTCTTTAAGTTCTACTTAAATCAACCATTTAAAAAAAAAAAAAACCAACTCGAACTCATCCCATCAAAACATGTTCTTCAACAAATACTGGGAAATACTACCTTAAAAAATCCAACATCAAAAAACCCTCCCCAAACAACAACAACAATAAACAAACAAACAATCAAATAGAACAAGCCAGGTGTCAGTGGCTTACACCTGTAACCCTAGCTAGTTTAGAAGGCTGAAATCTAGAAGTTTGGGTCTCAAAGGCAGCTCAGGACAAAAAAAGTCCTCAAGACTTCATTTCCAGTTAATCAGGAAAACGCTGGGCTGGCGGTGTGGCTCAAGTGGTAGTGAATGAGCTGTGAGCAAGAAAGCAGAGCAAGAGTACAAAGCTATGAGTTTAAATACCAATACTGGCAACCCTCCCCTTCACGCACACACACACACACACACACACACACACACACACACACACACACACACACATATTCATGTACATGCACTCACCAAAAACTAGTACTGGGAATTTAGTCCAGTGGTAGAATGTTTGTGTAGCAAGCCCTGGGTTTGATTCCTCTGGGAGCACCAGAAACATGTTTATTATTTCCTTTCCCAGAATTGACGAAATCTGACTATAATATACAACATGAAGAGACCTCTGGAGTTATATTTCTACTTCTTTCTTTCCCCTATCTAGTCTGTACATAGTTCCAGATATGCACATCCGTTTATCTTTAAACTTTCCAGCTCCTAGAAGCCTCTACTAATCATCCATCTCACCTACACAGATGAGCCGCAGTGATTTTTTTTTTTTTTTGGTAGTAGAATCCTTCAAGGGATTTGACTCCAGGCATCTTCTAAAAGAAGCTAATGAAAAATTTGTCTCCTAAGTCTAACTGGGCTGTGCACTGTTCAAGCAGGAGCCCTGGGGGGTTGGGTGCTGCCTTGAACAAATGTGCTGAAGTTTAAACTGAAAGTTTTAATGACTTTATCTGTTAAGAATGTAGAGTACTGCTTCATGTCACGCTTCACTTTCAAGCTGGATTATATCACCTCTCTCACCAGGAAAGAAATAGGCTTGTTAGTGATATCTCTAAAAAAGCATGTGGATAGTTAAATCCATTATAGATATTTTAATTCATAATGTTCAATAGAGCAATGAAAAAATTTAATACAGATCAGAATATTTCGATCTGGGTTTAAAATGCATGTGTGTATAAATATCAACGTCCCTCCCTCTGTCCCTCCCTCCCTCCCTCCCCCTCTCTCTGTCTCTGTCTCTCTCTCTCTCTCACACACACACACACAGAGTAACTATATTACATGGCATGACTGGGGAAGAGAGCATAAGGTAGCATTTTGACTTGTTGTATTTCTGAAAGTCTGATAATTTATGGCATGCAAACTGCAGTTGAAGTATCTGCGGCAAGGCCCTGATTCCCACATGGAAATTGAGGTTGCCTTGGGAATTCTATTGGAGGAATAGCACAACCCTATTGGACTCTCTGTCATGGTTCTTGTAGAAAAGCATCACTTTCTGAACTGTAGTTTCTTAATTGTACAGTGAGATTCTCAACCACTGTGTGGATGTGTTTGGGAAAAAGCCTAGTTTGTTCGTTTATTATTTTTAATTTAATTTTTTTGTCAAGGTGAGGTACAGAGGGGTTACAGTTACATACATAAGTGAGTATATTGCTTGTTGAATTTGTTACCTCCTCCCTCATTTTTCTCCCACTTTCCCTCCCCCTCTCCTCCTCCAATGTAATGTCTTGTAAGTATCACTGTTGCCTTGGTTCACCCTTTGTCCTTTGTCTCAGCTGCCTAATTTCTATTCACTTAAACTAAATAACAGAATGGGGGGGGGGAGGGAGAGAGATAAACTATTCTTTGATAATTCATATATATTATAAAAAAATAATCAGGGCTTTAAAACTGGTATGTTCTGCATGTGAAGTTTGCACAGCGCAGTTTTTGTCCACTGCTACCATTTGGAAGACAGAAAAGAATTAGACCAAAATGTCTAAGCATCCTAATTTGATGTCAAGACATCATTCAAGTTATTGGTAAGATTCTCCCTTCAAACACATAGAGCCTACTTACTCTGAATTCATACATTACAAAAAGTATAATTTTTCAACTCATAAAACAGTAGCTAATTGCCAAAATCAACCAAAGGTCAAATCCCAGACTAACTTAGATTGAAAGTTATAAAATATGTTAAAAATAGATTCATCAAAAATAACGAGCTTTACAATGTCGGTGCTGGTGGGGGGGGAGGGGAGGGA
>NW_012267241.1:16552367-16555161 GCF_000151885.1 Dipodomys ordii | reverse complement strand
TGACCCAGCAATCCCACTTTTGGGCATTTACCCAAATGTTCACAAACAAGACCACACTAAAGCTACCAGCACAATTATGTTTATTGCAGCCCCTCAGTAGATGAATAGATCAAGAAAATGTGGTATATATACACAATGGAATTCTCTGCCTCCATCAGAAAGAATGACATTGTCCCATTTGTTAGAAAATGGAAAGATTTGGAAAAAAATGTATTAAGTGAAGCAAGCCAGGCCCAAAGAAACATAGGTCCCATGATTTCCCTTATTTGCTCTATCTAGTATATGTCTGAGACAAGAAGAAAAGGTCAGATAAGTTGATGTTAGGGAAATGAACCCTAAGATATGCATTCAAATGTTTTTTTCTTTAATGTGATTGTTACTAACACATTTATAAGATGATTTCTTTGTTGCTTTGTATGTTCCTCCCCCACGGTATAACCTCTGCTTTCACTGTATTTGATGTTGTTATAATTTGTGGAGGGGAAGGGAAAAAACAAATTGTTTAAATAGGGATATAGGTGGACCCATTGCAACAACGAGAGGTACAAGTCGTTATGTCGAAAATGAACTTTACAACTTTGGTGGGAGGGGGAAGGAGGGTTGAGTAGGGGGACAGGGGGAGGATGAGATGGGAAGGGGAAGAAAGGAGTTGGCTACAATGCTTGATAAGAAATGTGCTCATTATCTTGCCCATGTAATTGTAACCCCTCTGTACAGTATTTTCACAATAAAAAAAAGAGTGCCAACCCCCTGCCAGCATAAAAATTACTAACAAATAAAATGAAAAGAAAGCTGTCATTTTTAATGCTGGTTTTCAAAATTTTACAAATGGTCAATATGATTTGGAAAAGATTTAGTGATTACTTTTTTTTTTGTTTTGGTCGGTTTTGGGGCCTGAACTCTGGGCCTAGGTACTGTCCCTCAGCTCTTCAGCTCAAGGCTAGCGCTCTACCACTTAAGCCACAGTGTCACTTCTGGCTTTTTCTGCTTATGTGGTGCTGAGGAATCAAACCCAGGGCTTCATGTATGCAAGGCAAGCACTCTACTACTGAGCCACCTTCCCAACCCCTAGTGATTACTTTTGAAGGATACAAAGTACCAATCCTCACATATGTACAATATTTACTTCATCCTTGTTTTTTTCTTCCTCCTTATTTGCAGTAGCCATGAGTTTGCTGTAGAATCTCAGTTCTGTCCATTCTGCATACAAGGTAGCTGCTATATGAATATCCAGAAGCTAAAACCATACCAGCATAGTCAATAAACACATGAAGAAATGTTCAACATCTCTGGTCATAAAAGAAATGCAAATCAAAACATTGAGATTCCACCTCACCCCAGTTAGTTTGGCCATTATCAAGAAAACAAGTAATAACAGATGTTGGCCAAAAGGGAGCACTACTACAGTGTTGGTGGGAATGTAACTTGTTCAACCACTCTGGAAAGCAGTAGGGAGGGTCCTCTAAAGACTAAACATAGAGCTTCCCTATGACACAGCAATTCCACTCCTGTACATTTACCCTAATGATTACAAACAAGGCCACACTAAGGCTACCAGCACAACTATGTTCATTGCAGCATTATTTACCATAGCTAAGAGACGGAACCAACCCAAATGGCCCTCAGTAGATGAATGGATCAAGAAAATGTGGTATATATTCACAATGGAATTCTATGCTTCCATCAGAAAGAATGACATCACCCCATTCATAAGGAAATGGAAAGACTTGCGGGGAAAATCATATTAAATGAGGAAAGCCAGACCCCAAAAACATAGGCTCCATGGTTTCCCTCATTTGTAATAATTGGTATATGTCTAGGATAGTCCTAGCAGATAGTCACAATAGCTTAAAAGCTCCTTACATATGACTATATAAAATGATGCTAATTGAAATGAACTCCGAGATTTGGGAAAAAGAGTTTTTTAAATGTACTGTGTGAAGTTATTTTTTTTCTTTCTTTATTTTTCCTTTGGTCTACCCCCTGTTGTCACTGTTTTTTGATTTTGTTACCCTGTGTCTTGTATATATGATTATCTGATATGGGGAGGGGAAAGGGAATCACAAAATGGCAAGATAAAGAACAAAGGGTGAACCAATGCAATAGCGAGTACTCGCAAGACAGTATGTTAGAAATGAACTTCACAACTTGAGGAGGAGGGGAGTCGGATGGGGAGGGAAAATGGGAGAAAACAGAAAGGGTAACACTATCTGACAAGAATATACTCATTACCTTACTTATGTAACTAACTCCTCTGTGCATCACTTTTACAATACGATACAATAAAATTTCAAAAAAGAAAAAAATAATCAGCAGTAAATTCACTATTTTTCAAGTTTTTATTGCAATTTGGTAGCTGTTCATATACAACTTTTTCCTCAACTAAAACACTTGGTAAATGAAAATCTGCCTGACTTTCAGAGTTACATGTAAGTCTCATAAGGATTGCTTTTAGCCTCTGAACTAACAATGATGGCTGGGACTATTCAGAGAATTGCCATACATGTAGAATCAGTCTCATAAATTCAGAATTTACCTTCTTTCTGCTTATCAATGTACCACAAATAAGCAAAAGATGAGGCTCTAGGATGTGAGCAATGTTCAAATATTAACTGATGATTTTTTTTGTTTTTTTTTTGGGGGGGGTACGGTTGTGGGGCCTAAACTCTGGGTCTGGACGCTGTCCCTCAGCTCTTCAGCTCAAGGCTAGTGCTTTACCACTTGAGCCACAGCGCCACTTCCGGCTTTTTTCTTTTTGCTTATGTGGTGCTGAGGAATCAAACCCAGGGCCTCA
>NW_012267241.1:16543901-16552317 GCF_000151885.1 Dipodomys ordii | reverse complement strand
GTGAAGGGTAAACAAAGGAGGAGGCTGCAATGCTTGGTAAGAAATGTATGCATTATCCTGCCCATGTAATTGTAACCCCTCTGTACAGTATGTTCACAAACAAAATTAAATTAAATTTAAAAAAATAGTAGTGAAAAAGATTTTTTGGGGGGTCGGTCATGGGGCTTGAACTCTGGGCTTGGGCTCTGTCTCTGTGCTCTTCAGCTCAAGGCGAGCACTCTACTGCTTGAGCCACAGCGTCACTTCCTGAAAAAGATTTTTTTAATGTAAAAACAATCTTTAAAACTTCATAGAGCTAGAAAAAGTTACATATACAGAACATACTTGGGTCAGAGAGATATTGAAAGCCTGGGTTATACTTCCATGTAATCCTGGTGTTGCCAAACCCATGTCTCCCCCAGCTTCCCAGGGTCTAGGATGGAGCTAAGCATTCCCATCCTTCCCCTCTGAAAGTAAAGACAGTAGCAGACAAGACAGTGTTTGTGAAAACATACAGCTCAGTGCTTGGCACAGGAAAGGACAAATGAAAAAAGATCAAGTTGGCCTTCTGTATTTGTAAGCTTTATATCTGCAGATTCAACCAAGGATGGGAAATATATTATTACACAAATAAAACCTGCACTATACTGAGCATGTCCAGACTTTTTTCTCAGCATGATTCCCTTGAACAACAAGCATTCACACACATTTTACATTATATTAAGTATTACTTGTCTTATTTGAGGATTCAAACTCTCGGGATATGCATATGTACCATGGAGATAGCAGATTGCTTTATATGAGGAACTTGAGCATCTGCAGATACAGAAGGTCAACTCTATTTCTACCCTTCTGTACACAAAACCAGTCAACCATATGTAGAGAAAAACCTTCCACAGGCTTAGTGAGCACAGGGAACATTTTAATGTTGGCAAGAAGGTATGAAAAGACAATATCGGTGGTTCATGCCTGGAATCCTAGATATTAGGAGGCTGAGATCTGAGGATCAAGGTTTGAAGCTAGTGCAAGCAATCAAATCTGAGAGGCTCTTATCCCCAAACAAACAGTCAGAAAGGACATTGGCACAAGTGGTAGAACACTAGCCTTGATAAAAGCTAAGGGACAGTGCCTAGGCCCTTAGCTCAAACCCCAGTATTAGCACAAAAGGAAAAAAGAAAGGAAGGAAAGAAGGAAGGGGGGATGGGGGAAGGGGGGAGAGGGGGAGGAAGGAGGGAAAGAAGCAGAGAGGCAGTGGTGTTTGGCATTGATATAAAGTACAGCACTATGTGTAGGACAGAAAGCAAGCAAGGTCAGACCAAGAGACCAACTATGTGCTTTAGAAAGAAGGCATGAAAGAAAGAAAAGGCCGAAATTGTCGCAGAAGATTCATGAAATGAAATGGCACCAGAGCTGCTTTGATGTTTCCTTTCAGGTAAAAATCCTAACTTCACAGAGCAGCATAAAAACAAAAAAACAAAACAAACCACAGTGTTTTCACAGTCAGACTGAAGGAGGATACCAGTAGGGAAGGAGCCCAAAGGGGTAACTCTCCTGAACATGTAAAATACTATTTATTGAAATGAATTCCAGGAAACAGAACCATGGGTTATTTATAACGTTTCTGTCAGAGGTGTTGTTGTTTGTGTTGTTTTTTCAGAGGTGTTGTTTGTGTGGGGGTTTTGTTCACTTGGTTTTATTTCCCCCTGCTTTTTAGGGGAGGTAAGGGAGGGGGGAGGAAGGGTGAACAAACAAGAACACCTATTTTCCAGTATTTCCTTGCTCTTTCGAAAAGGAAAATAAACTTGAGGGGAATTTTTTTTTTGATGGAATTTTGCTCTGCCTGTAATAGCTAAAGTGATTTCTTAATTAGACTAGATATTTTAATGCACTTAAATCATTAGAGTATTAATATACTACAGTTCAACTATGAGGATAAAACTCTACAAAAATGAAAATGTAGTATTAAAGTGACAGAGAAGGACCAGGAATAATAGGTTTATAGGGAAAGGCTAATTTTTGTTGTTGTTGTTGTTTTGAAAAACACAGACATGTAAAGAGAAAAAAATTCTAGAACCAATGCTCCAAAATATTAGTAAGGGTTGGCACACTTTCTTTTTAAATTCCTTTATACTGTAGGAATTTTTACTTTTGAAATACAAAAATGTCCTGCTTCAAAAAAGCAAAAGGAAAACACTAGCACAAAATGGCCCGATTACATCAATTACCTATACTATTAACACACTGCTATCTTTTATCTTCGTAATAGGAAGATTTTTGTGGATACAGTTTTAAAGCAACCAGATGAAGAAACACAGAAATGGAACTAAACTTTGTCATAATGCTTCCTTCCTTTTATTTTCTTGCCAGAGAGGAAATGAGCAGAATCAAAAATTAAATGAGCCCCAGGTCATGGTAAGCTCATATTCAGCCGACACAGAAGACTATTTAGTTTACAGTCCTGAAAGTAAGGGGTTGAAACCATGGTGCCCACGCTCTTGGGGCCTCTCTGGTCCCATGCCCTTCCTCCCTCTAGAGGCCTGAACTCCCAGCTCTGAGATGCAGGGAGGTCGGAGTGACAGAGTCACATGTGCCCACATTCCTGGACCTCAGAGGTCAGGGCTCTGCACACTGTCTTTTGGAAGGGAAGATGTAAATGGCAGCAAGGGCTGGCAATAAAACATGTCTTAACACTCACAGCAGGCGTTCTAGGCTGAAATCAGAAACCTCTGTGCAATGTTGAGTATTATCACCATTTATCAGAGAAGGAAGTGGACTCTGAGGTCGAGTGGCTTAGCCTGTAATTGCCTAGTAATGAATTCACTGGGATATTTTACATGCTGGCTGTTGTGTACTAAGATAAGGTTGCTGCTCTCCTATTTCAGACACGCTCTGGTTTCCCCAGAAGGGGTGGATTTGCTGTGTTCCATCCACATTCTCTTACCCAGGCTGTCTAGAGATGACTCTCTCGGGCTGGAAGTCTACAAGGGTGGTCAGAAGGCACAGAGGAGAAAGGAGCCAGCTGTCCCAGGAAGTGAATACCTCCCCTTAGGAACTCTTTGTTTCCCATCACAGATATGTGACATTTTACTTATTCTCCCCACAACTAGATCTATTGCTAACTAACCACATGGTACATATGCATCTAAATAGACAGGAGGCTTGACTTACTGATTCCTTGAATGAGGTCATACAAGTTCCTTTCTTAGGAGGAGATCAAAGGCTAAATATGGGATCAGGCATAGTAGAGCATGCTTTTAGTCCCAGCTACTTGGAAGTCAGATAGGAGGATCACAGGAAGATCAAGGATAGCCCAGGAATGGAAAAAGAAACAAAGGAAGCAGCAGCTAAGTGTGTTCTTTCCAATTATAATGACGTATCAAGGAGCCACCTTCCAAGATTCTAAGATGCCAATTCACCTGACTTTTCTGCATCAAAAACATAAGCTTTTAAGATAGATAAATTTATAAGTGCATGGCTTCTCTCTTGGTGCAATAAAGGTCTTCATTAAAGTGCTTTTGCCCATTCATTTAGGAATGAGTAGAGAGTCGAATGACTACTCTGCTTGGGTGTCAAGTTGAAGCAACATGAATGCAAACTCCTCCTGGGGGTGACTTTATAAGAAGCCAAGATGCCTATGGAATATAAGTTCTTAAATCAGGCTATTAACATCATGCTTGGAGAACTACTTCTGAGTGCTCTTGTGTGAGTACCTTTGAAGGGAAACAGTACTCTGGTACAAAGGAGAATGTGAATCTCTGTACCTAGTTTTATGAATCCAGGGCATATTATTTTAAAAATAAGGCATGGCTATATTTAGTATTTCCATACCACAAGAATAATACTTCTAAATTTTGTCCCAATTACCTTTTAAAGGGAGAGCCTAGTTGGATGTTTCTAATGGTTATGTCATTGATCAAAGTTCTGACACCCATAAATATCTTCCTGAGACTGTGGCAAATATGAATTAAAATCTTAGTCTGTCATCAATGCACCAGAAGCCTCAGCAAATGATTTTTCTCTCTTACGTCAGACTCCCCATTTATAATATATGCAACTTGGACAAAATGGCCTACAATTTTTCTAGTTTTGCTTTTTTTTTTACCATTCTATGATTTAATATACATACACATCTCTATATCTGTCTGTCTGTCTATCTATCATGTGACTCAACCATCTGAAGGTAGAATTTTAGAATGTTAGAAAGTGGATTCTAAATTCCTTCAAAGAATGAAAAACTGATTTTGAAATGAAAGGCATTCCAATAACATTAGTGCCCAAAGCAGCCAACCCAGAGGGATTTTCTAACCATCTCACTATTTTCTTCACTAATTGGGAAGATTTAGGGATTTTTTTTCTTTTTTTCAGATTTATTTTAAAATTTCTTTATTTTTTTTTTAATTTATGAGGTATTGAGGAATTGAACTCCAGGCCTCATGCATGCTAGGCAAGCAAGCACTCTACCACTAAGCCACATCCCCAGCCCTGAAGATTTAGTTTTAATCACCACTTTTCATTTGCCTAAAGTTGATAAAACATGGTACTTAGTTTGTAAAATCATTACTCTGAAGTGATTCTTTACCTAGTGTCCTTTTATTGAAGAATTATTTGTCTATTTCATGCAAAATATCAGTGAACACACCCATATCCCAGCCTCCTGGAGGTTGACTCTGGAAGATCAGGAGTTTGTAGCCAGCCTGAACTACATAGCAACACTTTGTCTCAAGTAAATAATCAGGAAATTTTAAAGTACTTTGAGATCTTCCAATCAAATAAAAACACAGTAAAACAGAACAATAACCTCCTATAGTGATATAAAACAATGCTTTAAAACAATAAAGGAAGAAGTTGGTGCTGGTGCTCACTTACACCTGTACTCTTAGCTACTCAAGCAGCTGAGATCTAAGGACTGTGGTTCAAAGTCAGCCTGGGCAGGAAAGTCCATAACCTCTTATCTCCAATTAACCACAACAAGCTGGAGGTGGAGCTGTGGCTCAAGTGGTAAAGTGCTAGCCTTAGCAAAAAGAAGCTCAGAGACACCACCCAGAGACACCACACAAATACATAAGTTAAAACAACCAAAACAAATAAGCAAATTAGTTAAAATAAAAATAAAGCAAATATCTCTAATCAGTGTTATCCTTTCCAAAAGACACACTGGTGATAAAAAGAAGGGAAGAAGGCATCTGAGAGGGATATACTCTCCATGCAGAGGGCATGTGTCACTGTTGGCTGGCATGTTGGAAGCCCAGTGCTGGGCCTACAATGCTTGTCCTAGGTGACACATGACTATTACTGAGATGTAAACTCAGAAGACAAAATATATTTCTCTCTTGGAAATATAAGTCACCCTTGTTGTTTTCCAGATGAGAACTGGTATTGGATGAATCCATGTGGTGGTAAACGAATGGACCCTTCTGGCTCTTCTCCTCAATCAGGTCTGCCAGTAGTCAAGTGTGGCCAGGGAACTAGAGATCCCACCCCCCAGTGCCCACAGAAGCACTGCTCATCCTGGTATTGCCACAGAACATTGGTTTCTTAGGGTATTTGGAAGAGGACAATGGTTTGTGGGACTTCTGGCTGAAGAGCCTTAGGTGAGAAGACAGTGTGGACAACAGGCATTGGGATGTGGGAAACATTTTCTTGCACTGAGCTATTCTTTGCAAGTTTAACACTGTACAGGAGACATCTGTGCTCTTGGAAATCTATCTTAAAATAAATACCAACAGGATTGAAAACAAAACAAAACAATTTTTTAAAGACCAACCTGATTAGGAAGAAAAGTTTCCTATAAAAATGAAATGCATTAGGTTAAAAAAAAATCACACCTTAATATCATGTGTCTTAAGCAACTGGAGAAGTTATCTCTGAGATTCCAGTTCAAAGACTCTACAAACAACCATAACCCTTAAGTCTTTTTAAAGGTCGAGAGAGGGAGACTGCCAGGTTAAGAATGAACATAGAGGGCTGGGAAGGTGGCTCAGTGGTAGAGTGCTTGCCTTGCATACATGAGGCCCTGGGTTCGATTCCTCAGCACCACATATGCAGAAAAAGCCAGAAGTGGCATTGTGGCTCAGGGAGTAGAGCACTAGCCTTGAGCTGAAGAGCTGAGGGACAGCGCCCAGGCCCAGAGTTCAGGCCCTACAACTGGCAAAAAAAAAAAAAAAGAATGAACATAGAGGGTGTAATATTAAAATTGGATGCCCAAGGTCAATAGTTTTGTTTTTGTTTTAGAATTGGAAGCAAAGCACTTTAGAGTCTAAGCTTGCATCCTCCTGTGTCAGATGTGCTGACCCCACCCAAGGTGGGGGCCTGTCTCACCCAATAGGATTTAGACCTGGCTTAAAAAACACATCTTCCACCTGCGCATGCGCTGGAGCGTTTCTGCTTGAGGAAAGAGAAAGTGCACTTTCATGGGTGCACCTGCCAGCTGCCACAACATTGTATTTCATGCTTACTTAAGCCCAAGACATAGCCCAGAATGTCAGGATGGTGATGGGGACAGGAAAGCAGGGTGGGCAAATGTTTGGCGAGAAAAGACATCTGTGTTAAAGAAGGGGGTGCACGATCCAAGCAAAGAAGCAGAAAAGCAAGAAGAGACAAATGGACATTGTAAAGCAGGAAAGAAGCAGGAAAGGAAACTGAGGAAAATGTAAAACAAGATGTTCCAGTCCGGGGAGGGAAGAGCAGATAGTTTTATCCCCCGTTTCTCCTAATATGTGGTATCCAATGCCCACTGGCTTGGCCTGTATGTAGGTCCTCAGCTGGTCCACAGCAGATCTCACATGGCCTCTCTGTACGTGGGCTGATGCACAGCTGTTAGAAGGCCAAAGGGGTTAAGAAGGGCCTTGAAATCTTCTCCTTGAATGGTCCCTCTCTGCGTGGCTTCCCTCTCATCATCAGAGGTAGAACCTGCATTTCTACAGAACCAAGTGTGTAGAATACGTGGCCCTAATAGAAAGCTCTCTGGTATCCCAGTGCAAGAGTGCCTATATAAATGATTAGAACACAGGTATCCACTGAAAGCCAGCCGATAGATCAGAGTGAAACTCAGGAATACTCTCTGCTCCATTATGTTCCTACCAACCATCCATCTTGCTTCACGAAATACTTTTCATTTTTGAATATAGAGATAATAAATAAACTGTTCTGATGCTGATTAGAAAAATCTGCAGGGCTCTATGACTGACTCCTGCTCTGATTTTTTTTTCCAGTAAATGACCATGGTGATTTGTCCCTTGGAGCATTAGTCCTCAAATACTTTTTTATTTGTTACCTACCCATGCCACCCCTCAAACAAAAAGCCAAACATCCCCCTGCCCCTAGCACTTCCATGGTGTTAAACCAGTATACATGTAAATTAATGAAATTTGTGCAATTAAAGTAAACCTACAATACTTCCCAAGACAAATATCGGTGCTGTCACTACTATTACATGGTAAACAAAAAACTTCAGGACCACAAGAAGCCAGGTAGCCTGTGCTCACTGAGGTGGCCCCAGGGTGACCCAGCCACATTCTAATAAGCAGGATTTTAAGAATGTGGATACTGCTCTGGGTTAAAGAATGACAAGAAGGTGACAGACAGACAGACAGAAATGGAGAGAGAGGGAGAACTGGTGGGGGGGGGAGAAAGAAGGAGAGAGAGGGAGGGAGAGAATGAGAGAGGGGGGGGAGAGGGGAGGGTACCAGGCCTCACTTGAGCCCCTCATCCAGGGTAAATCTTCACAATTACAGTGTGGTACTCAAAGTATACTTGGACATCAGCCAGGCTATAGGCTCTATATCCCCTTCCCAGTCTCTAACAGAGCTTAGCATGAAGGCTTGTGAACTGATTGCTACTCTTAAAATTTGATGTTTCCTAACACATGAGCCCAGGGCCTGCAGGAGCACGGCTGGGCTCCTGGACTAGTTCCAGCATGGGTCAGCTGTGTGATCTCCTTGGTTTATGCCTCAGTTTCCCCATCCTCAAGATTGTAATGATGATGTCTTTTATGATTACTGTGAAAAATGCCAGTAACTTGTGTGCAAAACTCACAAGTTTTAAAAGACTCTTATTTAGTGCCCAAAACACAAGTCAAACAAACAAAAAATTATCCAGCAGCCAATGGTTCATACCTGTCATCCTAGCTGCTTGGAAGGCTGAGATCTGAAAATTGTGGTTTGAAGCCAATCTGGAAAGACAAATCCCTAACACTCCTATTTCTAACTAGTCAGCAAAAAGCTATAACTGAAGGAGTAGCTTAAGAGGTGAAGCACCACCTGTGAGCAAAAAATCTAAGCAAGAGTGACAACCTGACACAGCAAAGGCAGTACTCAGGAGCAAGTTTATAGCTCTGAGTTCCTACATCAACAAATTGGAGAGATCTGAAACCAACAATTTATTGACACATCTGAGCCTCCTTGAAAAAGAGCAGCAAGATAAACCCCAATCCAGTAGA
>NW_012267241.1:16467850-16539226 GCF_000151885.1 Dipodomys ordii | reverse complement strand
TTTTTTCTTTTTGCTTATGTGGTGCTGAGGAATCAAACCCAGGGCCTCAGGCATGCAAGGCAAGCACTCTATCACTGAGCCACCTTCCCAGCCCCTTAACTGATGATTTGTATGCCAGTCTATTTATTGCCTTTATGAAAGTGTTTTATTGAGATAAAGTTTATTGAGACAAAGATTTTATTTTCTTTTGCTAGTCTTGAGGCTCTAATTCTGAGCCTGGGTGCTGTTCCTGAACGACTTTTGCTCAAGACTAGCATTCTACCCCTTGAATCACAGCTCTACACTTCAAGCTTTTTCTCGTTAATTGGAGATAAAAGTCTCATGGACTTTTCCTGCCTAGACTGGCCTCAAATAGTGATCTTCAGATCTCAGCCTCCTGAATAGCTATGATTATAGGTGTGAGCCAACAGTGCCTGGCTGAGACAAATTTTTAACTATCTAAATCTTTACATTTGAAAATGAGCTCACCTTACAATGGAAATCCTAAATGAAAAGGCAATACTTCTAATTTAATAATAATGATACATGCCTTTCTGGTCTGCTTACCATCATTTAAAAGAGGTGATCATTTCTATAACCTAAGACAAAATAAATTCTATCCCTGAAATGACTTTATCTGCTGATGAAATAGTGCACTCACCATCCTGTTTTGTGATCTTGGTGTATAGATATTAAAATGTTAAACAAGTTAAATAATGATTGCTACTTCTCTTTCAGAAGCTATATTCAGTGGCACTAATACAATTTAGTTGGAGGGTAATATAAAGAGAGCTAGGAGGAGGTAAGAAATTAACATATTTGAAATATAAAAAGTAATTGTGGTGCTTAAGTAAAAGTCTATATATTCAGAGCCAATCGTTGCCATTTGTTACCCTTAATTAAAAAATCTGTAAGAAAGCATCAAAATCAATTCAGTTCAGACTTAATGAGACAGCTCTAGCAAGCGTCTATTCACTGTACCTGTTCTAATTAGCCTGACTATGTCCTCAATGTCAAATCTGACAATACACTTAACTAAATTAATGTTAAGCTCCTAACACAGAACCACATTTGAGTTAGTAGCTCTAAAACAGAATTTGCATATTCACATTTTGATCATGAATATAGCAAGTATATTCAGGAAAAGAAATTCAGCTGGAAAAGGACTGGCTTGTGATCATTTCCAAAGAAAATGGGAGAAACTGAGGCTAAGGGAGGCAGATGACCAGCCATGCCCAGTACTCCAGGCTATGCATGTGCCCAACTATTGTTTTTCTGCCACTGCCCCAGAGAGAACTGAGCCCATATAACCTTGTAAAACGAAATGGCAGCCAGATGGAGCACCTCCATTATTGATGACTAACAGGATTTGCTAAGATTCAACACCAGAAGACCTCAGGTACCCTCTTGATGGTTATTAAGTATAATTCTTGCTTTTAATTGCCACTTAAAGTGAAATTACCGCCTCTTCAAGATTTATACGAAGATAATTTAGAGATTGAGTTTGAGGTGGGTGTCAACACACACACTAAGAGACTTGAATTCACACTTATTTCTAAAAGGACATGGAAGGTAAGAGATGAGGAAAATATGACTTATAAGAACAAAGAAAGAAAGATAGAAAGAAAGAAAGAAACCCTCCAACAGAAACAAAAAGTAACTGCTAAAAGATTGTCTTCATCCATTTAAAGTGTTTGACATGCCCACAAACATAAAACTGAAATGATTATTGTTCAATTTTTATGTCTACTACCAAGTTTTGCTCCAGCTTTGAAATGGATAAGGACTGCTCCTACTTTTAATTGGCATGGCATGATGTACTGGGCTGGCATCTCCTAGTTTTAATTCCCTAAAGGCTTGAAGTCCAGGGGACTGGGTTCGAGTTTTCCTGTACACATCTACATCCCAGGTCAGTGTAAAAGCAAGGAAGCAGAATTGCTTTGATGAGGTGGCCACATGTGTTCACAGAGAAACCTTCTCTTTTTAGGGAAAAAAAAAACTTATATTTGAGTCATGGATGAAAAGCAGGTAATGGAGGTAATGGAGGCGCAGGAGATCTCCAGAATATCCAGGGCCATGAAAGGTGAAGAGATATGGCTGAGGGGCCTTGATGCAGGGATGGCATTGAGTCCACTAGTAACAGTAATAAAAACCAGTGTTTTACAGACTCTCTCACAGTGCTCAACCATGGCCTTATGCTGTCTCATTTTATCTTCACAGTGACCTTCTGACACTTTGGTAAGGGGTCACTTCAGGTATACACTCTCAGACTCTGAAACAGCTAAGGTTGGCAAAAAAAACTTGTTTCCCATCAAACCTATTTTTCAGGTAGCAATAATCAAAGAGTTTTAAGAAATATGACTAAAAATTCCCTCTTTCATAAATTGGGAAAAGAATACTCACAGGGCTGATAGGAAGTTATGAGGGCAGTCGACACAGTAAGGAAGCAACCTTTTTTAAAAAAAATAGATTAATTTTAGACCTGTTCAGGTCTAGGTAATATAGCTCGTGCCTCATCTACTATGGAAAGGGAGATTGGGAGGATCATGGCTTGAGAGAAGTTCACACCAAAAGTTGGTGAGACCCCTGTTTCAACCAACAGGCTATGCTTTGTGGTTCACACTGAAATCACAATTAAGTAGAATGCATAGATAGAAGGATAGAAGACCGATGCCAGCCCTGAGCAAAACCTTAAGACCTAATCTGAAAATTAACTAAGACCAAAAAAAGGGGGTGGGCATGGGATATAGCTTCAGTGGGATAGTGCTACCCAAGCATAAGGCCCAGAATTCTAAGGATGAGATTTACAGTAATTAGAAAGTCAACATTAGATTCTTGCAGAGTCAGTGGCTCACTTTAAAGTCAGGCTAAAGCCAAATTACCAAAACAAAGAATATATGGCTGTATCGTTTTATTTACATGAAATTCTGGCAAAGCTACAGCTACCATGAGTCCAGAGTGGCAGGTAGCTGACTGTGAAGTGTCAGCAGCAGGGAGGCAGAAAGAAGTTTCCGAGGTGCTGTGGTCTATACGGTGGGTAAGGCTACAGAGCCTGGTCTGTACACTTGAAATGGGTACTTCTTAAGTCAATCATATGTTATAAAGGTGGCTAAGAAATAATTCTAAGAGAAAAAGTAAGCACACGATACTGATACTTAATGAAGAATCTCTCTTCCATGTTCTTATCTTATACTGGTGCTGTGAATTAAATCTTCTCCAAAATGAAGTCCTGAGTTCAGAAAAGAGCCTTACTTGGAAACAGCACCATTGCAGAGGTGGCCAGTTAAGATGCAGTTTTACTACAGCAGGGTAGGCCCTGATGCAATGGCTCATAAAGGAGAAATTTGGATACACACAACCCTGCAGGAATGATGTGCTCTGGGCCCTGGGATGTCCAAGTATCCTATTGTTATGGAATACATCCCACTGGCATGCAATGGTGGACAACCTTATAGAAATAGGAACTTGGGAAGCTGAGGCATAAATACCTGTAGGCTCAGGATTTGGAGTCAGTATGTGAGGCCCTATCTCCCAAAAAGCAAAAATCAATACAGGAAAATATCATCAAAGTCTTCTTGAAAAGCACCAGAAGCTAGAAGAGAGGCCTGCCTGGAACATTTGCCCTCTTAGCTCTGTAGTTTAATCTTAGATTTCTGGCTTCCAAAGCTGTGAAACAATATATTTTGGTTGTAGAGGCCCTAGGAAAGAAAGACCATCAGATGCATTTTTCCCCTCTTTAGCCCTAAAGGATTAGACACTTTATCCAACTGAAACTTTTTCAAGTTCAATCAAATCTTTTCCAGACCATGATTTAGCTGTCTGTTCCTAAGATAGAGTCCACTGGACTCTCCTGAAAGCACATCTGCTTGGAGCAGATGTTCAGAAACAATTATTAAAGTTAGCATTTCCAGAGTACTACTGTGTGCATGAAGCTCTGCAACTACCATAAAGTAAAGATTTCCTGGAATGCCATTTTCAATAGAGAACGTAGGTTCATAAAGACCAGCTTGGGTTGCAAAGTGAGGAAGCAGCCATTGACTGAAGACTTCAAGCACTTCCCATAGTCTGTTACACTCTGCTCCATTAATCTGCAAATGTTACTGTCAGCTGACAGCTAGGTAGATAACTTTTGGAGTCTCTATATTAGAATTAAATTTTCTTTTAAAAAATACACAATCCCAAGTTACTCTAAAGGTGCTGAAATTATATATATATATATATATATATATATATGTTTCATGGTGATATAGATTTTTATTTATTGCCAAGTTATGAGAAATTATCATATCATACTTGATATTACCAAGTGGTTGTGGAGAAGCGTTGAAAACCAAATGAATTTGGGGAACATTAAATTAAGCAGGTTTCTATTTTGTTGCTGTTCTCTTTCTGCACTAGAGATTAAACCCAGGATCTGTGCATGCTGAATCTGTGCTTTACCACTGAGTTACATTCCTAGCCCCACTGATACGTTTGTATGGGCCACACAAGGGGACAGTATTGCTTTCTAAATTTACCTGTGACTCTATTTCTTCTTTCTTTTTTTTTTTTTTTTTGGGTCCGGTCATGGGGCCTGAACTCTGGGCCTGGGCGCTGTCCCTCAGCTCTTCAGCTCAAGGCTAGTGCTCTACCACTTGAGCCACAGAGCGCCACTTCCAGCTTTTTTGTTTTTGCTTATGTGGTGCTGAGGAATCGAACCCAGGGCCTCATGCATGCAAGGCAAGCGCTCTACCACTGAGCCACCTTCCCAGCCCTTTGACCCTAATTTTTTTTTTAAATTATTGCAGATCCAATGTTGCCTTTAATTTTGAGGACACTTGAAGAGGGTGAAACCCTTATGGCACTTCAATATTTTGAGACTCAATTTTTGTGTGATTATAGCCCTCTTCCCCCTCTGTTAGCTCAGAAAGGTGTTGTATGGCTCAAACCAGATACATGTGAGGCAACTAAAATATGAAAAATCACAGACTTCATCTAAATTTTGTGTGGTATTGTATGTGTGTGGGGGGAAATCATACTATGTAGCACACACTTTCTGTATGTGGGTATGTTAGTACTAGGGCTTGAACTCGGGGCCAAGGCATTCTCTTTTAGATATTTTTGCTCAAGGTTGTTGATGCTGTAACCCTTGAACAAGACCTCCACGTCCTACCACAACTTTTTGATAGGCTTTAAGTGATCAGACTCTGGAAGGTGCCATTAAAAGTGCCCTGGAGACTCTGGAGTCTGAGCATGCTTACTGCTGGCAGATGTGTCTTCAAGCGGAGAACAGATGGGAATGGGCACTGCAGAACTCTTCCACCTGAGTTGGATTTAGGGGATCACAGGAGTGGATTACTGGAGTAAAGAGAATTAACTCAGGATCTTCTAAACTGCTAGCTGGGTAGCATCTAATGCAAATGCTTCAAAACTTCCAGCTTAGAGCAACCTGCTGCTGCTGAATTGATGAGGTCTACTCTGGACCCTGCCTCTGAAGTGATCACCATAACAAATAGAGTAGGATCTAGACAGACACACATTGCCTGCCTGCCTGCCTGCCTGCCTGCCACTGGAGAAAGCTCTTGGACCACTTCTACTCTTACTGAGAGGACCAGGTGAAGAGCCAGGCCAGGCAGCACTCACAAGCTCTTACCACTTTCCAATTTGGGAGAGAAAGAAGAAAAACGCTCCAAAATATTCCCCCCGTGTGTGTAAAATGAGAAAATTCAAGGTCCTATTTCATCTCAAAACATCCTCATCTCTACAAATAGAATTAGCTCAATTTTACAGTATAGATCATTTCCATTTCCTCTCATAGCAGTGTCTTTTATTTACATGGGCTCTCAAATTCATTAATACTCAGGCATCAATATCCCAATGAGATTATTCCATCTTCTTTCTCTATCTAGAAGCAGCTGTCCTATACTAAAGGTCATTTATGAAAACCCTACCTTTCAGGAAACGTATGTGAAGGCTACACGTGCCTAAACATCTATAGGAAAACGCTACAGTGGTTTTCTCTGGAGAGGAAGGGGAAGGTCTGGCAGTCAGAATTGGGTGTCAGCCCCATTTTTCATGGTATATTTTTAAATTTTAATATGTACATGAGTTAAACTTTAAGACTCCTTTCATTAAAAAGAAAGAATGATGAACAAGAAATCCAAACACAAAACCATACATACATGCTCTTCTGAAGTCATTTGTGAGAGTTACACATTTTATTCTTCCTCTCACAAAATGCCTTGTTCTCACTGTCTGAGACTGACTGGCTAAACTGCAGTCTATTAAGGGCCTCAGGAAAGAAGGCTGAATAGAAAAAAAAAGTTCATTTCCCTTCAAAAAAAAATCTCTTTTTTAGAAAACCCAGCCAATTTCAGCTGCCAGTCTCTCAAGACTTCCTTTGATGAGGAACACTAAGCAGAATTATCCAAATATCAGCTTTTGAAATCTTGATTTGTTTCTCACATGCAACTATCCCCCCCTCCTTTTTTTTTCTACCAGTAAAAAACTTCATAGAGGCCTTTCTGGAAGAGAACACTAGTTACCTTCCACTCAGGGCTTTGTGTGCCAGGACCTTGTATTGGACCTCCCATGAGGAGAGCTACAACATCTCCACAGCATAGATCAAATGTGCCTTACAGATCAAATAACCTGCTTTGAGCCACCCAAAACCCTGTGACAACATATGTGTACTTTGCAGTTGGCTTCATTTCCAGGCTGCATGATGGGGTGTGATTCTTTTCAAGTATGATTCTTTTGCAGAAGCCAAGGTTGCCTAATACCCCCTAGACTCTAGTGAGGCCCAACCAATTGTCCTGTCTTATTCCCTTCTCTGTATCCAAGCCCAAGATATTTAAAAATGTTTGCACAAGCCGCTCCCTGTGTCTGGAACATTCCTCCTCTGGTCAGCCTGCCATGGCTTTGGGGATTTCTTTCCTGAAGGCAGTCCTACTGATAACTACCAGTCATGTCCCTTGTTTTCATTTCCTGTAGAATCAGTCTTATTTTCTTATTGTTCCCTTATTCTCCTTTTGTCCAACTTACTCTTCTCTAATAGAAGCTCCAAGAGGGCAGAGGTCTTATAAGTTCTATTGCCAACTGTCATTTCCAGAGCTGAAGAGGGCCCCTGCAAGTGGGTGGTTGATATGCCATAAATTCCTTCAGCTCAGCACCCAGAGAAGAGGATTCTTAGTTTCACTGAAATATAGATCCTACAGAAGACCTGTAGAAGGGATAGGCCAGTCTTAATAGAATTATCTTTGGAGTGGGGATTGCTGGGGTGGGGAGGGTTAAGGGAAAGAAGGAAAAAGAAAATTCAGATGCTTGAAATTGTGACAGTTAATGCGAGAAAAGCCAGCAGGGGAGAAGCCCTTTCTTGAGATTGTGTTAATTACACTTCTAGGAGCCCAGTTGGAAGAGGGAGACCATGTTACCCAAAGATACAATGCCACCTATGCACAAAGAACCTCTCAGGGCCTCACAAACTCATGAAATTCAAGGCATCTCTTCCAGCTCTAGGGAGTTGTGTTCTAAGTGTGCTCTCAGAAGGGACTATATGCTCCCCATCTCCTGGTTACAGGGTTATGAGATGTGGAATGTGGATGACTAGTGTAGCTACGCATGGTCTTGCAAATACAACTAGCACACTACACTGTGTGAATTAAGATGAAGATAGTGAACTGAGAGATTCTCAGTGGAAAGGACTAAGGCAAAATGAAGAGAACCAGTGAGGCTGAGGTGTATGGCAGAGTTCCAGAATGGAACTTTGCTGCTTTTTACTGCATCAAGGCACCCTGGAACCCCAAAAGAGGTTCTGTCCAGCCTGTATCTCTGGGCATAACAAAGCTCATCACTGAAAGAGCTTTTCCCTGCACAACTGATATTTTTAGGCCAATTCATCCTGCATGTTTTGAGACACACTCCCCCACCTTCACCAAGAACTTTCAAACTACAGCATATACAATGACCAGTTCCCCTAGGCTTTAAAGCAATATACTTTTCGTACAAAGTAGTAATAATAAGTTAACAGCAGACTAACAAAAGCTAATGCTTTGACACTTAATCTCTGTGTTTATTTTGTTTTAAACATCCATGCCTTGGTCTCACATGCTTTTTTGTCTATACCTTTAAGAGGCCACGTTATTTCCTCCTCAGGATAAAATAGGAAGTTTATAGCAGGGGTCAGGATCAACCTGAGTTGGTTGTCCACCGGGATTAAGGGGGCAGGGCCAAGGGCCCGTCCCCCTCTATTGCTAAAAATGGAGAAAATATCTTTGTTGAAACATTAACTACAGAGCTTTAAAAGGGGTAGGGCATACTGACAGAGAGAACAAAGCTGGAATTAGATAAGGACAATTACACAAATCAAGTAACTTATTGCCTAAATGTCATTAATTCCAGGTCAGTGAATAAATTTTTCTTTTGTGTACTCAAACCAAAACAAAGCTATTAATAAGGTTGCACCCAGATCTTCCAGAGAAGCAAGGCTGAAAAACAAATTTGTTTACACCGAAGATGATAACTGCAAATAGTGGATGAATGAGTAGATGATTTTGACTGGGGAAAGGGATCTATTTGGGGACAGTGAAACTATTCTGGGGGATACTATCATGGAAGATATCTGTCAGTATATTACTTGTACAATACCAAGAGCAAATGGAAACTATAGACTTTGTGTTAGCCATGTGCCAATCTGTCTGTTACTGACCAGAGCAAATGTACTACTCTGTAAGCTGGAAGTTGGTAATGAAGGTAGTTGTTTTTTTGAGAACATGAGGTCTATGAGAACTCTCTAGACTTTCCATTCTATTTTATGCCAAGTCTAAAACTACTATAAAGAGTAAAGGTATTCATTAAAAAATGAAGAAATAAATGATTACAATGGTTGCAAATCAAAGTAACTCTCAGAAGAACCTATTTTAATTCTAAAAAACATACTTTGTATAGAATGGAATTCTCAGCTTTCTCTCTAGTCTGAGTGAACACCTTTAGATAGTGTCTCGCTTTTTCTTTCAATAACTTGTACCCCCCACCTTGAACTTAATCTTTGGCTTTGTTACTGATTCAATTAAAACCGAAAGGAGGCTCCAATTCAACTAGGTTTGAATGGAGAACCAGGATCCTTCAACAACCAGGATGCCCAAGGGAAAACAGTACGCAGGTATTAGAAGAAAGCCTCTCCAGCCTGACTGCCTGGCCACAGGTTAGTCTAGACTGGCTCACTCTTTTCTATCTGTGTTTTTATAAAAGTCCATTTAAAAGTTAATAAAAGGGGCCCACTGTGGTGACAAACATCTATAATCCAGTACTCAGGAGACTAAAGCTGGGAGATCATGAGCAGGACACCAGCCTGGGCTCCATAGTGAGGCTCTGTCTCAAACAAATAAAGTTATCCAAACAATTGAAGCCAATTGTTCCACTTGGGATCCTGCCATGACCTGACCCCACCATTTTTCCTGCTCTTTCCAAACAGATGCAGGCTGCCTTTTCTCCTTGAATACCTCCATCTTCCTGCAGCTGCTGCTCTCCTGCCTTCGTCCTTGACGGTCAGACCTGAAATAAATTCCTGTCTGGGCCCCGCCATCCCTCTGCAAAAGGGAGATCAGCTCACTGAAGAGGAAAGGGCTCCCTATAGAGGAGGTGAAGATGTAATGGCTGGTGGTCTCATCTTACTTGAAACCTGAGCTGCATTTAAGAAAAGGTTTGTTCCTGAAACTATACCCCAGGGGGGTCTCCCCTCTCCTCTAGCTCCTTATTACTGTCCTAGGCCAACTCTCCCTTCTGCCCTAACTCCAGATAGGTCAGATTCTTAGGGGTATCCTCAATCTTCCCTCTTAGCTTTTTGCTATTTTCTTTTTCTTCTAACGTACCCAGATGGCTTCAAGTGGCCTCTATAAACTGAAATTAAATTCCAAATGGAATCTTCCAGGCCCCTAGCCTTTCTAGGCTCTTTCTACTTGCTTGTCCCCTAAATCTCTCAACTCCAGTGTCTTTTCTAAATTTCCTCTATGCTCCCTACTAGAAATCCATGGCTTTTCCTGCTAGCCTTCCAGTCTCTCAACATCAGTCAGCCAGCATCAATGATCATGTCCGTAGCAGCTACTTCGGGATCCCTACAGCCCAACCACTCCCCCCCCCCCACGTGAGTCCTTACTCTCCATCCCCTCTTTCCTTGGCCTAATCCTCTGCAACCCACATTCCCCACACAGCTCATTGGTAGAGGACTTGTAAAGGACAACTCCCTTACCGGCTCCCACCCCACCCAAGATAAGTTGATCAAAGCCTTTGCATAACTGCCCTGGCTGTGAGTCACAGTTTGAAAACTTCATTTTGGCCTTAGCACTGTGTAAGCACAACTGAACTCTTCAGCTTTCTCTCGCACCTCCTTTCCATCCCTCTCTACATTTTCAACTTCATAGACTTTCCGTCCGGGTATATCTTGGTATGCAATATGCATTAATTTACTTTTTGCTGGTACCAAGGCTTAAACTCAAGGCCTTGAGTTCTTGTTCTCATTCTCACGTGTTGTTTTTATTTTTTGAAAACAAAAAATGGTTTTATTATTTTCCAAGAAATCAATTTTAATAAGGCCCTTCTATATACATGTGCTACTGACCATTACACATCAAAATCTGTTTTTATTACAGCTCAGAGATTTGTCATTTCTAATTATTATCCAATGCCAAATACTCTACTGCATCTTACAGACTTTAAGCTTGTTAAATAGAAAACTGGAAAAAAAATCCATTATTGCTTCTTTAGGTCCAAAGAGAAAATGGAAGCGATCATTGATACATATAAAAACAGGTTTTTGTTTTCATTTTTGCAGATTACTGTCACTGAGGCAGATGGCAAAATCCACCAGTCGAGAAAAGGCAAAGCTGTCTGTAATCCCAGTTACTCAGGAGGCTGAGATCTGAGGATCACCATTGATTGGTGAAGGCCAGCCTGAGGGAAGAAAACTACTCAAAAAAACCAGAGGTGGAGCTGTGGTTCAAGAGGTAAAATACCAGCACTGAGTGTAAAAAGTTAATGGACAGTGCTCAGGGCCTGAGTTCAAGCCTCAGAACTGGCACACGCATGTGTGTGCGTGCGCACACACACACACACACACAAAGGAAAAATTAAATTAAATTTAATTTAATTTAAAAATTAAATCACCTAACATACAGAATATTCAAAATTCCAGTCAGTGGATTGTAGCATTGAATAACTTCATCCGCAGGCCGTATGTATTTAATTATCTCAGCACATAATTGACCCCTTAATAGTTGACCTCTTAGCCATAATCCATCCCTATTCTAGCATTTCTGAAGGGTCCCAGTTATAGGTCAAGCAGAAGGGAACAGGGACATCTGAATGTCTTATCTTCATTCTGGGTAGCTGAAAGTCTTTGCCCAGTTCCTTTATTAAGGCGTCTCCTGCGGGGGAAGGAGTCCTGCAGAACGGATCTCAGGCCTTCCAGCCTGGCCCTGCGCTGAAGCAGTCTCCTCCCCGGCCTGGCCCACGGTGAGAGCCTCTCCCTCCTGGTGCTGGGGGCCTGGGCTGGGGCTTCGGGCCTCAGTTCAGGGTCAGCCTTTGAAGCCATCTCACCAAGGACTGCGAGGACTCAGGGAGGGCCGGAGACGGCTCTGTCTCACTCGGGGAGCGCTCTTCTGCGGCCAGGGAGGCTCAGGGTTTCCTCGTGGGGTGCAGCTTGATGACTCCAAACACAGCCGGGGAAAATTACGCACTCCGGAAAAAGCCTCTCACGTGTTTTTGTTCACAGTTGGTTCTCTACCACTTTAGTCAGGACTTCAATATGGCATTTTGCTGGTCAAATAGTGATGGAGGATCACAGACTGTTCTACCTGTGCTGGCTTCATGCGCTTTAATCCTCCATATCTCAGCCACCGGGGTGGCTAGGATTACTGGCATGACCGCTAGTACCCAGCCCACGCTCTTTATCGTGTGGGGGGTTTTGTGCACAAATCTCCTTCTATTACATCTCTCAGTTCAAAAATCCTTCTCTCTGCACCCACAAGAGTAAAAAACAGTAGTAAATCCCAAAGGACCATGAGAAGAAACAGATCAGTTTAAGTACCAAGAAGAAGAAAAAAATACAGGCCAGTCTTTATCCTTTTAATAACCATACTTTGCCTTCCCAGATCATATTCTTCAAATGTATAAAAATGTGACCCAGTAATTGTACCCAAACCAAATAGAACATAAAGCATTAAATAACTTTGAGAATACTGATGTTAATTTCTGTAGTTGGGATTAAAAAGACAAGTGGAATCCACGGTCAACTCTCTAAAGGCAAAATGGGATTTAGTGACAAAAGTTCCTAACACCATTCATTACCTATCCTGATGCTAAGAGAAATAAAGAAGGAAGAAGAAAATGCTAAACAATGACAAATCACCAAAACCCCTAGAGATAGACATGGTTCAAGCTCTCCACCGGCTTCTTCCTAATTTATGGATTAGCATCTGAAGGGGTTGGGAATGGAAGACTGGACATATTATTTGTAACCTGGGTTGAAATGTTGGCATTTCAAAGCAGCATGGTGACCATTCTTCTGCTTCTTTTTCCTAAACCTAAATTATAACACTGACACCCCCACACACACTCCCTCCAAGCTGAGACTCCTGAAGAAATTCTCAGTTTTTCTCTGGCCTATACTTTGAGCAAATACCACCTACTGGAGGATTCTGTGAAATGCCTTAAGTACCTTTATGAAAGGATTCCCCTTCGTTATATTTCTATAGATTGGAACTTGAGCCAATGAAGAATAGAGGAGACATAAGGCTTCAGGGAAGGGGGAAGAAAAGGAAAGAGAAGAAAGTATCAGTAGGCTTGCACTGCAAAGGGAAAGAACATCTGTACAGACTTGAGACACAGAGGAGGCTGGAAGGCCATTTTCAGTGACACTGTAAAAGTCAGTCTCAGTCCTGTCCTCCCTCATCTGCAGGGGACACATCTCTCAACAGATCCATCCTCCTTTGGACAATACAGGTAAGAGAGTTGGTGACTTATTTGGGGCATATGAGATTTCTTATGTGTGCTAGAAATTAACCAAAGACAAAATCAAGTGTACAACATCCACCATAGAGAACCTGACCTCACTAGTGAACATTTGTTTAATCCAAGACCTTTAAGAACACAACACAAAGCCAGAACCCTGCAGACCCACAATAAACATTTGAAGAAATGGTGTACTTTTCTCCTAATTATGCTATTGGAAAAGTTCTTTATTTCTGTTTTACAGCTAAGGAATTAGTTTTTATATTTCCAAGTAATGGAAAACTATATAGGTCTTTTTCACTTTTTACTTAAGGCCAAGACGGCAAGGGTCAGCTAATCCTAAAATATAAAATATTTATTTCTACAAATACTTTTGATCTTTGTGTCAGACAGGGGAAATAGAGCAGTGATTGACAGAAGCAAAGTCCCTGCCTGCAGGAGCAGACTTTTTGTAAAGGACAAAGGAATCAAAGTCAAGAAAAGTTTAATACTCTCTCTTAAAAATAGTCAACCATTAATTCTGAACTACTCTGTATATAGCACATAAAAATCCAAAATAAACTGAAAAAAATTCAACCATTAACTGACACACATTAAAAAGTCAAATATAAGCCAGGTGCTGGTGGCTCACGCCTGTAATCCTAGCTACACAGGAGGCTGAGATGTGAGGATTGCAGTTCAAAGCCAGACAGGGCAGGAAAGTCTGTGAAACTCATCTCCAATAAACCACCAGATAACCGGAAGTGGCACTGTGGCTCAAGTGATAGAGTGCTTGCCTTGAGCTGAAGAGCTGAGGGACAGCACCCAGGCCCAGAGTTCAAGATCCACGACCAAAACAAAACAAAAGTCAAATATATGTATATTATAAATTCTATTATTATTTTCTAATGCTCTTTCTTTAGAAATGCTATGGAAATAGTAAGAGGTACCGAAAAGAACACCAAAGCATGTTTAGCACTCAGTGACCTGACACAATATTGGAATTCACATAGGGAGCTTTAAAAAGGAGTTTTCTTAGCTCACTGCTGGTGGCTCATGCCTGTAATCCTAGCTGCTCTGAAACTTTAAGGATTACAGTTTCAAGCAAGTCCAGGTGGAAAAGTCTGTAAGACTTATCTCCAATGAACAACCAAAAGGCTAGAAGTGCTCAAATAGAGTATAAGTCTTAAGCAAAGATCAAGGACATCACCCAGTCCCTGAGTTCAAGCTCTAGGATGGGAAGAAAGAAAAGATGGGATAGGAAGGGGAAGGAAGGGGGGGGGGGAGAGAAGGAGACAGAGAAAGAGAAGGGAAGGAAGGAGAGAGAAAAAGGTTTCTTTTTTTTTTTAACCACGCGTTTAAATTTTGATCTAACTTACATTTGATTTGCACACTGTCAGGCTAGAATCGTATTCTTAGGGTTCACAAGGTCTCTGCACATTACCTGGCCAGCTATTATTCCTGAGTCTGAACAGGGCTTCTCCCAGCTTGGCTGGAGGTAATATGGTTGACAAGCGGTGAGAAGGGCAGGCTCTAGTCTAACTGTGACTATCACACTGCAATCTCAAAAGCTGGGGCTGGGAAGGTGGCTCAGTGCTAGAGCACTTGCTTTGCATGCATGAGGCCCTGGGTTCGATTCCTCAGCTCCACATAAGCAAAAAGAAAAAAAAAGCCGGAAGTGGCGCTGTGGCTCAAGTGATAGAGTGCTAGCCTTGAGCTGAAGAGCTGAGGGACAGCGCCCAGGCCCAGAGTTCAGGCCCCACAACCGGACTCCCCCCCCAAAAAAAATCCATCCATCAAAAGCTAAGCCCGTGATTTACAAAGATGGGTTAAGCATTTCACAAATGAGTGTTGATGGATGCTAATAGTTCGTTTTGATTCCATCTTAATATCTTAGCTGTTTTCTTTTACAGGAGTGTGAAAGTGAAAGGTTTTTCAGGCAGACCTACTCAGAGAGAAGTGATTTGGGGAGAAATTTGCCTGGGAGAAGAGAGCCTTCCTTCATGAGCAACTCATTCAGCTTTTGGGTGGCCTGGGGAACCTGCACAGAAGGATAAAGACCTAAATGCCATCACATTGTAAGTTTTGCAGAGCCCTGCTCCTGAGGGGAGGGAGCTCTGACACCAGGAAAGAGATTCACTCAGAGCAGAGTCAGGATCAATTCTCCACCTAGGTGACCTTATGCTTGGGCTGTCCACACGGACAACAGCAACTCCAAGTTCCTTAGAAAGGTGCTTTTCTAATTAATTAACATTTTAATTGGGAAAAGTAATTAACGTTTTAATTGGGGAAAGACTATTATCTCTTGGGGCACATGTGATAGTGACCACCTTTATCTGGAGATGCAGGTGAAGCCAGATACAGCTTCCTCTGACCAGTGTGTGTGGCCTGCTTCTGTGGAGTGGGTTCCAAACAAGAGAAGGGAATGGAAATTGCCAGGGGTCTTAGAGTCTAGCTTAACTGCCCAGTTATTCTAAATTAACAATCTTGTCAGTTTCCATGTCTGTCTCTCCCACTTCCATGTCAATTACTGAGAAATGAGATATTCACTTGTTCTTTTTGGGGTCTTCCATGACTGGCACAGGGGGGCTCAATAAGTACCAGGTGAACACAGGAACAACTGAGACCTGGGATACATGGAATGGACATTCACTACTTTCTGGGACAGGTACCATCTTTGTCCTACAAGGCTTGTATGAAGATTATACAGAATGCAGAATACTTGGTATTGATGGTAGTATGTAACAGTGTGGTTTGGCTATTGTGTTGATCATGGATTGTTCAGGAAAGATGTGCATTCCTGTTACTGAGCAATGCATGGAGGTGTTCTAATTGAATTCATACTTCATGAGGCAGACAGGGCTAAGTGACATCAATGCTAAACAAGTTGGTATAATCTAAATTAAGACTAGAATGTGAATTGTTTCATGATTTCTGTCAACTTGAGTGAGCATTTCATCTCAGTCAAGTAGGAAAAGAAGGTTGAATGACATGATTTTCCTCAAATAAGTACTTTAGCACAAAGAATGCCGCTGTTCTGTGAAATGTGCTGCAAGAGTCTCATATTTTTTATTGTAGTCAAGTGAGATCTTTTTGGTTAAGTGACCATGAGACTATCTTTTCAACTATTCTTTTTTAAATATACAATTATCATCTGGTATTGTTTTTATTAATAAAAATATATATATAAGATCTTAGTTTCATATTCCAGATGATTAAGTATTTAAATTCATTTATGGAAGCAAATTCAGAAAAAAAATTCACTTGTTGAGACAAATACAGACAGTGCTTTACTGGCATCACAACAGCCTAATGGAAAAAAGTGACTGCTATAATCCATTGCTTACAATTTAAAAATTGTGTATTAGCAAAATGAATAGTTGTACTGAACACTGAAAACATATTGCTAATACTGGCAAGTCATTTAATTTTTTTCTGTCTAAAATCTTAAAGTTACTCCAAACTTACTTTATTCTCTTCATGCTATAAGTGAGGAAAGAATACATCCTTGAAATTTTAATTTCTATGTTTAATTTTTAGTGAATAATAAACTAAGTCATCCTGGGGTATTTATAATTTAATATCCATCTTTCTCTAAGTTTCATACCTTTGATTTATCTCTTGATTATCATTATTTTCCATTGCCCATAGCAATGTGAATTTACCATATGGTTTCTGTATATATTTCTGTTCCTCTCTCTATGTTTATAAACATTTTGTGAATTTTATTTTAGATCTTTTGTGTTATTTCTAAAAGAGAATGCTAAGGATTGGATGTAAATTGTAATACTCTGTTTCCTCTAACATATCAGTAACTCTATACATAGGTCTTTTAAGCCATCATTTATTGAGCACTGTTGTGATGTGGTGAGTGTGTGTGTGTGTGTGTGTGTGTGTGTGTGATGTGCTTGTTAGGGATTGAATCTAGAGCTTTGTGAAGGTCAAGCAAAATCTAATACTGAACTACAGCCTCAGCCCTAGGCTGGGCTTTCTGTACCAGTCATTAGATACTTCTTCTTATCCATGATTTGGCTTTCAGAGGTTTCTATTGTCCATAATCAACGGTGGTTCAAAAATATTAAATGGAGACTTCCAGAAATAAACAATGTACAGATTTCAAACCACCCCTGATTTATAGCAGCATGATATGATTTTTGTATAGTCTCATCCTATCCCACCTGGGATATAAATCATCCCTTTGTCTAATACAGGCAGTAGATGCTAGCCCATAGCACCTCAGTCCTGTGTTCATATTAGTTTATTTAGTGACAGTCCCCAATCCCAAGAGGCATGATGAATTGATTATCTGAATTCTTCAAAATCTGGAAGCATTTCTCAAATGTGAAACTTTCTGATTTAATAAGGAGAGAACATATGCAGAGGATGCTGAGATCTATGCTAAGAATGAAACTTGTGTCTGTGTAATTATGAAGGGAAAAGAAATGTGTGAGTTTTGCTGATGAGTCTCAAACTGTAAGAGTTTGGGTCATGGTGCCTGCTAAATGTGTGATTATGACAGAAAAAAGTGTGTTACTGTCTTCACTATGTGTATTAGGCACTGGATAAAAGAGTCCTCACTGGGAGGACTCTTTCTCTGCTACTTTCTGGAACTCTCTAGAAATCTTAGAAAACATTCTCCAAAGCCAGGCGCTGGTGGCTCACGCCTGTAATCCTAGCTACTCAGGAGGCTGAGATCTGAGGATCGCGGTTCAAAGCCAGCCCGGGCAGGAGAGACCTTGAGACTCCTATCTCCAATAAACCACCACAAAACAGGAAGTGGCGCTGTAGCTCAAGTGGTAGAGCACTGGCCTTGAGCTGAAGGGCTGAGGGACAGCTCTCAGGCCCAAAGTTCAATTCCCACAACCGACAAAAACAAAAACACAAAAAAAGAAAACATTCTCCAAGGAAAAGGCAAAATCACTATAGTGCCATGATCTTCCTTCAACAGTTGAGAAGTGACTTGCCTATGTCTGTCCCTTGTACTTCTATAGAATCAAGAGTCTGAGTTTTATTCTAAGCATCCTTCCTCCTATATGCCTGGCGGTGGATTCCCTACTCATTCCCACCCCCCTTTCAGTTGTTTTCCTACCAAGTCTTTTTCTTTTTACTCCTGTGGTCAAAGCCATGGCTTTACCAAACCTACCTTTATCCCTTGCATTCTGTGGTCACCAATGAAAGATTTATACACTGGTGGTTGTCACTGCCTAATGATGTTCTGGTATAAAAATATGAAGCCAATGACTTCAAGAAGGCTGGATCACTTTCACTGGCCTGTTCTGGCTAAGCAAGAACTGCCTGCCAAGAGCCAGGAGGGAATGGCCTCACTCAGCGAGCCTGTCATCCTGTGCCAGGAGGTAAACCCTTACCCATAAAGCACCCCCATGTTATTAAACATTTTCTATTTGTCAGGTACTTTATAGTCATTTTTATTGGTTCTTTTTACTAGTTAATTCTGCATCAGAAGTATGCTCATTTTTTCTTTTAATTAAGTGCTCTGACTGAAATGGAAAAGATTGGAGGCCTTGGGGAGCAAGTATTTAACGGTCAAACAGTCAGGGAACAGATAAAGAACCACAGACCCACACAGACTCCGGGGAGCACTGGAGCCTAGTGAGGAGCAGGTCAGCACCCACCACTGCACAAGACTGTGTAGGAGAAACTCTCCCAGATCCACCACTTGAGACTACTGCTTCTAGCCCCTGACATCTGCAAGCCTGGCCGGTTTTACCCTATGTCTGCAAACCTGTTTTACCCTAATCCATAATGTAACTTGCCATTGTTCTCAATATCCAAAAGCACATAAATCACATTAAAATTCTCTTACATTTTTGTTGGTGTTGCTGATGGGTTTTTTTTGGGGGGGTTGTTTTTAAGCTTGCTTTTTTTTTTTTTCATTTTGATACAAGCTTTACCATTGAAACCAGACTAGCCAGATTAAATTACCTATCCTTTCTGCTCTGGATGCTGGGATTAGACTAAAATTTTTATTTTATTTTATTTTTGTGCCCTTACTGGAGCTTGAACTCAGGGCCTGTGCTGTCTCTTAGCTTTTTTCACTCAAGTCTGCTACTCTATCACTTGAACCACACCTCTACTTCCAGATTTTTGCTAGTTCATTGGAAAGTAAGAATCTCATGAGCATTCCTATCAGGGCTGGCTTTAAACTATAATCCTCAGATCTCAGATTCCTCTTTTTTTCTCTTTATTTGTTTGTTTGTTTGCTTGCTTGCTTGTTTGTTGAATAGCTAGGATTACAGGCATAAGCCACTGTCACCCAGCTTGTTTTTAGTTTTTAAAAGACAAATCCATCAATAGACTTGCGGCCTGCTTTCCACTTTTTTCTTTAACATCTAATTGTATCAAGTTCGTAATTTTAGCTATCAAGCTAAAAATAGTACCACAATACAGAAGACCTGGCTGGATCCTAAACTGGAACTAGAACTTTGATTTTACTTCTCAGTGGGTAGGTGAAGAAACTGAACTCCCTGAGCACAAGTTATTTTCATGCACACAATGGGTCTCATCAGCATCTCTAGTCCCTAGCCTCCATGCGTCAGGATATGCAGTACTGCCAGGTTCATTTTTCTGCTATTTGTCTGTCTCCCCCACTGACCTCCTATAATGAGAAGAACTTTATGTACCAAGGGCTTTTATCCAGTGCCTTGCAAAACTTCCTTAGAATGAAATCATATACAGGAGAGGAGCCTTGTATTTGATTAATCGATTTTTTTATAATGGGTTCCACGGACCATGAAGTGTGAAAAGAGATGCTGGGTACTAATAGAAGCAGGCTTTTAGTGGTGAGTAGTAACTGAAATGTAAACTGGTACAAAGTAACTGCTGCTCAGGTTCTCTGGGTTAGTGTACATATACTCAGTCTTCAAATATGTGGATTAAAACCTGGTGTTCATTTATAATGATTTACATGTGGTAAAAATTGGTGGCTTACTCTGTTGGGACAGTGAAATATAGATATGAAGACTGAACATATCTTACCTGAAAATCTAACGTTACCAGAGTGGGAAATTCTACACCTGATCTCTCAGGGTGGGTTATAGTAAAACAAACACACAGGCATACCAAAACTATTGCATAGAATTAATACCTTTAAGCCACATGCATGAAGTATATACAAAACATAAATGAAATTCCTGCTTAGACTTGGATTCCATCCCCAACTCATAATATAGATGTAAATATCCTAAGCACTTGATAATGGACACTCAATCTATACTAAGACTTGCCTAAGAGCAATAAAAGCAGTACACCAAAGAAAAAGCTTACATTTTTGACAAATATTTTATTTTTTTCCTGAACATCTATGTTCTCTTCAATGTTTTAGTCTTTAATCTAGTCAAGCCACCTTTACTCCTGTTTCTCAAACACTAGTACATGCCAAAAAGCTACTCTCTGTCCAGCGTTTATTTGTGAGCAGTCATCAAATGTAATAAGGCCTCCCTCCACTCCCAGCCCTCTTGGATTTGTCCCATCTACCACACTGTAGTTTTCCCAATGTTTTCTTTTAAACACATCTAAATCTTCCCTCATCTCCAAATTCCTACCCTTGCATATAGGAAGTACTCAATAAACACTTTTAGAAATACTCTCAGAGTTTTTCTGTATTGTTTTCTGTTTGACTTTGCATTTTTGTCTCCTCATTCCTATCCCAAAAAGGTGGTTCTAAAACCATCAGTGAGAGAGTGGGTAATGGTGAGGTATATTCTATGACAGCACCCAGGAAGCTCTTTTCAAATTTTCTTAAAACAGCAAACAATAAGACCCCAAACAACTGAGAAGAATTCTCAGATCTTCACACATCATCACCCCATAAAGTGATCTCCAGACAGGCAGTGAAACCATCCATTCTGTGGATGCCCATACAATTAATTTTCAAAAAATTAACTTGAGCAGAAGAGCTCAAGCCTATAGTCTTAGTGAAATGGAGATCCAGGGATTGAGTGTGAAGCCAGCACAGGTATACATGTTCACAAGATTCTGTTTCAATCAGTGGCTGGGACACAGTGATGCATGGCTGTCATCCCCAGAGACATGGGGAAATACAAGTAAGAAGCATGTGTGGATTGCCTCATAGGCCCTGCTGATCATAAAGCAAGACCCTATCTTGAAGATAATTAGTGCCAAAAGGCTCTGAAGTGTGGGTCACGTGGTACAGCATCTGTCTAGCAAGTGTGAGGCCCTGAGTTCAACCTCCTGCACTTCCAAAATAAAAACAACCCACAACATGTGGGTGAATGAACACGGGCTATGGAGGGGGAAAAAATGAAGTTATGATAATTACTTTTCTAAAGTTCTTGTTACATTTCATTTAGATGGATTCATGAGTTTCCACAGCAACATGTTTTCAAATTGCTATCTCAATCCACTGAAAAGTAAATATTCTGCAAATCTCTATTAAGATAAAGCTTTATCTGCAAGAACACCACAAAATGGGATCTAATATTCCAGATATACTGGCTTAATAATAAAACGTGCTATTTAAAAAGCCTGCAGACTTATTGTAGGAATTCACTATCTGCAAACTGTATATCCGAAGGGTAAAATGGAGTTGATAAATCCCTGCATTGTCATACTGATCATTTCTATTTTATAAGCACACTTACTCACACTACAAACAAGCCATAAGAGGTCATTAACTGGTCAGCAGTATTACATCAAAACCCCAATTGTACTGATTCTACAATCTCTGAAATATATCAGCAGAAATCCACTTCAAAAGAAACTCCTGTTGGTTTATATAGTATCCAGACAAAAATCCAAGTACTAGAAAATTGTAGTCCATTTATGCACTAGGGGAATGCAAATACCATAACAGAGAATCTAGCCAAATACAATCCTAATCCAAATCCAAATACTAGAACACTAGAATTAGAAGATTTGCAAAGGAGATTGCTATAATAGCTTCCATGTTTTAAGAATACAATGATGAACACTCTATTAACCTTAAGCCATTCCAAAGAACGGCTTCTTATGAGAAACTATTGATTTCATTGTAAACCAGCTTTTTTGAGTTGTTGGAATTTGGGTGGCAATCAGAACTATGTCCCTTTCCGCACTTAAAAATTCCCAAGGCTCTGTAAAGAGAAATAGGAAATGGTCTGTAGAACAGATCTAGAAGGTGTACATTAACTCATACCTCAGTCCCAGCACAGGTGTTTCTTAAAAAGAGAGGGGAAAACAAGCTTTAGGAATCAGTCTGCATGTGAATGGGCTTTGTGCAGGAAGTCATGAGGGGGCCAGATGGTCAGAGGCTGCTGGGTGATTTCATATCTATCAGGACAAAGCAACTAGGCTACTGGACAGAGCACTCACCCAGCACCTAAATGAACTACTCCCAAGAGATAAGCTGAAAGCTAAGCCATCAACTTGACTATGAAGAACTGAATTTTTCACATGTAACATTCTGTGCCAACCAAATACCATGAATGCTCCTGTAGTGCCCATGCCTTAAGCACTTCCAAACAATAACTCGTTTAACTCATTTATCACTTATGAACATCCATTTGAGGAAAGAAATGCTACCCTGGGAGGTCTGGCAGAGCTGAGATTTGATCCAGGCCTGACTCTGGACGTTGCTCCTACCTACTATGAGATTCAGTTTCTCAAGAGTGAGTTCTAGTCTCTACGTAAGTAAAGACTCATGCTCACAGGGCCACATGGGGCAGGTTACCCACTGCAGAGTCTTTTGTCCACTGTCTCTGCATCACTGTTTGAGGTGCCTTCTTTTTGGTTTTCATGGGAAAGTACTTCAGGTTAGAGATATGACTTGAAGCTCTATCTTCTTCTCTACTGGGTTCTTTCATTTGAACAATTGATGAGAATTTTGTAACCAACTGGCAATGGGTTTACAAGCACAATTTCTAACATCAGAGACTCTAAATACCAGCTTAGTCTCTAGACCCTTCCCTTGCTTATGGTTGGGGCCATAAGCAAATGAGTCAATATCAATCAACCTTAAGTTTTTCCTTTGTAAAATGTAAAGAATAAGTATAACCCCCAGAAGGGCAGGGAAGGTTAGGTAAGTGGTCTTATTAGACCAGAGTTTAGCAAGGTGTCCAGTGCACACAAACCATCTAGGAGTCATAACAAAATGAAGCTGCCCGTCAGGGGCAGGAGGTGTGGTGTGGTATATTCTGCATGTTATGGCTTGAATATACGGTGTGCCCCTGCCATAGGATTATATATTGAAAGCTTGGCTCCCAGCTCATGGTACTATTTTGGGGTTATCAGCCACAGAAGGAAATAGAGCCTACCTAGAATAAAAAAAAAATTCCTGGGGGTAGCTTGAGGGTACAATCTTGCTCTGATCCCTTCCTGCCTGTTTTTCTCTGCTTCCTGATCCCTATGACATGAGCAACTTTGCTTGGAAACATGTTGCCTGCCATGATGATCTGTCTCACCACTATGAGGGCCTGGAACTATGGACTAAAGCATCTGAAGCTATCAGCCAAAATAAACTTTGCCCTCCTTTGGTTGTTTTCTCAGACCATTGTTACAGTGACAAAAAGTCTGACTAACACCCTGCACTTTCAACATGTTCCCAAGTGATGTATCCGGGACCAGTTGACCGACCACTTTTAACTTGAACCTTGATCATTAATAACTTGATCATTAATGATTACTTCCTAGCTATAGAACCAGGTAGACTGTGGGAGTTTACCAGGAAACTCAGCCGTGAATGAAATCACCGCTCTCTCTGAAGAGTACAATATAATAATGAGAGCTAATACCCCGTATCCCCACATTCCCTCCTGCCTGGATCTGCTCTGCTAGACCACTGGCTGGCCTAAGACAGCTACAAATGTGAGTCTACATTTCTAAGTCGCAATCTCTAATAAAATATGTCTGCAAGCTGGGGTATCAGAATCAACCCTAAAGTTCAAGAAAAGGAAGGATTTCTAAGCATCAGATTGTGTGTGTGTGTGTGTGTGTGTATGTGTTTGTGTGTACAAATAGATCAACTATGACCACTTTGTTTCCAGAAAAGCCAAGGTAGAGAAATGCACAAGGGTTAGATAAGTCCTATAACATGCCTATAAGTAGTGTACTTCACCAGTTGGCTTGTGTCCTGGCCCATGGTAGAAATGGCCCACATAGGAACTGGCTGTTCTTTGTGTGCAGAGAGTAAAGCTGGGGATGGAGTGGCAAGACATTGAACTGAATTGACCAGGACTAGAAGCACGAAGAGAAACTAGCAATGATGACTACAAGCTTCCTACCTGGTCCTGACATTTTAATTTGGTAAATGAATTCCTCACAGAGGAAGTAACATCCATCTCTGTCAGTCCCTAGCATTCCTTTCAGACCTGTTCTCCTCATCTCCAGAGGCCCATCACCTGATGCTGTCTTAAATCTGTCATCCCCTTCACCGGGCACATATTTACCCCCTTGTTTATGAACTAGATCAAAACACTTTTTCAGGTTTGCTGGCAGACAGTCAGGGGAGAGTAGCAATTCAATGTGAATGAAGCCAGATACTCCCAGGAACCGGCAGACTCTATCCAATACAGGTGGTTGGGGGATTGGATATGGAGGATGGATGAGCTGGGGGAGTGGGAACAACATAGCTGCTCTAGCCTGCACCCCATCTTCCTGTCCAGGTCACCCTGGTTTTCTTGGCCTAGATGAACTTCATACTGCCATGAACCAATGGAAGGGGTGACATTGATCAAGATGCATTGTACATATGAACTGATTTGTTGAATTGAAACTCCTTCGTATAACTATTGAAAGGTGATAAATAAAAACAACAACCACAGAAGTTCCTAAAGTAACTACTTGAGAGACAACAGGAGCCAAAATCACGTATCTCAGAATGTAGAGTCTCATGGAAAAGCAATTTCCTGATAGAAAAGAAAATGTAGGGAACTCAAATCAAACCACACATAGAAAGAAGCTGCCCCCAAAGTATGTGTAATTAAAAAACAATACAACAACAACCATTGTCCATGCTCAGAAATCCCTACCAGGGGTAGGGTCTGAAGCCAACTCCTTGTTGTCATAGGAAGCAAACAGCAAGACGCTCAGTGAACAATGGCTGAGTTGAAGTTAGCATCCTGGACAACCAAAATTGTTAACTCTAAAGCAACTTTAATGTGTCAACTTCTAAAGCTGTGTTCTAAGCTAAGCTTATTAAAGCCAATCAATATCATTTTGGGGACCAATTCACCCTATTCCTTATGTAAATCCCACAAAGACATTGTTAGATACCTTGGATCATTTGATACAGCACAGTGAATGATCACTGGAGAGACAGGGTCTAGAAATAAAAGTTCTGTCACTTGGTTTAGTGACTCATGCTTATAATCCTATGTATTTTTGGAGGCAGAGATTGGGAAGATCAAGGCCAGCGGGGGCAAAAAAATTTTTTTTTTTTGTGAGAGGCCCTGTTTCAATCAAAAAAGGTGGGTGTGGTGGTATGCAGCTGTCATTCTGGCTAGAGGGAAGTATAAATAGGAGATTGTGGTCTAGTCTAGCCTCAGGCTTAAATGCAAGCCCAATTAAACAAAAACAACCCACAAAAAAAACAAAAAGCTAAAGCAAAAAGGGCTAGGAGCATGGCTCAAGTGGTCATCGCTCAGCAAGCAGAATGCCCTGAGCTCAAATCCCAATAACACAGATGACAAGCAAGTAAGTCAAAGTTCTGACATAAGACAGAGACACAGAATACTAGGTTATTGTTAGCTCCTAACATTTTTAACATGGGTGAATACACAGGAACTCCTGTATGGTTCTACATTTGAACTTACAGGGAACTACAAAGTAAGCTGACACCAAGGCACTGAAGAAACCAAGAACTGAATTTGGTTTTCTGATTGGTTTAATCCTGTGACCTCACACATAACTAACAGTCCTCCACAAGGAAGGGCTTCTCTCTGTTCAAAATCCACTCAGTCACAACATTTGATTTGAGAGCCAGATTTTTTTTTAAGTCAGGGTAACATAATGATTTAACTTTTAGGTGAAGAGTATCATGTTCTTACTTGACAGCAAATAGTTACCTTTCTATTTCATGTATCAGTTTAAAATAATATATCTGGCTGGGAAGGTGGCTCAGTGGTAGAGTGATTGCCTTGCACGCATGAGACTCAGGGTTTGATTCCTCAGTACCACATAAGCAGAAAAAGACGGAAGTGGCGCTGTGGCTCAAGTGATAGAGCGCTAGACTTGAGATAAAGAGCTGAGGGACAGTGCCCAGGCCCAGAGTTCAGGCTCCACGACTGACAAAATAAATAAATAAAATAAAACAATATATCCTTCCAGATGTGGATGCACTTGCCTGTAATACCAACTATTCAGGAGGTAGCAAGTTTGGGCCAGCCTGGACAACATTGCAACACCCCATCTTAACAAACAATATTAACAACAACAGAGTTTGTGGCATATGCCTATCATCCCAGCACTAGGGAGACTGTGGTAGAATGACTGTGAGACACTACACTGGGCTCTAAAAGTAAGACCTACCTTAATAAAACAAAATAACAAACCCCCAAATAATAATACTAATGTACCCAAATAGTGGTTGTAATATTAATATGTAAAAAAGCTACATATTTCTTTGCCCAAATGATTGCTTTAAAACACTGAGTACGTCATCTTCCAACTTCATTTTGATCTAGTGTAATGAAGCCAGAATCTTGCTAAGTGAAAAATGGCTTCATTTATACATTTCTGACACAAAGGCCAAAATAGTAGGTACTCAGTAACTATCTCCTGAGTGAATAAAGGAATTGCATTCTCATGACCAAGATATCTAGTCCCAATGCCCATTTGTACTTTCCCTAAAACTTGCTGTAGAAGACAAAACAAAACAAAATGATGTAGCCACTACGTCTTAACAAAGCAGGAAAGTTTTAAACCAGACGGTTAAGCATAATAGCTCCAAACAATTACTTACTATAGTCCTTTCACATTTATACTTTAATTACATCTTTAAGGAAAAAAGGTTTCCTTTTGCCTAATCTTCGAATTCAAAATATTACTTTAGAGATTGTTTCCATAATAGATAAAAATGCATGGTGGTTTTTTTCCTTATGAAATACACAGATGAAATACTGAACCCCTGAAGCTAGGCATGGTAGTGCATATCTTTAATCACAGTACTCAGAAAGCTTGGAAGAAGAGTCTTAATATAGGAAGAAGAGTCTTAACATAGTGAACAAGACTGTCTCAAAAAACTCAACAATGCTGGGCATCGGTGACTCCTGCCTGTAATCCTAGCTCCAGAGACTGAGATCTGAGGATCAGTGTTTGAAGCTAGCCCTGGAAGAAAAGTCCATGAGGCCCTTAGCCTCTTATCTCCAATAAAATACTCAGAAAAAGCTGGAAGTGGCGCTGCAGCTCAAGTAGTAGACAGCTCCCAGGCCCTGAATTCAAGCCCAGGACCACCTCCCCCCCCCAAAAAAAATCAAGAAAACTTGAATTCCTAGTGCTGTCAGTACCACTGTCACAGAAACTAAGTTAAGGGACAACTGGTGATCTACTAGTTCTATACTGAGTGTCTGATCCTGTGTCCTGTAAGCATACTGTAAATATAAACTTTACACTGTAAATATAAACCCTGTACAACAGTGAGGCCATTCAAGCAGAAATTGTGTACTACCAGAATCTTTTTTTGTTCCAGTACCAGATTTTGAATTCAGATTCTTGCACTAGCTCAACTGGTATTCTGCCACTTGATCTGTATCTACATCTGGTTAGTGGGAGATGGAGTCTCACAGTCTTTTCTGTTTAGGCTTGTTTCAAATAGCCATCCTCCAAGTCTCAGCCTCCCCTCATTGCGTGGCAATACCAAAATCTTCATGCTAATAGATTTCCTACATACAGAACTCCTTGAAAGTATTTCTGAACTAATCTGGGTTACAGCCAATCAGACTCTTCTGTTACAAGCTTGCAAATGCTCCTAAGAACTTTTTCTTTAACTACAGCCCAGAGCTTCCCACATGCAAATCACATGTGCCACTCCTGAGCTACATTCCCAACCCATAAGCACATTGCATAGTGACCTAATATTCATAATTTTATTTGGCACACGAGACAGACAGGGGCCACAAAGACTTTAGCAACAAAGAATGACATATAGCATCTGAATATTCTCTTAACATTGGCACCCATGGCTCACACATGTAGTTGTAGCTAACAGGGAGGATAAGATTGTTGGGATAGAGGTTTGTGGCCAGCCAAAGCAGAAAAATGTTTGGGAGACATTTTCTTAATTAAGTGTGGAACATGGGAATATGTGCCTGTTACCCTAGCTACTGAGAAGCCAAACAGGTGGATCGTATGTGTGCCCAGGCAAGAAATGAGAATGAGAATGCCCCACCTCAAAAATATTGAGCAAAACTCAGAGCTAGAAGCATGGATCCATGGTAAAAGTACCCACTTTGCAAACACAAGGCCCTGGAAGAACTAGAAATGTAAATCTGTCATCCATCTAAGCTGAAGTACTGTTCTCTGGGGCAGGAAAAATACTGTATTTTTATGCAAAAAGGATATATATGAACATGCAGCTTGGCCTTGAACTAGAGATCCCCTTGACTCTGTTTTGAAAGGGCTGGGATTACAGGTGTATTTCATCGGATGAGGAGTATTAAATCTTTGTAACTGGAGTACTTGATTGGAGGGGTGGGGCCTGGTTGTACAGCACGTGTTTGCTAGCACATGGGCTCAACCCCTAGCACATAAAGAAGTAAATAAATATGCACCTAAAATGTAGCATGCAATTGTCCATCTGAGAGTAGCAAGCTACACCAAAAAACTGGGTCTTCACAATAGCTCTATGAGAGAAAAAGAAGCTAAAACTACTCTTTACCTGTAGCACAAACATTAAAGAGAATGAAACAGTGGGCCAGATAAAGCAACCAATACAATCTCCACCTCCCTCCCACAACCCCTCCCAATGCCAGAAACATCACAAGAGTAAAAATCACAAACTCTGCAATCCTTGTTCATCCTCCCAAGTGCATTCACTTCCCAACCTGTCCCATAACACTTGCTAACATTTACAAGAAGTAAAAAGAAGCCCATAGACTTCCCTTATCCATGGTTTCACTTTCCAAGGTCACCTACAGGCTGCTAAATGGAAAATTCCAGAATAAATCATCCATAATCTTTAAATACATGCTATTACAGTGCATTGTTATAATTGTTTTATTTTATTATTAGTTACTGTTATTGTACCTAATTTATAGGTGAAATTTCCTGGGAGGTACGTATGCTAGAAAGGATACACAGAATATATGGGGTTCAGACAGTGCGGGGTGGGGGGTGTCTTGGGATATACTCCCTGAGGGCAAGCACGGACTACTGTAAAGAAGTAGGCTCCTCATCTTTGGGGGAAAGAGAGGAGACTTACAACATTAGAAAAGAATAAAGCAATAGGAAGAAGTTGTAATATGGTCAAGAGTGGAGTTCAGTGGGACACTTCATGTGGTCCCATTGGTAGTAAGGTTAGAGTGCCATACTTATAATTAAGAAATGATTGAGGCTCCAGGGACATGGGACATTTCCTGAGGATTAATGACGAGCAGAAGAGTTGATGGCTTCAAGCACTGTCACTGGCCAGTAAGCCCATCCAGTCATTATTAATCCTCAGTTAACACCCTGGACTTCATCTATGACAGTGATTCTAATAAATACAAGTGGAAAGTTGAATTTCAACTTTCTACTTAAACTAAATGTTGGTTTAGATCACTCGAATTTCTTCAGGTGAGATCTCTGCAAATAACTAAGG
This sequence comes from Dipodomys ordii, assembly GCF_000151885.1. NCBI lineage: Eukaryota > Metazoa > Chordata > Mammalia > Rodentia > Heteromyidae > Dipodomys > Dipodomys ordii. The sequence goes on along the minus strand of NW_012267241.1, from coordinate 16,509,534 downwards.
AACTACCATAGAGCAAAGATGAAATGTGTACAAATAGGATTGGGGTACAGGTCAGGGGTAGAGTACTTTTCTGGCATATGCAAATGCCTGGGTCCCATCCCTAGCACCTCTCACCCTCAAAGTGTAAATAGAATTACTTTTTGCAACGTTTCAATGAAAGAGAGACATGGAACTCAGATCTTGTTTGAAAGCATCATAGCCCCACAAGCAACATACAAACACCGAAGCTATATTTAACTTGAGAGTTATCTGACAATAACTCAAGAATACTAAAAGTATCAGTATCTACTTTCCTAGAACTGATTTGTTCAGGGAGGTAAACAAAACACTGGGACAGAGGGACTTCACTCTTTAAAAGGAAACAAAAGCAAGGGACAGGGTGCTGGGTTGGGGGGGGGCAACTCTAATCTTTTGTGGCTTTCTAAGTCATGATTCTGACACTGGTGTTGAGAAATCAGCAGACATACCAGGAGACAATTCATTTCCTTACTATTCTAAGCACAAACATGCTTTAAGTAAACTTTCGTAGGCTTTTAACTTTTAATCAATCAGGTGCGATCTACCCAAAGCACTTTAAGAGTTTTTAACTTTACCAGAAGAATGTGAACATTTATTTTTACTTTCCAAGAAAAAGCAAACCTAAACTCTCCCCTCCATCCTTAAAACTCTTTAAAACAATTTTGCTGTCAGTAATGGACTACACACACACCAGAAGCACAGGAAGACACAAAGCCCATAGCTCTTGTGTGTCGTATTGAACCACGCTGTTTATATTGCCATCCGTAGCCCCTCTCTTGGGTTGGCCTTGAGGCTTGCCAGGTAGCTGGAAAGCCTCTGAAAGAACGAGTCAGTCTGTCCAGAACTGGAATTTCCACTTTGGGGAGAGCACAGAGGTATCTAACATCCCTCCCTGAAGGGCTTGCCCTACACTTCCAGACTTGGGGCCAAAATTCCTACTTCTGTTTGGTGTCAGGGGATCAAAGGGGTAAAAGCTCTTGTAGAGCAGACTCCCTAGAAAAGCAGCCACAAAGAAAAAGAATGTAAGTTTGGTGATAAACTCCTGAGTTTGTCCTTTGAGGCAAAATAGTAAATTAAAGCAGCATCTAGCACTTTAGGGCCCAGTCTCAATCCAGGCTCTGGGACTGTTTAGGCTCAAGTAGTTTCTAGGTGGGTATGGTTTCCCCATCCTAGGTGTTGATACCTAAAACCCAAAGAGGAGAGAACTCATTTGCAGGCTGGCACAAACCTCTCAGCTGGCACACTTACTCTGGTGTCTTGCTTAAATCCCTCTTCCTTTCAGACCCTAAACTTCACAGTGCTAGGCACTGTGTGTACCAGGCACTTCTGAGCAGCCTGATCTGGGAGTTCCTGTCTGAATGCTAAGGTGCAGCTTTGTTTTAAGGAAAATGCACCCCAAAGGTCACTTTATATTGGACTGCCCTAAACTGGCCATCAACCACCAACCAGTTCCTCCCGTCTCCGCCCCTTTTCTTTAAAAAAAAAAAAGCAACGAAAGAAAGCTACAGGAAGTGGGATTGGCATGTTTTCTTTTTAATAATTTACAAGTATTTTTTTCTGCCGTCAGAAGTTATGACAAATATGTAGTGGAATACTTTAACCGTGAATTTATTCTATTATGTTCTACCTAACTGCTTCCTTCCTTTCTATATTCGTACAGTGCTCTGTAATCTGACTTACAAAAAAACGCATTCCCTGCACAGAAGCTGCAGGAAGGAGCTATTCCTTTTGTCCGGCGAACTTTCAAGTTTCTAGTGTTACTGTGATACTGTGTTACTGCGCAGCCCTGATTTGTAAGTTGGCACGCTCTCTTGCATCCCTTAAGGTTAGGTGTAAACTTTTCCCCCAAAGCGCGAAGAGAAATCAAATCTGAGGCAGTAGATTAGCTACTAAAACACAACACAACAACAACACAACAACTCTCTCCCCGCCCCCATCCAGACCTACATTAAAATAAAAGTTGGTCCCGAAGTGGAACCAGAAAGATATTTCATGCATAGAGGTTGCTTTGGTTACCTGGGTGGGGGAAACAATGGCAGGTGAAACTACTGTGGGAGAATTGGTGCTTCGGTGCCCATTGGCTTCTGGAAGAAGAGGCAGGGGGTCGTGTTTCACGGAAACCACCACCACCGCATCCACAGGCTCCGAGGGGCGGATACAAAGTCTTTTGGGGGAAGAAGGGCCGCAGATTTCCCCAGACCCAAACACGGACTCGTACAGAGCGCGCTTGGGCCCAGCCTCGGGTTTCACGTCGGGCCCCACCTGGCTGTCTTTGGGGAGGGCGTAAGTGTTCCCCAGCGAGGGCGGCTGGGGGCGGTGGTGGTGGGAGGGATGCGTGGGGGGATGATGGGAGTGGTGGCGGGTCGCCCCGTTCAGAGCCTCGGGGTAGCAGCCGTGCGGGGCCGGCGAGCCCAGCTTGGTACCGATGCCCGCGATGCTGTTGAGCGTGGCGATGGAGACGGCGCCGATGCAGTGGTTGGTGTAAGTCTTGGATAGCTTGGCCGCCTTGGAGAGCATCTGCATCCTGGTACCCAACAAGTTCTTGCCGATGGCTTTGTTTTCGTACCAGGTCACATCGCCCTCGCTGCAGTGGTCCCGGGGCCGCTGGAAGAACGCCTTACAGAGGGGATTGCGCTTGGACAGGTACTTGACGAAGCTGGCGTATGGACAGAACTCGGTGCCCGTCTCGTACATGCGGGGCAAGTTCTCCTCGTCGCTGCTCTCGGCGCGCTTCTTGCTCCAGGACGACGAGCGCGACTTGTGGTAGGGCCCGAGGGATTTGAAGTAGACGAACTTGCGCCCGTCCTCGTCCATGGCCAGCCCGAAAGAGTCCTCCTCCAGCTCGCGCTGGTTCTCGCGGCCGCGCGTGCAGAAGTACATGCAGGTCTCGAACCAGACCTTGTTGAGCAGCCCGAAGGGCGTGTTGGTGCTGAAGACGCTGGAGGTGTAGAGCTTGCGCAGGTCGGCGCGCGTGATGGCTTGTTTCTGGACCACCGGCCCCGCGCCCTGCTCCTCCAGCTTGCGGATGACGGCGGCCAGCGTCAGGTTGGCGCTGCGCAGCTCGGGGTCCTTGGTGAGGTCGAGCGTGCGGCAGTACGGGGGCTCGTTGAGGTAGCGGTTGAGGGAGCTGCGGATGCTGATGAGCGAGGACTTGCTGTAGAGCTGGCCGCTCTTGGAGCGGGCCTCGGCGTAGAAGGAGCGCAGCACGCGGCACAGCGCCCCCTTGTCCATGGTCTCGAAGTCCGGGCTCTGCGCTTTCTCGCTCAGGTACTCCCGGAAGATGCGCACGGCGTAGCGGGTGGCCAGCCGGGTGTTCTCGCTCAGCCGGGCCCGCTCGGGGCGCTGCAGCACGTCGGGGTCCAGGGGGTCCACGCTGTCCCCCGGCGGCCCGCCGCGCGCCCGGGGCGCCAGCAGCCTCGGGGGCGCCTCGGGCTCCAGCGCGGCGCCCTGGTCCATATCGATCATATGGACCGGCTCGGGCTCCAGCTCCTCCCCGGCCGAGTCCTCGGGCTCCAGGGGCTCTTCCCAGTCGAGCCCCATCTCCTCCTCTTCCTCCTCCTCCTCCTCCTCCAGCCCCCCACCTCCGTCCTCCTCCTCCTCGTCCTCCTCCTCCTCCTCGTCCCCCGTTATCCGCACCTCCTGGATCTCGTCCTCCTCCTCCTCCTCGTCCTCCTCCTCCTCCTCGCCCGCGCTGCAGTAGTGCGGGCGGCCGTGGCGCCGTCCGCGGCCCCCCACGCCGCGCTCGCCCTCGCCCCGCTCCCCATTGTTCTCGGCGGCGGCGGCGGCGGCGGCGCCGGCGCTGGCGCCCGCGCTGGTGTTACAGTCCCCGCTGCCAGGCATTCTCGCCATATTGCCGTCTCTCTGCCAGTCCTCGGGCAGGGCGCATGCGCTATATTGGACCGCAGCGCTGAGAGCTTTTGTGTTTAATGACCTTCAGCTACCGGGAGGCAAAGCCGGGCTCTTAAAGGAGCCGCGCTCCAATTGTCATTTCCCTCCCCCCCCCACCCCAGCGCGGTTGGGGAGAGGCCAGGACGGCGCGCACTGGGGGGGGGGGGAGAGGATGCAGGGGTGGAGAGAGATGGGGGTAAGTTGAGGGAGGTCGTCAAGGACCCAGGCTGTTCGGACCTTCGGCCTCCTTTTCCCACCACCACCCCGCGGCCTTTCCTTACTTCGAAGAAAACTTTGAAGGAAAGAAAAGGAAGGGGAGGGAGAGCTGTCGGTGGGGGCGAAAACACTCCCAACTTACCCTCTGGCGGAGCGGCGTGCGGGCCCAGGCGGGAGAGAGGGAGGGCCGGCGGGAGGGCGGGGCGGTCTCGCTTCTCTAAGTAATGCCCGAGGAGCAGTGCCCCTTCCACCGCCCCCTCATTGCCCCCCGGAGCCGGGGGGTTCGGGGCGGCGGCTGCCTGCGCCGAGCGGAGCGCGGGTGCCGCGGCGGGAAGCCGGTGTGTGGGGCCGCCCGGAGCGCAGCGCAGCCGGCAGGTTAATGAGCAGGGTGGAGGAGGCTCCGCCGAGGCCCCGCACCCTCTCTGCGCCCGCGGCCAGGGCGCAGCGGGCGAGGCTTGGGAGCGGGACGGGGCTGGCGGCAGCCGAGGCTCCCCCCACCTACTTGCTGGCGGCGAGAAGCGGGGGCCTGGGGCCAGCCGCGCGGCTCTCAACTCCCTTTCCGACTCTTGCAGAGGAGCGAAACACGCCCCACATCAGCCTCATCCCTTTTCGACTTTTCTAACTGCCACTTTTAAGCTGTCATTAAAGACCTGGGGCGCTCCCCGTAGGTCTGGGGCAAGTCCGCGCCGGTCTAGCCAGCCCCGGGAAGGAGCCAGAAAGAAAAGCTTGGGAGGGGCGGGTAGAAGGACAGACGTGGGAAGAAGCGATCGGGACCCCCCGGGACCCCCCTTCCCCCTCCCCACACACACCCTCCCCACTCGCCCAGGCCAGCCACCTTCTCGACCCGGGAGCAAACTGCCTTTTACTCCCCTGGATTGGAGCCAAAGCAGCGTGGGCCCCTAAGGCCGAAAGAACGGGCAGGCGGCGGTGGGGGGGGGGATTGGGGGCTGGGGGGGAAGTGAACTTGGGTGTCGATCGCCCCCGCAGCCATCACAATTCCGGCCATCCGGATCCCGGGCGCGCTCTCAACTCTTTTTTTAAGTTTGCCCACCGCCATTCGTTTGCCCTCGGGGCCGCGCTGCCTCGGGCACGCGGGGGCGGGCACCTCCGGAAACTGGAAAGACAACCAAAGAGCTCGCCGGGTCCCGCTTTCCCACCAGAAGCACTGTCCCACTGCCAGCCAAACACCCGCCCCCGGCGCGCCCAGGCTCCCAGCGCGTCCCTGCGCCACCGCCTCCCGCTCGCCCGGCCCCGGGGCAGCGCCCCAGTCCAGCCCGGGAATGCGTTCTCTCTCGGAGCGCACAGCCCCGGCCACCTTCTCCACTGAAACTTCATCCTAACTCCACACCCCTCCACCCCCAGGAAGCCCCCGGGTGTCTCCCGGGCGTACGGCTAGCACCAGTGACCAGCAACCGGTCCCCGAGTCGAAGAGCCAGATCCTCCCAGCACTGCGCCCCCGCTTCCCCTCAGCCCCCGGTGCCAAGTCGGGTCTCCCGGGAGGCAGCCCCGCCAGCTCCTCCAGTGCGTCCTCGACATTTCAAGTCCGAAATCGGGGCAGCTCTGGGAATCGCGACTGTCGTGGCTCCCTCCCTTCCCTGTCCCCTCTCCGTTTGGCTTTCGGGACGTGTTATCATTTGACGCATCAATAGATCCCATCCATCAATCTGAAGTTTTAAATGATTGTTAGGAAGGAAAGGAGACAAGTTCTCCTGGCAGCGCGGGGCACCGCAGTGGTGAGCGGCGGTGTCTTTCCCGCAGGGCTCCCCGCGCTGCTCGTCCTCCGCGTGCCTCCCCGGCCCAGGACGCCAGGCAGCGTCGGGGGAATCGCGCCAGGTGCGGAAACAAGTTAAAGCAAGTCCCTGCCTCGCGGGCCTCCGCTGGCTCCTTGGGGGAAACACACACACACACACACACACACACGCACACACACACACACACACACACACACACACACACACACACACACACACACCCTGCTCAACGAAGAGAATCGCACTGGCAGGCAAGGGCAAGGAATCTGGAGGTTTGCACTCCTCCAGAATTGTCCCCAAGGCGCAGAACGGTGGCCGGCTGAAGTCACAACTCACTGTCACCCAACTCGCACAAGTAAGATGAGTGATGAGTTCGCGTCCCCAAGTCCAGGGCAGTGGGCAGCTAAGACGCAAACACGAACCCGTGCCCAGCAAGTGGGCACCCATCAATGACACACAACGACTTCCGGAGGGCCGGCCCTTTGTCCTGGGTGTTTCTAGATATTTGGTCCTCAGAGGCTTGGGTGGGCGCTGGACAAGTTAACTACCAGGATTTACCACCCCTGACGTCCTCTTTGCCCGGGCTGTGGCCCGAGAGCTCCCCCCCCCCCGCGCTAGCTTGAGGCTGAGCTGCAAACTGAGTGTGGGGACGGAGGCCCACTCAGGTTCACCAGATAGCCACCCTCCAGACCTCCTCATTTCTGCAGACTTTGGGGTACACCCGTCCTCCCTCCTCCCACACCTGCAGCCCTCTCCTCGGAGTGAGTTGCTGGGAATCATTCCCAGTTTGCCAGAGGCCGTGTGCTGGGTTGGAACGCTTCGGGGAAACAAAACGACTAAAAACAGCTCCCCGTTGACGTCAACTTATTTCAGAAAAGAAAATAGTTTTGTGCTCACTGGACAAAATACCCCCGAGGGCAAGTCTCTACTGGCCAAGGCCAGGAGATGGGGTTGGGGAAAAGAAAGACTGAACCCCACCAAGCTGGGATATATCTTTTTAACGGATTTGGAAAAACGGCCATTTCAGGTGCTGCTTGAACAGTTGGCCAATAATCAGCAGGACCCGTGCTTAAATTAGATATGAGAAACGCATCTTGGAAAGTGGGCCTTGGCCTGATTAGCCTGTAGCTAATGTTTCTGCTTCTTGGTACCAGCTCCTGCCATGCTACCAAAATCCTTTACCCACCCAAATCCATGATCAAATACTGGACAAGAGCTCTTCTGGTAGCCACCCACTGCCAGCCTCCCTCAGAAGAAAGAGAAATGGCTTAATTTTTAGAACCCCATAAAATTACACTTGGATTTATAAAGGAGTTCAATTCCAGGTTAAATAAATGATCTCTTTTAAAAAATCCTGTGGTTCTGTACACTCAATTCCAAATTGAAAGCATCAACAAAAGCAACCTGCATATCGTTTAGGAAGAGCCAGTGTTCATTGTGTGCCCTGTCAGATCAGCCCTCCAGCTCCTCCACTTGACCCTTCCCAATAGGAAGCCACTTGGCCCACCTCTTAGAGCCAACAGCTGCCCCACTCCTTTGAAAGGATGCTTTACTTCTTGTGCAAGACTTCTTGGGGCTTCTTTACTCTGAGAGTAATTCCATTACAATATGGAACACTATAATTATTTAGCTGTCAGAACTCTTCACTGTCATCTTTCACAACTTGCATACAACTTCAGCATGATGCTGCATACTGTCTCTCTCTCTCTCTCTCTTTTTAATCACCATTACAGGTTATCACCTATTTATTTGCTTCTCAAACTTCTTGGAAGTAGAGACATGGTTATTTGGGGAGGGAAAACTTCCAGTGTCCTTATTTTGTAAAACTCCTATTTTGGGTTCAAACTTTATAATAGTTTACATCACTTAAGAAAGAGCTTTCCAGTGTTATTCTCTCTGGGTGCTGGTGGTTTACATCTGTGATTCCAGCTACTCAGGAAGCTGAGATCTGAAGATCACCATTCAAAGCCAAACTGAGTAGAAAAAATTGTGAGATTCTTTCTCATCTCCAATTAACCAGCAAAAACTTGGTAGGGGGAAGTGTAGTTCAGGTAGAGTACCAGCCCTGAGCAAAAATACCAAGCAGAGGGCACGCCCTGAGTTTAAGCCTCAGTACTGTCTTGCACACACTCATGATGCACACATTATTCTAATATTTTATTGGTATTATCAATTAGCCTAGCCCTTTAAAGAATGCAATTAGACAGTTTCTCCAAATGCCAGAAAATATTCATATTATCTGACCTAGAATTTACTTCTGGTTTCCTAAACATCCTCTGTTATATATCTATTGTTATTGTTGTAATTATTATTATTATTACTTAGTTGTGCAAAGGGGTTTCAATTCCAGAAGTCAGGTTGTTACACATGTCTTGGTATAGTTGCCTTTTAGCTACCTGTTTCCTCTACTGAACCAATACATTTACAGTTTCTGGCTGGTATGGGGACACCAAAGGCACTCGGCTCATTTTAACTGAATAAGTGGATGTATAGGATCTGCATTAAAGTTAAGTTTCACATTTAGCAGAAAACTTTTTCTTTGAAAAAAAATCTAAGATATCATGAATCTGGAATTCTGTAATTCACATCAGGACAAAAAGTAAAGTGACTACAAGTCAACACTTGTAAGGTGACATTAATTTCATTACTGCTTTGAATTAATCTTTTCCTGACATTAATTTTTTTGAGTGAAACATGCTATAGAAAATTATTGCGCAAGTAGCGTGAAGGGCCTTTCTTTTTTTTCCCCCAGTAAAGGAAGGTAATGTTAACCTTTCCAAAGGTAAATCCGGGAAATGAGGTATCTGTATTAGGAGAGGAGGGTTGGAGAAATTTTAAATTAATAAATCCAAAGAACTTTGTGGGCTCTTAGGCAGAGGCCAGAAGAGGCATTTAATCACTTAAAAAATCAAAACAGGGAGAACCATTCTTTTGATTCGATTACTTAAATATTCAGAAAGTGCTTTTGAGGTTAAAGATGAATTCAAATCGAAGTCTATTTTTGACGTATCTTTGTTTCAGTTTCACTATTTATTCTCATGGAATCAATTGAAGAGCATCCTGAGAAATTTTTTAAGCATATGAAAATTGAACCCAGAGAATTTAACTCTATAAAGAGGAAGAAAAGAAAAAAAATAACTCCACCAGGGCAAAAAAACATGTCTTCTTTCTATAGTTCTGTTCATTTATAATTCAGTTCCTTCTCATATTTTAGCTGCATGGCTGGCACATAGTAAACACTCAATAAATGTGCAAATAGTTATTTGTGGGGAGAGAGCTAACTTTAAAACTCAAGATTGTGCAACAGAGTAGTAGAAAGCTTTCTATTTGAGCCCAGAGTGTCTAAGGTCCAATCCTAGGTTGCCTTAGCAGGTCTGTGTCTCTGTCCTCTCATCATTACATATACTAAGACTTAATAATAATAATTCCTACCTTATAGGATTGTTTTGAGAAATAAGCAAGTTAATACATGTAAAGCATTTAACACAGCATCTGAAACATTAATAAATATTTAACCATTAGCTCATTTTTTGTTTGGTTTGCGGCATGGCCTAGGATGGTTAGAAATCATGATTCTCCTGTCTCAGCCTCCCAAGTATAGGCTACCACCGTGGCTTAACAATTAGCTTTTCTTTATTTCAGCTCTTCTTTATTATAAACAGGAAGATGAAGGCCTAAGAGGCCTTTAAAAGGTTAAGCCACAGGCCGTGGAGAAGTGGTAGTAGCTCAGAAGTGCAGTGCTCATCTTTGTTGCACGAGACCCTATTTCAATTCCCAGCACTGTAAAAGAAACTTTTAAAAAATTTTAAAAGCATATCAGGTCTTTCAGACCTTGCCAGGATAGGCAAGTGGATCTGGTAGACCATACCTGAAATTTTGACAATTTTCAGCCACTAGGAGCTAAAGAATGAAAAAAAAAAATCTTCAAGGGCACAATCCCCTACCATTAAAATGCTTTGTGTGTAATTTGATTTGAGAATGTTGGAAAGACAAAGGCTGTGGGCTGTGAGCGTACTGGAAAAGGGCTAAGAGACAGTATAATCTTCATAACTTGGTGCCTCAGAAGAAATGACAGGGAAGAATTTAAAGACAAACCCAACCAGACTAGCCTGAGATGCTTTGTGTTGAAATCCTGGCCTACTCTGCATACATCTTCAAGAAGGCATATTTTCTTTTTTTTCCCCCCTTGAAGCTGTGTCCAAAACAAAACAAACAAACAAAAAACATTGGTCAGAGTAAACAGCATAGTGATTGAATAGAGTAATTTCTAATTGCCACCTGGGCCACTGTAATTCCAGACCTTTCCATCTAATGATTACCCACTAGTTTACTGTACTATACTTGTCACACAAAATAATGCAAAGGAAGAAAATTGCTTTCTACAAACAAGTTATATGTTTGTTGAGCCTGAAATCATGCACTCTCCTTTTGTTACATTATTCTGAAAATGAAACTTCATTTGGTTAATCAAGAGCTCAAATATGAATGTTATGTACATTATACCTAAAATTAATTCTGGTAGTCATTTCTTTATCTTCTAGTTATGCATCTTTAAAGGGTATGTGAGAAGGCACTAAACATTGCTATTTAACTATGTTGTATCATAACATTATGTTATTAGATAAATGTTATGAAATAACAGTTATTTTAGCAGCACATTGTAATATCAACTAAGGTGGCAAAGGAGCTAAAGTTATTTGTTAATATGTCATGTAAAACCTTTGTATTTTTATCTAAGAATAAAAAAATCTTGAAGTGACTTGCTATATATTAGTAAACTAGCCAATTAACAAATCAAAACAAAGTAAACAGCAAAAAAATTAAATTGCTTTATGCCCAAATGTTGGCATGAAAGAATGTTGTTCTCACATCTTTGTCAGTATCAATTAGGAAAGTCTTTTAAGACAGCAGTTAGGCATCGTCTTCCAAAACCAAGAGAATGATTGTGTTCTTGGTCAAAAAATCACTTCCAGAAGTTCCTTTGAAGAACCTTCTCATGCACTTGTATTTTGATTCCTTTGAGTTTAGCAGATAAGGATACAGGTGTGCTTCAGAACATATTTCCTCATACCTGGGAGGACATCCTCTGTTGACAGAAATTTACAGAGCAAGTATCTCCTTAATAAAGGACTTGAGTGAAGATAGAGGCATGCTTCTTGACAGTCTAACGATAGCTATTCTAATGATGGAGACAGATGGAGTATAGTACAGCTCACAGTGCACCATTTGCATGACTTTTGAGGACTTGTAAGGACTAGAACTCGCATCTCTAAATATCAGAAGCTGATATCCAGACCTGTGATGGCTCTTCACAGGATGGGGCATGGGGAGGGGGAGTGGATACCTGCCCTGTGGCTGTATTTCTAAATGAACTAAAAAAGAAAAGAAAAAAATCCTGTCTTAAATACCCAGAAGCACTAACCCACATTTTGAACTAATTGACTTACTTTTTCTTAGGAAAGCTTAATTTAACTGATAGGGGCACATGGGTTTATCTGAATATTTAAGGCAGCCCTGGGATGGGCTTGTTCTATTTCTTTAGTTTGATGCTGGAAATACAGGCTTTGTACCTGAGGGAGGAAGCAGGGTAGGGAAGCAGGAAGTACTATGACCCAGCCCTGCTAGCCTGTGATCTATGTTTTCAGAGCTAGGGTACTATTGCTACCAGTAGAGGATTCCTGGTTTTTCATCTAGTCTTCTCACAGTCTGCTCTTTGATCAGGATAGCCCAGGAGTCATGTTTTATCATCACTCCAAATAAAAATGAACTCCCTTGATGTTGGTGGCATCTGCTTTATGCTCTATTCTGTGGCTTAGTATTCTTTTCTGACTAAAAGCAGAATGTGTCCATCAGCAGTGATTTAGAAATACAAGAATCTGGAAATGTGTGATATGGGTATGTCCTCTTCCTATCTTGTTAACATTTAGGAAGTGCTTTTACTGAGGATCTGATTTGTAATAATGGTGTCCTTGGTTCTTTCTCATGAGTGCACAGGAGGAAGAGTCCCTTTTGCCACATGAGTGGAAACTCAGACAGTTTATGTAACTTTCCCAACATTATTCTAGCTAAAGAATTGAACCCCAGAGCACACATGCTTTCTGAACAATTTGCCAGGCCAGTCACCATTTCTGTTCCAGCAAAAAGCACTCTATATTCTGAATTATTTCCATGAATTCAATCCCATCGGATTGTCTGTTTAAGTTCTCCATGTTTGAGAATTTATGTCATCCTGGGCATGGTAGCACATGTGTGTAATCTCATCACTGTGGAAGCTAAGGCAGGTTCTAGGTCAGTGTAGACTATATATAAGACTTTATTACCCCAAACCTCATAAATCAATATGTAACCAGTGGATCCATTCATTTGGGTGCATTGTTCAAATTGTATATGTTAGAGACGACCTCCAAAGTCTTGTGTTAATGGTATTTGAGAGGTGATACCTTTGGGAGATGATTGGGTCCTGAGGCCTCTGCCCTGTTTAATGGATTAATCCATTTAGGGATTAATGGATTACAGGGTTATTGAGGGAGTGGCTTTGTTATTAAAACTAGCTCTTTTTTGGCACACTTGCTCTGTCTTGCACGTAATACCCTGTACTGCTGTGGAACTCTGCAGAGTCTCACCAGCAAGAAGGTACTAATCAGTGATGGCCCCTTGATTTTGGACTTCACCAGCATCTAGAATTGTAAGGAATAGGTTCATTTCTTTATACATTACCCAAGCTGTGGAATTCAGCAACAGAAAAGAATAGTAAGAGCAGATTTAGCCTTTGCAAAGAACAGGTCTTAGTAAAGGCAGCAGGAAGGAGGAATCTCTCCAGGGACATGCCCACCTGGCCCCAGGGAAGATGAGCCTTCAGCAGAACATGGTCTGTGTCTTCTGCCATTCTCTCGATCATCTTATATCCTTCTTTATCCCACTCTGGGAAAGCTGAGTTGAACTGTCAGGGTTTGAAAATAAAGCCTTATGCCAGGTCCTTTCTGCTGTTTATATGGTGACATATAAATGACAGCTTTTAAGTGGATGGTCACCAAGAGCCCCAGAAAAGGTTCCTGTTGTGGCATTTTCCAAGTTCTGAGGCATTCAGAGTATTGTAAGGGTTTTGAGACCTTAGTACCATGCCTTGGTGGCTAAATTCATGGTTGATTTAGTTTTCCTAGAACTGCTGGCTTTTACATTTAGAGCCAGAGGCAGAGATTTAACTTCACAGTGCACTAAAAGCCCCCAGTCATATGGGGAACTGGTTTAAAATACAGATTTTTAGGTGCCACCTGCAGAGTTTCTGACTTAGTAGGTCAAGGGTGTGGCCTAGAGATATATGTATCTCACACTCAACATAGACAATTCTAACACCAATCTGATTGAGCTGTGAGAAACAAACACCAGTTATCAAATCCTAAATAATTTCTTCCATAGCAATGACTATTAGAAAATCATGTTTAGGGCTATGAATTCATTTGAAAATCAGATGAACGTTAGGAAATATCTTCCTTAGAAGATGTCCCTACACACACACACACACACACACACACACACACACACACACACACACACACACTTACACCCAACCCATTGTTTCAAGAGGTTGGGATTGAGGCTGCATTTAGAACCTTGTCTTTAACACCACACTGTATGTAATTTTCTTCCCCTGGTCAAAACATCATCATGACTTTTTTTCTTTATTCTCAGTCCAACTCCCCAGGACTGTGCCTCAAGCCAATTTCCCAACATTCCCTGGTACACCTCAGTAACAGGAGTCCAGCCCTCTGTGGGGGAAGACTCCGGAAAGAACAGTGCTGGGAAGTTCAGACACCTGGTTGACACATGGCTGGCAGTCCCAGTGTGAGCCTGAAACTCAAGTATGCTTCTGAATCACCTGGCAGGTCTCTGGAAATACTGAGTACTGGAACCTCCCCCAGAGTGTCTGATTCAGCCTGGCTAGGGTGGGGCTGAAGGTGTTAGCTCTTAGGTACTAGTGCTGCTGGATCCTAAAAACCATGTTGTGAGGACCACTGGCCCAGGAGAATGTGGACAAACACAACTGTTATGGCTTAAAACATGGCATAGCTCATCAGAAGCAGCTGTTGACCTTGGAGTGTCATTGTGGTGGCATTGAGAGGTGAGGCCTCTAAGGGGTCATTTGGCTAGAGAGATGAATGCCAGGGCTGGTGTGTAGCTTGGGGTACCATGCTTATGTAACATATATAAGCCCTGTGTTTGGTCCCTAGACTCATCATAATACAAAAGAAGGAGGTGATCAATGCCTTTCTTAAGTGACTGGGTTCTTCCAAGTTGTTACAGGACAAGACTACCTTTTAAAATATTATTATTGTTATTATTATTGTAATTGTATTATCTTTCAGTAGTTGTACCAAGGAGTCACAATTCAATGTTATGCATGCATTGCATCTTGATCAACGTCACCTTTTCCCCCCAAGCCCCCCCCCCAGCTCTCCCAACCCCACCCATGAGATATTGCTGGTTTCATTTTCACACATATATATCACACATTATGACTGCATTTGCCCATCCTTCCTCTCTTCATTCATCCACTCACTATCCCTGACCTCATGCCCCCACTCCCCCGACACCTCAAGTACCAGCTTACTGGTATTCATTTTGTTAAACTGTAAGTTGTTCAAAGGGATTACACTATTGTAATTCTCCCCTGAATATATCATACTTAATATGTTTGTGCACATTTGTGTAAAACCCTGTGTGTTTACATATATTTATGTATAAATAAGATCTAATTTCCACATATGAAAGAAAACATGTGTTCTTGGTCTCTCTGGGCTTGCACTCAGAGCCTGGGCACTGTCCCTTAGTTTTGAGCCATGGCTCTACTTGTGGCTTCTTGCAGGCTAACTGGAGATAAGAGTCTCATAGACTTTTCTTTTCCTTTACTGATCTTAGCCTCATGAATAGCTTTGATCACAGATGTGAGCCATTGGAACCTAGTTAAGACTGCTTTCTGTACGTGTGGTTCTGCCTGCCATCCTGCTTTCTGTCATGAACTAAAGTAATACAAGGCCTTTGCCAGCACCATGCTGTTGAACTTCCCAGCCTCCAGAACCATGAGCCCAAATAAACATCTTTCTCAAGAAAGCACATGTTCTCAGGTCTATTCTGTTACAAAAGCAAAAAATAGACTGAGACCCTATCCAATATGGTTTGAACGTGGGGCTTTGTCAAAGCTGGGCAGGTGACTCAAATATGCAGCTAAGATTGAGATTCACTACCCTGGGTTGAGAGACCATCCACATATATCTATTCAGGGATCCTTCATATAAACTTGGGGGGAGGGGGTGATTCTGGATGAGGGTCAAGCAGACCATGAACCCACAATATATGTAGGCAAAATGCTCTGTATAGGTGTATCTTTGTATTTTCTTTATTTTTAATCTGCGTATTTTCTGTCTTCAGAAGAATTTTAAGGGAGCCTGTGGCCCAAAATAGTTTGAGCAAACTACATGTGGACGTAGAGAAGTAAGCATAAGCACCCTCTACTATTACTAGAAGTGTAATTGGTCTTTCAAAGGACAATTTGGCAGTAGCTATCAGTGGATAAAATAAATACCCCTTTCAACCCAGAAGCTCTTT
Organism: Dipodomys ordii; assembly: GCF_000151885.1. Classification (NCBI taxonomy): domain Eukaryota; kingdom Metazoa; phylum Chordata; class Mammalia; order Rodentia; family Heteromyidae; genus Dipodomys; species Dipodomys ordii. The sequence continues at coordinate 16,494,058 of NW_012267241.1, read as the reverse complement.
GCTAAGAATCTGGGCTGCATCCAGAGACAGGGGTACTAGAACACTCTTGAAGCATTATCTGGAGTTGAGAATCACTGGTTATAACCTTATTTTAGAAATGGAGGGTGAATAAACAAATAACATCCAATCTATTTGCCAGAATACTAGCTTGTAGATATAAAGAATAACATAACTTTGTAGGTGCTGGATGCAATGGTATCCAAGACAATTTATTATATAAGTGGAAAACATTAATGCCAAGTTTAAATCCATTTGCTAAAAAAACTGAACTAAAATGATACACCCAGATTTTACGAGTACAAATGCATCTAGGAAAAGAAAAAGGCATGGAATCATGTACAGTGGTGACTTTGGGAAAAAGGCATTCATTTTCCATGCTCTCACTTTGGTATTGTTTGAATTTTGCATCCTGACTTGGTGTTTTTCTGATGCTTATTTAATGAGAATAGGTCCATGTGTGGTAACTCTGAACTCTGTCTCTACGGCCTTCCTTGCCCTTGTGAAATTGCTCAGGTCTCCAAGTCCCTGTTGACCATAGTCCAAGTCTTCTATATGCCGATGAAGCAGGTTCTCCCCACTTAACCTGTCTAAGGCCTGAAAGAGGATCTTCTTACACTCTATTCTCTGTCCTATATGCTTCTAGTAAAATTCCTGCCATCACCAGAGCTTGCCCATAGCCAGCAACCATGGAGCACATAGTCTACCACATGACAAACAGCCATAAATGATAGGACCAAGGATGGGACTCTGGACAGCCAAACCCCAGGCCAACCAGAAGCCTGGACTGAAATTCCTGAACCAAAGAGTCTGTGTAGGAATTATGATAAGACTAAATCAGTCAGGAGAGAGAAGAAAGGGGAGAAGAGCCAGGAAAGCAGCCCAGTACCTCTCTATACCAACATGAGCTCCTGCTCCCCTGTGTCCAGTACAGATGCAGAACATGTTTACAGTTACTCTCCCCCAACTTAGTTCTCTTGATTATAATCAAGAAATTCTCACAATATGTTTTTTTGCTATGTGTCTGCGTAGAGTCTTTGCATCTTAGATTGATGAAAAGGAATCAAATTTATTCTCTGTCCAAGGTTAAAATCCTGGACAACCCCTCTCCTATAAACTTTGGCTCACCCTCCACTTCCATGGAGGTACCAAGTCTTGCCAATTGCAACTTGTGATTTTGCTCTAAATCTTTTTGTGTCTTCATCCATGGGTGAACTCTTGTTTCCTTTGTATTAGCTTGGTCTGTCAACACAAAGCACTGTGGACTGGCTTAAACAATAGAAATTTATTTCCTCACAGGTCTGGAGGCTACAAGTCCAAAATTAAGGTGCCGGCAGAATTGATTTCTGGTGAGGTCTCTCTTCCTGATCATATGTGGCTGCCGTTTCTTTGTTTCTCTGTATCCCTATGCAGCTGCTTCTCTGTGTGAGTTGAAGAGAGAAATGTGACCTTCTGTCTCTGTCTCTGTTTGTCTCTGTCTCTCTCCCTTTCTCACACACACACACACACACACACACACACACACACACACACACACACTTCTCAACTTCTCTTTCTCTCCTCACCATCCATTTCCACAGAAGTACTGAGTCCTGCCAATTCCAACTTGTGATTTTGCTTTAAATCTCTCTATAGTGTCTTCATCTGTGAATTCTCTCCCCCTCTCTCTTGTTATAAGGATACCAGGTTAGGGCTCCACCCTTATGACCTCATTCTACCATAATTATGTCCTTAAAAACCACAGGTCCAAACAGAGTCATGATGGAGGTTAGAGCTCCAATGGATGGATGTGGGAGAAGGCACACAACACAGTCTAGAATGCTTTCCAAACCTGATCTTATGTTTTAGTTCCAGCTTTGTAATGCATCCAAACTAGGGGCCTAGCAGTCAGTCACCTTTCACTGTCTCCTACATCAACTCTGCCCTGTTCATTCCACGTTCTCTGCTTCTAGTAGCATGACCTAATTTAGGCCATTTTCACTCTTGAGAGATGCAGGGACCAAGTAAAAGTGGAGAGAGAAAGCAGCAGCACCTGGGGACAGGACACAGCCCTGCCCCCTCTGTGTCCCAGCTAGGACCAGCTTCTTGACCTATATATGCATGGGATAGGTGCCTTTGCATCCTTTTGCTTGGGCTATTTCTGTAAAATTTCTCTTCCTTGAGGATCAAAAACACAAATTCTCCCTGCTTATTGTTTGTGAGGTTCACTGTTCCCCAACACCTACCCAACCCACCTGCCACCGACTGTTTTTTTCCCCTGGTCTCTAGACTTGTATTCCTTGGCTCTCTCTCTCCTTTGGGCTGCTAACATTCTCTTCAACTTCTTGCTCAATGACTGGATTTCCTCAGATCTTTTTGGAACGATGTTATTGTTTCTTCCTCCTTGAAAGCTTTCTTGTCTTCATCAGGCCTGGTTACTGCCCTCACTGTATAGGAAAAGTATTGTGTGGTGGTGGTCAAGTGTGTGGCACTGGTACCAATGAATTTGGGTGCAAATTCTGGTATGGCCACAGATACTGTGTGGTCTCAGGCAAAATCCTCCACTTCTCTGCCCATTTCTGCAGAACAGAGGATTGATGTGGGGATTAAATAAGTTAATATGGGTGCAGTACTGAGAACAATGTCTGGCATACTGCACGTGCTTAATACATGTTGGCAATGATCCTGATGTTGCCACTGAGCTATAGCTCAGTGGCAAATCATGACTTCCAGTCTCAGGTCAGATCCTGTCAGGTACATTCTTGAACTGACCATGACAAATGTCCCCTAAGGATTATGTGGCACTTTGGACAGACTTGTGTCTTAGCATTTGCGTGCATTAAAAATGCTATTCTTCTTTATTACCTCGTTAGCATCATTAAAAGAGAATGACATGTATGTATATATGTATTTGTATTCACTTTACCCAGCATGATTACTTGCACATAGAAGATAGTCAGTAGATGCTTGCTGCTGTATGAAATTTAGTTGGGAATTTCCTGCTTAGGCTGTGGGCTCCTGTGCCCATCTCATTCTGTCTAAGAAGAAGCAAATTTGGAATGAAAAGTTAAATTGATCATGGAGTCAGGCCAGATACTTCATTGAAATTAAGCACTACCCTTTGCTAGCAGTGTAAACTTCAACTCACTTTACATTTTTGTGCCAGTATGTGGACATGAACTAAGGCTCTCACACTCTCACTTTGCTTTTTCTGCTGAAAGCTGGAACTCTAATCACCTGAGCCATACCTCCACTTCCAGCTTCTTGCTGGTTAATTGCACATAGTCTCATGGGTCAACTCACCTTCCTAATCTAATTCCCATGAATTCAATCCTTACATATCTATGGGCTGGAATCTAGTTGCAATTCACTGTGCCTTATATCTGGGTGAGTAATATCCATTCATGTCCTGGACTTTTCTTTAAGCAGTGTTCTCTGCCTGGAATGCTCTTCCCTCTTATACATGTGACTTGACAGGACCCAAATATATCTATATATCCTATGAGTTACATACTTTCACAAAGCCATCTCTGATACATTATTTGAGCATAATAATATCTCCCCTAGAAAAGCTGCAGTGTGCCCATATGTGTATTTTCTTAAAAAGAGTTGTACAGGGTCACAGAGGATTATTCAAGGCCAAGTAAAGGGAGACACCATAAATTCCCACAAGAGATACTTGAAACTGTGTCCTAGAACAATAGATAGTGTTGAGTAAAATCTTCTAAAAAGACAGACTCTTTACAGAGCATTCTTTACGGAGCACCTGCCCTGAACTGGATGAGAGAAAAGAGATTGAAGAATTCATTCTATTTTTAAGATCCTTTGAAGACGAGACTTCCAGGTAAAAGTTTTAAGGATTGGGTTACTCTGTAATTAAGGATCAGTTCTGTTCCAGATCATCTCCATCTCTGGCAGAGCCCTACTTTATTTTTTGCAAACAATCAAATTCTTTCCACTTATAAGCTTTTTTTCCACATCTCTTCACAGGGGTATGGTTCTGAAGGGATCCATCAAAGGATTCGAAGATGATTAACGGAATCAGGTTTTATATTTATATATATGTATATATATCATGCTATACAAATAACTCTATCTTCTCTTTCTAAAATATGAGAAATTAAATTCCTTTTATTTCTTCTTCTTTTTTAATGAAGGAAGCCAGATTCTAGTGGCTCCCATCTATGATCCTAGCTACTCAGGAGGCTGAGATCTGAGGATCACAGTTCAAAGCCAGCCTGGGTAAAAAGTTCATTAGATTCTTATAAGCTAGCAAGTGGAAATGTGGCTCAAGTGTAAGAATACAAGCCTTGAGCAAAGAAGGTAAAGGACAATGCCCAGGCCCTCAATTCAAGCTTCAATACTGGCATAAAAAAGAAGAAGAGAAAGAGGAGAAAATGGAGCAAGACATTCCCAGAATGTACTCTGGACTTGAGGTTTCTGAGACACCTAAAAAGCCCACTCAAAATGCCCAATGGTGCATTCAGGATGTTTTCCTGTCTACTTTCAAGAAATAAGCATGCATTTCCTCCCTCACCCCCAGTGACTTGCATTTTATGGACATTAGTTTGAGTCTTCTGAGTCTTACCTTACTTTTCTGGATGATTTAGACTCTTTAATTTCCTTCTTTGATGCTTGTGTGGGGGTGAGCGTGCTTTCTTTCCAGAACTTCTTCCCTGTGGGATGTTGAAGTGTTAGTGCCAATTTTTTTTTCTTCTAAAGAAGGATGGAAGAGTCAGGTTTAGTACTAAGGCTTAACTCAGCAATAGTTGCTAAACTCTTCAATCATTAGATGAAAGGCAACAACAAAAAAATAGATGGATGCTAAATGCACATATCATTGCTATTTTTGTTATTATGTTGGGAATTTGCCATTCTAAGGGTTTATTATTCCTGCATAATTTTTTCTTCTGGATTTATGACATTAAATCCACACAAAAATGCGGTTTATTTCCACATAAGTATTCTTAGTATTCTTTACATATTCTCTCATCCTCTTTCTCTCTCTTTGCATTTTTATTAGCATATATTAGCTATACAAGCATACATTAGCTACACAAGGATGGGGGGGATTTCATTGTGATGTTTCCATGCATGTATACTATCAATCACCGCCTCCCTCCATCTTTTTCCCTTACTCCCTCTCCCTGCCTAATTCAATTTCACAAGAATCATTGTTCCATTTTCATATGCGTGGACAATATTTTTCAACAATATCTACTCTTTCACCCTTGTGAGCCCAACCCCTTCTCCCTAGTAGCCACCTTCCCAATAAACCCTATTTGTATTTTTTCCTCCCAGCTCCACATTCAACAGCTTTCATGCAGGTTCTTCATCTTGTTCTCATATGTAGTTGCATATACAACTTCTGCCTTTTCTTTTCCTTTTCCCCTTCCCCTTCTTACCAAAGTAGTCCCTTAATTAGACTCATTGTCTATACATATAGTATATTCACTGCCTTTTTGTTTACCCAAGATAACTTTTGTATCTTGGTAAACACTGAACCCTGTGGATTATTCTGTTTCTTCATTTTATATTCAGTGTCTAATAGAGATCAAACAACTGTTGAATGGAATTCTATCTAATGGTTTGCCATTTTAAAATGCCATCAAATAGCTGTAGTTAAATGCTGTTTCTTCTTCAATGAATTCATTGCTGGGAGTTAGGCATGTTAAAGCATCTTCTTGAATTTCAATTTTTCTTTTTCTCTCCTTTTCTTTTTGAACTGCTGGAAATCAAACTCTAGGCTTTACACATGATAGGCATATACGCTCTACCACCAAACTCCCCTAGTCCAGAAATTCGATTGTTTTTTTTCAAGGCTTTGTGGTCTGTTCAAGAATCCTAGTGCTTTATCAGTGCTCTGAACAGGGAGTGGGAAGTCAGATTCCAAGAGGACGGGTTCTGCCCAGTCTCTTGCCCTGTGTTTTCTCTGGCTGTACTTCTTACCCAGCAGCCCAACACCTGCACTGCAAAGGCACCAGACCAGTTCCAGCCAGCTCCCTCTGTCCCAACACAAACAGGATGGGAGAGATCTTGTCCCTCCCACTTCACCGTCAGGCTCTGAGGTTTGCAATTCTCTGTGAGGACTGCTCTCAGACGCCTGCTACCCACGGATGGTGAGAATGGATATGGATACATGTGCTTTCCTTCCAACTCGACAGAACCCTTTGGGAAGTCTGAGCTTGCAGTTGGAGGAAGAAGGGAGTTTTTCGCAGAGCATCTGCCCGAACATTCTGCGGAGCACCCTGTGTGCTGATAATCCATAGCCTTGGCACCAGAGATTCAACTTGACTCTACAGGCTCTGTGGTCTCATCCCGGAGTCACGGCCCACACAACTGGCATTTCCTTTGGTGTCTTAGAAAAACCTCGCACAATTGGAAGTGGCGCTGTGGCTCAAAGTGGTAGAGTGCTAGCCTGGCGTAAAAGAGGTCAGGGACAGCACCCGGCCCCTGAGTTCAAGCCCTACCACTGACAAAATCAAACAAACAAAAAACTTGGTACAATAAATCCTTAAATTCTGCTTTGGCGTCAAGACCTTTGAAGGAGAAAGGGAAGGGATCATGACCTAACTTATTGTTCATTTTCACTCCACAATTTATCCCTAATGTGCCCAAGTTGATTGGGTCTGAGGGTGTGCTCCCTAAGACAGATTAGGCAATGGGACTCTCTGGCTGCAGGGGATCTCTGGGAGTTAGGAAAGAAATTCAGGGAAGTCAGTCTGAGGGTCTCCTGGAAACCTTGTCTCTTCTATGCCGTTCAAATACCCATCAGTCTTTCTCAGCACTCACTGTCTAGTATTCCACAAATGACTTCTTATTTTTCTTTCTGGTACTGAAGTTTGAATCTAGGGACTATCCTCAGGTCGCTTGCTTGGCTAGCCCTCTATTACTTGAGCAATGCCCACCTGCCCAGCTTTTTGCTGTTTAATTGGAGATAGATTTCTAAGCTAGAGTGGGCTTAGAACTGAGATCTCCAGATGTCAGCCTCCTGAGTAACATGACACCCTCCCCCCCACACCTAGCCCCACAAATCACAGTGAGGTCTGTCTTTTTGTGCATCCTTTAGAATAGGGAATTGCATGGTTTCTGCTAATCTTCGTGTTGAATGGAGAAATTCCAAGACATTCCTCAGTGCTTCAAGAAATGTGCTAGTCTTTCAGAGGTGCTGGAATTGTAAAGTTATTTACATGAAAATTATATAACCACTGCTCTGGAATCTACTTGCAGTTCCAATGCTGCTTTCTTGATAATAAGGGTAAAATAATTGTTGGGGTCTAAAGAGGATCTGTCTAGGTATGGGAATCAGAGGGATTTGCTGTCATTTCATAAATAATTTTTTAAAGCACATTTGATTGCATCATAGGAAGTGAATGTGCACTTTGAGGATGAGTAGGATTTCTCTTCAGCTATTTTAAAAAAAAGTCTGTATTTATCTTTCCCTCTCTCCATAGCATTTTGACATAGGGCTTCCTTCCTACACCAGATCCATTACACGAAAAACAACAATGGAATTATATATTTTCAAAAACTATTGTTTATGAAATCAAAATCAATATGATTAAGGCCTCACTTCCTTTCCCCTAGCATTTTTCCTTTATGATAGAATCTCGCTATGTAGGGCAGCTGGACTCAAACTTGTGATTCTATTGCTTCAGCCTGAGTATTGAGATTACAGGCCCAGGAAGATTTATTTTCATAAACATTTGTGGGATTTTTAAAATTTATTTACTATTTTATTTATGTACTATTTTTTGCCTGTTCAGGACTTGAACTCAGGGCCTGGGTACTGTCCCCGAGCTTCTTTTGCTCAAGGCCAAAACTCTACCACTTGAGCTACGGTGCTACATCTGACGTTTTCTGTTTATGTGGTACTGAGGAATTGAACCCAGGGCTTCATGCCTGCTAGGTAAGTACTCTGCCACTAAACCATATTCCCAGACCAGGTTTTTTTTTTCTGCACAGATACACCAATATTACAGTTAATTATATATATATATATATATATATACATATACATATATTCTTTTCCTTCAACTTCAATTACTTATATTTAAATGATTATTTATACTTTGTCCTATGTGTTTTCCAGTACAAAAGCAATCAAAACTAGTAATAGTGCATGTAAAACCAAGTTGTGTTATAATTCCCATCTTGTCTAAACAGACTTAATTTAGAACATATTTTTGAGAGCTATAAGGACATAATTCTGTTGGATCAATGAATTCCTAGCATAATGCATATGAGTCTTACTGATTCTCAGTTGAAATTATTTACAACCTGTTACAATCCTTGTACATACATAAAGCTTACTTCACCTTTTTCTGCCTCTGCCTTCACTTTCTTTTCCAGGCCAGGATTTTTAATTTAGCATAACATTTTAGATCTTTTCCTTTGGTGGTCATTGGAAAATTAATCTCCTACCTGTTTCCCTTCTATTCAGATCTCTGCCGCTTGAGAAGCTAGGATTTCAAGTGTGAGCCACCAGCGCTGGGCTCTGATACACTTTCAATACTCAGCCTCTGAAGACTGGAATCCAAACACTGCAAGTCCAACAAACTGCTCTGATATATTCTTGTGTTACATTGGCCTCTGTGTGTGCTCTTAAGAATCTAAAGCTGCATTCCAGCTGTGTTTTCTTTGTGAAAACAAACCATATTCTTTTACTTTTTCTGGTTTGGGCATAAAAATCTGACTCCAGTTGGAGGGAAGAGGAAGGATTTACTGTTAAATTTTAGGCTATTCACTGACTCCCTCACCCCCCCACCCCCCAATGGCCATTGCCCAAGCAGTGTTTTTGTCATAGGGATTAAGTGCAGACACCTTTAATAGCATGTAATTGAGCCCTGCATGGTGAGTTAGAATTTGCAAAGCACTTTCCTTTGTATTATCTCATCCAAACTTCACAACCAAAAATGGAAGTATTATTACTCTCCACTCAACAGATGAGAAAGCTAAGATTAAGAATATTGAAACAACTTGCCCCCAAATAACTCATGTTTTAAGCAGCAGCATTACAGAATGAACCTGGTTCTTAGATGCCAAATGCTGTATTCTTTTAGTACATCACAGCTGCCCCTAAACTCTGGAAGTACTAGCTCTAGCTCTGAGAAACCAACTCAATGCTTTGGGCAGAAATCCACTCTGTAATGGATTAAAAACCCACTCAGATCTCTTGCTTCCTGACAACTCACAGCCCAAATGTCACAGAAAAGAAACACTTCCTACCTCTCTAGCCTGCCTTCCTCACACCCCCAGTAATACTCCTCTTTTCTATTCGGGCTGTCACATTCTCTTGCAGAGCATTTTTGAACTCCTGTGGTGGGGGGGGGGGTGGCAGGAGTGCACATTGCCTTGATTCTCACGATGATGACAACTAAACTATTACATTAATTGAGGGGGAAGGAGGGTGCAGATTATTCACAGTTTACCTAGGGTTGTGAAAGACCTCTGTTAACTGGATCTTAACATTCTCCTTGCTTAGACTTGAAATCATCTATTGGAATTTCATGTTAGACACAGCTCATAAAGTTATTCACTCCCAGATAACTAAGAAAAAACACGTATTGTCTAAAAATCTGAATAACTTCAATCAATAGGCAATTGAAAGGTTACATAAAACTGACACTAAGGCTCACTTAAATCACCTACACACTGGAGTTAAGGGAAGTGAAAGGCTCATGAACAATAGCCAATTGTAGCCAGGTGTAGTGGCACTCACGTGTAATCCCAGCCTTGTGGGAAGTGGAGGTGGGAGGATCACATTCTAAGCCTGAATAGGCAAAAATACCAAGACTCTATCTGAAAAATTAACTAATGCAGAAAGGGTTGAAGACAGGACTCAAGTGGCCAAGTGCTTGCCTAGCCAGCCAAAAGCCCTAAGTTCAAACCCCCAAAAGAAAAATAACCAAACTCATTTGCAGTATGTGTTTTGCGTGTGTGTGTGCCAGTACTGGGGCTTGAACTCAGAGCTAGGTGCTGTCCCTGAGCTTTTTTGCTCAACGCTAGTGGTATGCCACTTGGGCTATAGCTCCAGTTCTGGATTTTATTTATTTATTAATTGGTACTTAAATGGAGATAAAAGTTTCATGGACTTTTGTGCCCAGGCTGGCTTTGAACTGCTCTCCTTAGATCTCAGCTACCTCAGTGGTAGGATTATATGTGTGATGCATTGGCACGTGTCTTGAAATGTGTCATATTTTTGTAATTGCTATAACACTGAGAACATGTATATTAGTACAGACGAACAATACAACCAGGCTGTTCTGACATGCTAGATAGTAAAGCAACTGTATTGTACTCTGCAGGGATCCATGGAGCTAGGAGTGATCTTTTGTTACCCTTTGGGGAGGTACTAGGTAGGCCATTGTTGGTCGGCTGTGGAGGAGTGTCAAAGGCACAGAGAAAGCTGCATTCTGGGAACGTTAGTTCTGTAACAGCATTCAGGGAATTCGAAGGAGAAAGGTACTTAGGAGAACCAGAGAGGAGGGGCAAAATCTGAGGAATACCTGAAAGAAGCAACTTCTAGAACACATGGCTCCTTCAAAGGAATCCATTCATGAATTCCTCATCAGGGGAACTGGGCTCTGCTTAAGTTCTTCTGCTAAGACTTATGACTTGACACCATTTGAACCCAGTTGGACTTCTGTTGTTAGATTTGAAAACAATCCAGTTGCCTTTTCCCTTGGACATGAAAGAATCCTGTGAGTCAGGTGATTCAGACTTTGCGGACAGAGAAAGTCATATCTGAAATGAGCAAATGTATGAAATGAGGAGATAAGGGGAAAAGATTCTCTCAGGGGATTGAAAAATCTCCTCTCTCTCCCCCTCTCTGTGGATGCTCTAGTCATACTGCAAATGTAACTCCATTCCATCCTACAATGAGCCATTCTTCCTATGATGATAATTTCTTCCCCTTTCTGTTCATGTTCCAGTGCACTCTGAGTGTAACACCTTGGCTCTCTTAGGCCTAACCCAGTCCCATACATCATCACTCTGGGAATATCTTAGTAGAGCTCAATTCCTCTCTGGATTTGTCCTATGCTTCTCAGTATATATTTACCAGGATGACATTTTTAAGTTCTTCACTTTTATTGCTGTCGCAAATTATAAAATAATTTTACTAGTACATAGTTATTACATCTACAATTCCTCAGTGTTCCATGACAGAATGCAAGGGCTTAATTGTATATTTCCAGGGAACCACTGAATATAAATAACATTGTTTCACTAGTTGAAAGGGAAGGACAAAAGTCTGCATTCACTGTTGAATTACCAGGATCAGTGCTCTTGATAGCACTGGGCTAGTAAGTACAACGAATGCTTATTAAATGAATGTGTAATATGTAAATGAATGCTACATATCCAATTCTCTGAACTTTGGGAAAAGTGCCACTCTCTTACCAGAATACAAAAAGAACACTCCATATTTCAGTTTTAAAACATGCTCACATCTGGTTATTTATAGACATTTTTAAATCATGTGTGGTAATTATGCACATTAATTAACAGTCAGTGTAGCCCATTTCAAATAGACATTCCTTTTTTAAAAAATCATAGAGTGACAATGTAACTTTTGGTAAAATGTACCAAGGTACATAATGTTCCATAATGTTTCATCTTGCTTCCTTAAACAATACAGCAGTCAAGAAGAAAAACAAACCCACTTAATACATTTATTCAGCATGAATGCAAAAGAAAATGGTGATGATGCTAATTCTGTATCCATTTAATTGACCTCACACCAGCATAAGGATTTTTACTTTTAGCCAACCTGATTATAGAATGAAAAGTTGAGACTTCTCTCTGAGTGAAGAAAGTACTTCAGGTGATTCTAGGGAAGTAAAACATCACAGGCCTGGTACAAATTAGCACATGAGTCAGATTATATCCAGTTCTTTTTTACTGGTGGTAGGAAGGATATTGCTAGGGTAGAGTTATCAGTGGTGCTAATGGATACAAACCTGAGGATGACTGTGGTAATATGATTGTGTCGGAATTAGTGTGTGGGGATCTCACAAAGGATGAGGTGCTGGCTTATTTTTGGATACAGGAACCATGAAATGGAATGTGGCACTATATGGAGAACCACTTGAACTGATACCAACTACTCCAGTTTTCTTCTCTTTATGTTATCAGCCAACTAATTGCCCACCCACCCAACCATTATTTATTCTAGCTAACCAACCATTATTTATGCAAGGGTGTTCCTCCAGGGTGGTAAATCCTGAGATACTAAATCCGTTAGGCTAGATGAAGAACTACCATTTTTGTTGACTTGTACAAATTTCATTTCAAGATGGTCAAACTATTTTGGGAGCCAAAGTAAAACTGGAAAAAAAAACAAAACAGAGAAACCAAAGCCCTCCCCAAATGGCTTAGTTTGGAAGGAAATGATTTTGCTTTAAATTATTACTAGTTAGATAAAGGTTGAATTTCTAAGACACAAACTATACACATGCACTATTAGTTGATTCATGGCTACCCATGATTCTAATCCTATCTGACCCATTAATGTATAGAAGAATTTAATAACAATTTACTATCCTACAATGAAATCTATAGTTACATGTATAAGCTCAAAAACTGTTATGTTATGAGAAGTCTGGAACAGTCAGATCGTGGAGATGGAAATTAGAAGAGCAGCATGGCAGCCAGGGGCTGGGCAGAAGGAAAATGGGGAATTAGTGCTTAATGGGTGCAGAGATTTAATGCTACAAGGTGAAAAGAATTCTGGTCATGGGTGGTAGTGACAGGGCCATACGACACAAAAGTATACTCAACATCATTGAATTCTTAAAAATGGTTAGGATGACTGGACATTGATAGCTTATGACTATAATCCTAGCTCGTCAGGTAGTTGAGATATGAGCATCATGGCTTGAAGCTAGCCTAGGCAGAAAATTCAAGACTCATTTCCAACACACACACACACACACACACACACACACACACACACACAAAGATGTAAGTGAAGATATGGCTCAAATGGTAGAGCATCTGCCTTATGAGCATTTAAGGCTCTGAGTTCAAGCCCCAGAATTGGCACCAAAATAAAAGAGTAAATAATACCTCATTATACATGAGTGAGTCTGGTATGATGGCTCAAGCCTGTAATTCTAACTACTTGGGAAGTGGAGTTCAAGAGAGTGAGGTGAGAGTCAATAACTTTGTGAGATTCCATCTCATTTAATAGCTGGATGCAGTGGTATGTGCCAGTCATCCTAACATCAAAAGGAAGCACAGGCTAGGCACTGGTGGCTCACGCCTATAATCCTAGCTACTTAGGAGGCTGAGAATTTAGGATTGTGGTTCAAAGCCACCCCACGCAGTAAAGTCCATAAAACTCTTATCTCCAATTAACCACCAGAAAGCTGGAAGTAGTGCTGTGGCTCAACTGCACTTGCCTTGAGCTGAAGAGTTCAGGGACAGTGCCCAAGCTCAGAGTTCAAGCCCCATGACTGAAAAAAAAAAAAAAAAAGGAAGCACAAATTGAAGTATCACAGTCCAGGTAAGCCCTGGCATAAAACAAAACCCTAACTGAAAAAAACCACCAATGAAAAAAGCTACTGGCAGAGTAGTAGAAGTGGTAGTTTCTCCCTGACAAGGGTGAGGTCCTGAGTTCAAACTCCAGTACTTCCAGAGGACAAAAACAAAATTGCAACCTTGTTCTACTTGTAGTATAAAGTAAAATGAAGGAAAAGTCGTTTATTTTGAAATAAGATAAGCCAGAAAAAGGCTCATGTTTGGTCACAATGTCCCCATAAATTGAGGAAATTTGAAGGTGCCAGCAGAGGCAGGGTGAATAGTGGTAGGTCTGAGATCACTGTGAACCTGGACTCTACAATGTCTGGGACAGAGTGGGTTCCCAGAGCAGAGCTGCTACAGATGAGGTTTCCTAGGTGGCGGAGATTCCTAGAAAGCGCTTCATCAAATAAGTTCTGCTTTGCTCTGCATGTATCCAGGAGTTGCATGTTAGAAGATTTGGTGCTGAGCATTGAACCCAGGGACCTATTGAGCCACACCTCCAATCTTTTTAGTTTTTTTTTCCAGTCTGTTTTTAAGATACAGTCTCCCTAATTTTGTCTGAGCTGGCCTTGTCTGTGCTGCCAGAGTGGCTAGGATTACAGTGCTCACCAATGTACTTGACTATGTTTAAAGTCTTACAAAAGATACATTATATTTGTATGTATGGCAAACTGAATGTGAAGATAATTATAAGCAGATTTGCACCTTCACATTGGGTTGCATTTAAATCATGAAGGATGAAAAAACAAGTCTTTGATGTAAGTGCCCCTAGCATTGTCTGAATTTCCCATCAAATCCTACCAACACCCTTCAATGATCTTGACAACCTAAAGTCCCTCAACTTTCCTTTTTGAGAGCCATTGACAAGCACTGAACACATGCTAGGCCCCACATCAAGACAGCATTTCACTAGGCTGGTCAAATTTCTCATCCCATCATGATTTCCCCACCTTGGCACTCAGTTATATTGTCTTTTATGAATAATGATTCATAAGTGATAAAAATAATTTTAACCATGCTGCCAATCAGCAGAAAATCATATAACAGTGAATCTAAAATAAATAGACTCGGGCTCAAGCCTATAATCCTAGCTAAAATAAATAGACTCGGGCTCAAGCCTATAATCCTAGCTACTACTTAGAAGACTGAGAACTGAGGATGGTGGTTTGAAGCCAGCCTAGTCAGGAAAAAGTCTGTGAGACCTTTATCTCCAAGTAACTATCCAAAAGCCAGAAGTGCAGGTATAGCTCAAGTGAGCACTGAGCAAATAAATTGAAGGACAGCACCCAGGCCTTGAGTTCAGATCCAGTACTGGCACAAAAAAACAAAAAACAAAAACAAACAAACAAAATATATACTCTTCTCTCTCCTTTTTAAAAAACTGACTAGTAGTTGAGCTGACATGAGTGAGATGTGGTTCAAAAAAATTAGTCCTTGCTATTTACATGTTGCTATGATACCTTTGAGATAGACTAACTCATGTTTAAAATGAGTTCCAGTTAACCTGGGCTTTTTCTGTAGTCCCTCCTCCCACAGACATAATAATACTAGAGGGCAAATGCTTTGGGGGCAAGCCATCTTTGTCTTTGTCTTTGAACTTCTGCTAGTGCCTCCCATAAAGCTTTGAGCACCAAGAGCAGTCAAGATATATCTGTTGAATTGATTTTGTCCATGTAAGATATTTATGGCAACTACCATTGCTAATGAATCAATACATCCCAGCTAGCATCAGTCCCTCCAGGTAATCTGAAGGTTCTGTATGTACTTCACATTCAAGAATATCATCATCTCGCAGTAGATGAATCCAAAGGTGAGTCGCCATGAACATCAAACCTCTCCACATGGGTGATTCCAATGATTTCCTTGGAGATAAAATGAAGTAAATGAAGTAACTTGAAATCTGCAGAGTAATTAGTCTCACGTCATCATTATTCATTCCCAGGATAAAACTGTTTCTCCTAAGCTCAACCAGAAACAAGTTGGGCGAAGACAAGCAACCTCCAATTATAGTGATATCTTTGCCATAGAAAAGGAGGAGAAAAAAAACACAACAACAAACAAATGTGTAATTAAATTTTGCAGGTGCAACAATCCTGCTCCTATGAACCAGGAAATCTGTGAAATTATCCTGAGCAATTTTCTCCAGTGTAATTTGGAAATTAGCCCACCTGGAGACATAAACCCACAGTTTCCTCTGCCATTGTCTTAGCACGTTTATCTTGTCTCACATGCTGAGACTCCAGTTGCAAAAAGAAACAGGTTTGAACACCCCCATCTCACCAGAGTAGAAAATGTCAAAGGTTTGAATTCCAGGCCCATTGACTTTCACGGTGGCTTATAGTGACCATAAAAACCAACCGAAAGTACTGCAGGGCATAACCATTGCTGTGTAGTGACAACTCAGAGACACGTGCAGACTTGAAAGTGCTGAGCGTCTTGCCAAGGCCTGCGTTCCTGGGTAA
The DNA here is from genome assembly GCF_000151885.1 of Dipodomys ordii. Classification (NCBI taxonomy): domain Eukaryota; kingdom Metazoa; phylum Chordata; class Mammalia; order Rodentia; family Heteromyidae; genus Dipodomys; species Dipodomys ordii. The sequence continues at coordinate 16,478,093 of NW_012267241.1, read as the reverse complement.
CCACAGGCAGCGTCTCTCAAGAACTGTGGGGTGTGTGCAAACAGGACTGGGAAACAAAGTTGGCTTGCACCACACACTGCGGCCTCCAGGACAGAATCATCTTAACTTTTCTCTTCAGTGGTGGTGGGAGGGATGGGGTAGAGGTCAAGTCAGAGGTGTGCTCTGTTTGTGTGACCTAACTAAATAACTGGCTTCTTAGTCTCAACTTTGCCAGCTGGAAAATGAGACAGTTGATTTGTTCAAGTGCTTTTGGATCTTCCAAAGAAAAGTGATGAACTCTTTTGGGGCTTGAACTCAGGGCCTATAGATTGTCCCTTAGCTTTTTCTCTCAAGCCTGACACTCTACTACTTGAGCCAAGCCTTCCCTTCTGGCTTTTTGAGGGTTAATTGGAGATGAGTCTCATAGACCTTCCTGTCAGGACTGACTTTGAATACTGATTGTCAGATCTCAGCCTCCTGAGTAGCTAGGATGATAGACGTGAGCCATTGGCCCCTGGCAAGTGATCAACTCTCATTAATATGTTTACTTCACTTATGGCATGCATAAGTGTGTTAACCTACTGAAAGATGGGCCCTATACATATTTCCACCCACGGTGGTTTCTAGGAAGCCTTCCTAACATGGTTCTATCTACAGCAGAGGCAACTTTCTCTTTTATATCTTTCTCTGGCATTTGTGCCTACATCTACAAAGTATCACCGTGTGTCATAATCATGTGGTGATTGTACAGTGTGCTGTTTGTCTATGAATTCCTCAAAGACAGGATTGCATTGCTTATCACCATTTCTGCTATAATTAGTATATAGATGGCAAACAGTAGACATGAAGCATGTTTGCTCAGTGGATAAATGGATACCAATGTGTAGACCTGTACTGATACTTTTGGATTCTTGCCAATCTCCTGACTTATTTAACTCATTAAACTTTATGACTTGTTTTTATGCTTTCAGGACTATAGATGCTGTTGGTAATCATTTCAAACAATTAGAAGTGCTTATTCCCTGCACCTCTCCTTAGCCATCTTTCTCCCTTCCTCTATAGGAAAAGATTGTGGAAGTCCTTTCTTAGCATTTTGAAATGTATGTTTAATATATCAACAAAATGTTTTGTTCTATCTTATTTTTTCCTATTTCTTATATAAAATACCTAAATATTTTGAAATGTATGTTTAATATATCAACAAAATGTTTTGTTCTATCTTATTTTTTCCTATTTCTTATATAAAATACCTAAATATTTTTATGTATAAACCAAAATGCTTAATTGTTCAGAAATTCATTTATCTATTCATTTAAAAAATGCCCTATCTACTTATTTTTCTTTATAAAAGAAATCAACAATGGCTCTATGTGATATTACATGCTTGTAATCCCTGCTATTTAGGAGTCAGAAATTGGAGAATAATGGCTTGAGGCCAGAATAGGCAAATGATTAGGACAACCCCATCTTAATATTGAAAAAAAAAAGCCAGATGTGGTCATGTGTGTCTGTCATTCCAGATGCCCAAAAGGCTGTAGATAAGAGGAGCATGTCTGAGGCTAGCCCTAGTAAAAATGTGAGACACTATCTAAAAATAATTAAGACAAAAAGGGCCAGAGGACATGACTTCAGTAGTAAGACATCAAGTGTTGACATCTTGTCAAATGTTGACCTCTTGTCATCCAGCAACTGTGGGACCCTGGATTGGCACTCCAGTTCAAACCAAAACAAACAACTCAGTTTGTTAGTCTTATAATCTTAGGTATTTGGAAAACTGAATGGGAAGATCAAGGTTCAAGGCCAGTCTAAGCAGAAAAGTTCGCAAGACTACCTCTATAGTGGCAGTGGTTTCAGCAATGACAGGAAGCCCAAAGCATGCAGATCTCAGATCAAGCACTTGTAAGAGCCTACTTAAAAAATAACCAGAGAAAAACGGGGATGGAGGTATGGCTTGCGCAGTAGAGCTCAAGGCTAGTAAGCTGGGGGCCTCCATTTAAATCTTTGCATCTCATAACAAAACAGTGCAGAATGTTATGAAACAAAAAGTGAAATTGCCTCTGTCCATTGTTGCTCTTTGCTTGATCCACACTTTCTCAGAGATGAAGTAGGCTATTGATTGTGCCTACTTTTGGTACTTTCTGTGGTTGTCCTAACAGCCCCCCCCCCCAGAATTTAACTTCTCAACATTAAATGGGCTTTATCAACTTCTTAGTAAGTTGAAGATTTAATCCTTTTGCCTTTGCTCTCTTCTACCTTCTGACTTTCTTTCTGTTGTTATTCGCATAGTTGTTTTTGTGGTTACATTAGTAGCCTTTTAAATATGATTTCCCTATCATCATTACAGTCAGCCTGGGTACCCTGCCGAGCACTCTCTAGGTAGGAGAGTGTGCTCCACATTCTCCCCCCACCTTCCAGGATATCAGCCACACCATCAGCCTCTGTCATGGTTTATGATATTTACATCCAGGCTTTAGCAAGTTCTTCTACTTGTGTGCAACTCCTCTTGCCTTCTAGAAAAAATCCTGTTTATTAATACCTTGTAGGTTAAGTTTTGGTGTAAAGCAATTTGTCTTTGAATATCTTTCGTATTCTCTCCGTGAGTTGGGCATAGCAAGGAGAAGCAGATGAGCTGAGTTTGACCTCTTGACGTAGGTTCTCTGGTTCAGCTGAATGTGATTATTTCATTTAATTCATTTAGGATGAACTGATGAGCATCTCTTAATTCTGATCACCCATAAAATACAATGGGAGTCAGTGATTTGAACTGTGGTGCGACAAGGTTAAACATCTGGGACAAAGTCAATCAGGATTATGATTTCCATGCTATCATTATAACTCACGTTATCTTTCTTCCTGTTTGCTCATATGCATCCTGTCTTCTAATAAACAATAACAACAAAACTATTCTATATAAGCACTGATACATTGTGTGTGTGTGTGTGTGTGTGTGTGTGTGTGTGTGTGTGCGTTCTAGTATTGGGTTGAAATCAGAGCCTGGCACTCTACTACTTGAGCCATATCTCCACTTTTGTCTTTTTGCTAGTTAATTGGAGATAAGACTCTCATGGATTTCTCTGCCCAGGCTGGTTTTGAACCGTGATCCTAAAATCTCAGCCTCTTGAGTAGCTAGCATGACAGTTGTATGGCACTAGTGCCCAGCTTGTGATGATATGCTTTTTCTCTCTAGTAAACCACTTTTACAAACGTTGGTTGTATGTTATTATTTATTAAAAACCTGAACTCCTGGATGTGGTGGTACATGCCTATAATCCTAGCACTTGGGAGGCTGAGGTGCAGACATTCAAAGTTCTAGGCTAGGTTTGAGCTGCATAGTGAGGCTCTGTCTTAAGATGAGAAAAACACACACACACACAAAATAACAATAACAAAAATCACAGGATATATCGACAGGAGGACTGAGTGTTTGAGGTCAGATTCAAATGTCATGAATTACGATAGCCAGTTGGGCTGTGTAATGAGATCCAATCTCAAAAGAAATCATTTGCACCATCACTGTCGCCATCATCTAAACTGACTTTCATGAAATGACGGTAATATTGTAGTGAAAACTACATAAAAGAATTCAACATTTTCTGTGCCACAAACTCCTGCCACCCTTTTATTTGACATTCCAAGTATACTAAATCCCAAGAAACCCTAAGGCTGCATCATATAGATATATGTATATCTACATATATAAATATATGTATGTGTATACATACATATATCTCTATGATTTTACCCATTTCTTCCCTAGGTGACTACATGAATGCACCCTTGAAATACCTGAGAAAGTCCCTTTTAATCATCATTTTTATGACTTCCCTTTCCTTTCTTGGTATGCCAATATATTAAAAGTGCCGGGGAAACTGATTTCAATTATAGTGGAGATCTTCCCTTGCTAGTGCCTCAAATTATGCATACGTTCTTCTGTGGTGATCCAGTGTAATTCTTAGTCCTGAGGAGCACGAACAGGGTGCCAATTACTTAAGGGTGCTCATTAGGAATTAGAAAGCAAATATAATTACCACATGCCAATTACATAGGAAATAAGAATGCATTTCCACAAAGCCTGGCTTATTTTATGTGTCCATATAGCTAGCTGCACAGGATGTGTTCTTGCCTGTTTCTCTTTTCCACTCCACTAAATTCTAAATCCCTATAGAAGATGAAGACTTAGGAAGTAGGAAGTACACTAGACTGCAGATTGCTGTTTATCTTACTTTATTGTATCTCTAGCTCCTAGCTGGGCTCATGCTTGATGAGCTAAACATACCTATTGATCTTGCTCATACTGGCAGTATAAAGGAAGTTAATTTTATGAAATCTGGGATCCTTCTTGTTGTTTTAAAACAGCATCCAAGGGCTTGGATGTGCCAGGATTGTATTTAAATTTACAAAAACTTTCAGTGATTAGCAACCTCTCCTACCTTGATCTCACCATGGATTGAAGTTGAGACTCACTATGGCAATGTGACTAGAAAACAAAGTGCTCTTTCCTACATTTATGTCCTGAACTTCCTACTTGATTATCTCTGCCATATCAGTAAAGACTACGCTCTACCGGCATTCCTCTGTATCTGCCCTAACCCACACCTCAGCTACCTTATGTACTAAGCAACTAAATGCATGATAGATTAAGTTTATTTTTAATTTTGTACATGACGTTAGGAACTAATCAAGCAATTATTTTGGAGATGACTATAGAGAAGGCAAAAAATGTTTTTCATTTGGCCCATCTGTCAACTTCATTTGGATAAAATTAACAGAGCTTTCTGTATTGTTTCCCAAAGAGGCTTGTCTTTTCAGAATTTAGTAAAGTGCTTTTAAAATATAAATATTATACGGAATTATTTTAGAAAGGCTTTGCCACAAAGTTCTCATTGTCAGATTTGCACGTGTCTTTCCTTGCTAGAAACATTGGGTAGGATAAAATCATCTGGAAATATCTGAACAGATCCTAAAAATAAATAATGAAGCCAGTGGGATTTGTGTTTGACACCATTTAAATGGGGGTGGGGGGGTAGGATGGAGCCCCTTTCTACTCATGGGCAGATCTCTCTGGTCTCCCTATTCACCTGGGTCACAGAGGACACTGAGGGAAGAGAAAATATGTATTTTTACCATGACTCTTTTATCTACCCATCCATATGGAGAAGTTGGCCAACAGTAACCTGCTAACTGAGCTGGTTACACACACACACACATACACACACACGAATTCTATATGTTGGCCTCTTTTTGTGTTTTCCAAAAACCAACTGGGTTTAGGACCAGCCCAGAAGGTTCTGAATACTCGAGGTTCTTTCTAGTTGTACAAGACCAGGATTCTGAAGCAGTAACACTGGCATGGAGTGAATGTGCTGCTGGCCCATGGAATGAGGTTAGGGTCCTGAACAGAAATTTCATGGGAGTGGGTCTACCTAATTTGACATGTGGCTAACGTGAATTGAGATACACTGGAACTCAATTTTGAAGCTAGGGCAAAAGGAAAAATAAAGAGCTAACTATCTCATTATTAATATCTTATGTTACTTATAAGTTGAAAACTAAGTTTGGGACACATTAGGTTGAGCAAAATATATTAAGGAAATTATATTCATCGGCACTTATTTTTAAAAGTGTGATCACTAGAAAATTAATAGCTCCATGTGCAGCTTGCATTATATTTCTATTAGATGGCACTAATTAGAGGGTTAGCATTTATTAACTCATTTAATCATTCATTCAACAAAGACTCTTAAGAGATTACTAAGTGCCAGGCACTGAGCTGAGCCTAGGGGGGCACCATGACCAATAAGATTCAGGGCCCGCAACTGAGGAGCTCTCGTTTTATTTCCAGAGGAAGATGGGGCATGTTGAGACAGGTACTCACAGGACAAGTCACTAATTAGTTACCTCTGCATTAAGAGCTCACTTTGAGGGCTCTGGGCTAGGCTGGGAAGAGCAGGGTGTGGTCTCAAGAGACCAGGGACCATGAAGGTCCCTAGGGCAGATGAAGTAGAAGGTAAGTACTGAAATTTGGCAGGAGTTCATTGGATTGCGAGACAAAGGAACCTGAAGAGAGGGAGGAGTCGGCATGGATAAGCACACTTCCTAGGGAAAGAGGCAGAGAGAAGGCAGCTTCCTGGATGGAAGAGCAAGTGTCCCAGCTGGAGTATGAAAGGGGACAGAAAGAAGTGTTTCTAAATGTTTCCTGCCACTGACTTTAGGTAATGCCTCATAAATATTTTTTCTGCCATTGTTTTGGTTTTATTGTGTTTGGTTTTTTGAGAAAAGATTGTGCTGAATAACCTAGGCTGGCCTGGAACTCACAATCCTCATGTCTTTGTCTTTCGAGTGATGTATTATAGACGTGCGCTACCACATTTAATTTGTTCTGATACCAGATACCAAACTGGAGGTTATCCTTAATAAGAGCAGAGGAGAAAGTGATTGCCCCATGGGTAGCATTTGTCAGGTCTTCAGTCTATTGAAATCTGAATTCTTGCTCCCTTCAACCACTGGCGTGCTTTTGATAACCAAACTTTGTAACAAACCAATTTGCAAGTATACTAAGATCATTTCCCATACTGATCATTTTCTTAAAGCCTAATATTTTCTCCAGAGGGATTTTGTTATCCATGCAAAGAATTCGGTGTGCCACCATGACATTGCCACAGTGAGAAGTTTCTGCTCACCTGTTTGGTAAGTGACCTCAAACAAACTAATGAACATGCTGAGACATCTCTTCTTTTTTAAATTTTAACAAGGGGGTATTTGCTCAATGATTCCAGTTTTCTCTGAGTGTTAACTTTCACAGAGCCTGGTAAGAGGTGTGCACACTGATAATGAACAATCTGACTGGGAAAAGTCTAGTTACAATAGCAAAAACGCAAGGGAAAAAAACCAAAAACACCAAATGGGATTTCATTCAGTTTAATCGTCCAAGTCAAAGAAGTAATTACATATTCTGATACCATTACTCAAACTGTCACATTTTTATTGAATTATGCCCTTTGCTGCATCTGATATTTTAAAGCAAAATTGGCAAAAATGAGAGCCATAAGGACTCCTAGGACAGACTGCACTTGATGATGATTTTTTTGAATTAATCAATTATGATGAATTGCAGTCAAAAACTCAAAAGAATATCATCTTTCAGGGCTCGGAAGATGGCTCAGTGGTAGAGCACTTGCTTTGCATGCCTGAGGCCCTGGGTTCGATTCCTTAGCACCACATAAGCAAAAAGAAAAAAGCCAGAAGTGATGCTGTGGCTCAAGTGGTAGAGTGCTAGCCTTGAGCTGAAGAGCTGAGGGACAGCGCCCAAACCCAGAGTTCAGGCTCCACGACCGGACCCCCCCCCCAAAAAAAAGAATATCATCTTTCAATAAGTGTTTTATAAAAAAGATATTAAACAGCTGAACACAGTGGCTTATGCCTATACTCCTAGCTACTTGGAAGCTAAGAACTAGAGGATAGCTCTTTGAAGCCAGCCCAGGCAGAAAAGTTTCCAAGACATCTTCTTAACCCATAGTTGAGTGCAGTGGCAGGCACTGGGAGGAGGTTTGTGATTGGAAGGATCATGGTTCTAAACCAGCCTGGGTAGAAAAGTTCATTAGGCTTGTTGCTTGATAGGAAATGTACTCATTACCTTGCTCATGTAACTGTAACTCCTCTGTACAGTATTTTTACAATAAAAAACTTATTAACAATACCTTAAAACAAGAATAAAAGAGAAAAGTCCATTGGACTCCTTCTCCAGGAAAGGGAAGCTGGACAGAGGGTCATCCCACTCCAAGATTGCTTCTTTATATCTGTCATGGCAGCAGGACAAGAAGCCTTGTGGATTGTGGCTGCATCACATGTCCATGCTAATAACAAGCCCACGTCTCAAAAATAACCAGTGAAAAACAGGGCTGAAGGTGTGGCTCGGTGGTACCAAGCCAGTCTAGCAAGTTTGAGGCCCAGAGTTCAAACCTCAGCCCTGCTCCTGAACATTCTAGAGCTCACTGTGGACTTTAATTTTACTGTGTGTGGCAATCCCACAACACTACAGTGCTGAACAGCCATTCCAACATTTATGTTCTCAGATTGCCTTTATATTCTTAAAAGTTATTGATGACCCTCAAGGGATTCTATGTGGAATGATATCAGTATTTATAATGGAAGCGTGAGTCATGCTTGTTGTGACAATTCTGTGGTAAATCCCAAGCTGCCAGTCATATAAAAGTACAACAGCAGCACAGTCAAATACAAAGAGCAACAGTACCTGTTAATGAGAATAACTGAGTTCTACTGGTTTATGCCTTTGTTCTAATCTAGCTTTTTGTTACTTGAGTACTGTTGAATGTAAGATGGTGTTATTGGAAGCACTTCCTACTTCTGTTTACTATATCTCTTGATGACACCAGTAGGCCACATCCAATGACTGACCACTTAGAATCCATCTAAGTGTGCTTGAAGATGTTCACCCAACAATGAAATTGTCTAATGCTGCATTTCTCAGAACTGTAATCCTGACACCGAGCCTTGTCCATTCCCTAGGAGATAAAAGCACAGATTATGAGGCCTAAATCTCCAGTTTCCATCTTATTAGACTAGGACTGCCTGATTCTTACAACTCATACTTCAATACAAAATCCCACTAGGCACCAATGGCTGTCTCATTCCTGTAATCCTAGCTACTCAAGAGGCTGAGATCTGAGGATCGTAGTTTGAAGCCAGCTACATATAGCAGGAAAGTCTGTGAAACTTTTATCTTCAATTAATGACCAAAAAGTCAGGGGTGGAGCTATGGCTCAAGTGGTAGAGTGTTAATGGTGAGCACAAAGCTCAAGCTTCAACATGCACACACACCTATAATACAAGAAACTTAAAAAGGGCTTTTTTTCAATCATCAGAAAAATGATTCAGATCAATCCTCACAACAGCTTAGATGATCTGTGGGAATGTCTGTGTGGATGACCAAGGTCCTGCAAGGTGACAGACAAAACCATGGAAACCATGGAAAAGACCAAAATTCCTTTACATACACTTATGAGGGCACAACAACCACTCTTTCCCTGCCCAACATGGCCTTCCTGCCCAACTCAGCTGCATTCAGACTGCTCTGGCCACTACTGGATGGCTGCCCGAGTGAACCCAGGTATTCCTGAACCTTCTCTGCTTCAAAGGTTTTGACTTCATCCACTTGAGCAACCCCACCCCATGGCCACACTCTAGACTTTATCTTTACATGGAATTGCTCCAGCTCTGAAAGCCTAAGCATTAGAGTCCCTTTTGTTCTGCCACCTCCTATTTTACCTTTTCTCAGGTCCCTGAAACGAGGGGATATAATAAAAGAACAACTAAAGTTTTAGTAATTGAGAAATCTGGCTTAAATATTGGCTTTCTCACATGCTAGCTGTGTGACTGTAGGCAAATTACTTTATGTTTCTGAGCTCTATATTCCTTTCATGGGGCAGAGGAAAAGTAACAGCTCTCCTGCTGGGATTGAAAATGCTACTTGTCATGGGAATGGAGTTTCCCTCTTGTAGATGAAAACATGAGGCCAAGGAGTGAAGTACTTTCTATGACTATTAACACTTCTGAGTCAATGGAAACCTTTTGGTTTACTCAGGGTTTTTTTTTGAATCAATTAAGTTCTTTATAAATGGTAGATACCAGTCTTATCAGATTATGATTTAGAAATACTGCCTCCCATTGTGTAGGTTGCCTTTTCACTTTCTTAATATCTTTTGAAGCAAAAGAGTTTTTTAATTTTCATCATGCCCAATTTATTTATTTTTCCTTGTGCCAGTATTGGGACTTTATCTCAAGGCCTGGGCACCATCCATGAACTTTTTCACTCCAGCCTAGCATTCTACCACTTGAGCCACAGTTCTACTTTGAGCATTTTTTTTTTTTTTTGGTGGTTAATTGGAGTTAAGAGTCTCACAGACTGTCCTGCTGGACTGGTTTTGATCACAATCCTCAGATCTCAGCCTCTGAGTAGCTAGGATTCTAGGATACTGGTGCCCAGCTTGTCTTTTGTGTTTTTAGTGTCATATCCGAGCCACTACTGCTAAATATGAGGCCAGTAAGATTTACTTATTTGCTTCTTTGTGTTATACTGTTTGTAGCTCTTGTTCAGTCAGTGGTAATTTGGCTCTGTCGTACTTGGTTATATGTAGTGAGGTAGACATCAGGCGGGGCATATTGGGGGGAGCAAAGTGGCTCACCTAATATCGAAGAACAGGAAGGAGGAGGAGGAGGAGGAGGAGGAGGGGGAGGGGGAGGGGGA
>NW_012267241.1:16452202-16467770 GCF_000151885.1 Dipodomys ordii | reverse complement strand
AAAGAGAAAAAAGAGAAAAAAGAGAAAAATAGAGAGGCAGGGAGAAAGGGGAGAAAGAGAAGAGAGAAAAAGAAAGCCAAGAGGAGAGAGAAAGAGACAGACACAGAGAGACAGAGAAAGAGAGACAGAAATTGAGAGGAGACACTCTCTAAGTTTAAGGTCAAAATAAATACACTCTTCAAAGCCAGAGACTTACTTCAATACATTCTACTTGCTCATAGTCTATTAAATTATGAATTAATTTATGGATTAATCTACTGATGAAGTTAGCTCCTTGTGATCCAATCACCTCTCAATAGTGCCACCAGCTGGTGAACAAGCCTCTAACATATGAGTTTTTGGGGGGTGGACATGTCACCTCCAAACCACAACACAATGTCAGTACCACATTGGTCTTGATTACTGAAGTCTTGTAATAAGTTTTATAATTAGAGAGGGTTTGAGTTTTCCAACTCTGTTTTTCATTTTAAAGACTGTTTCTCTGGGGTTTAGGAGTACATCTTGCTAGCAAGGTATACTAGAATGTGCAAGGACAAGTTTGAACCTTAGCATCCTAAACAAGAAATTGTTATTATATAAGTTTGAAGATCTGCTTGATAATTTTTAGAACAAAGGGAGATGTGTTCTTCACAGAGTGCGTGGCATTTGTAGGCCAATTTGGGTGGTGTTGCCATCTTAATAATACTAACATCCTCCAAGCAATAAGCCTACTAATATGGTATATTATATGATTGATATCTATATACTGTTTTAAAATAAATTCTCCATTTGAAGCCTAGACTGCCATCAAACTTACAGCCTCCTGACTCAGCCTCCAAAGTGCTGAGATTAGAGGCATGTACCATCATGAACCACCATGACTGGCTTATGATTGGTGCTATATATGTTAAACTAACCTTGTATTTTTAGGAAAAACATCCCCAATCATGACTATTTATTAATTTATTATCTTATTATCCTTAAGGAGTTGTACAAAGAGATTTCAGTTTCCAAGATTGTGCTGAGGATTTTTGTGTCTATATTTACAAGAAAGATTGGTGTCATTTTCCTGTCTTGTGATATATTTATTCAATTTTGGTAGCAGAATAATATTGGCTTCATAACATAAGATGAAATTTGTCTTTCTTTTATTTTTGGAAGTGGTTGTGAAGTATTGGTTTCTAACTATTGTGGTTAAAACAAGAAAATGGCATAAAATATTAAATATATAAAATGTATTCTTACGATTAAGTCCCTCCTCCAGCTTCTCTTCATATAATTTTTATCGCCAGGAGTGAAAGATTTTGGTTTTTCCACAAGCATTATGAACTTATCAGCTACATGACAGACCTCTTGTATTTCCTTTAAAGAATTGTTTTTATCCTGGCCTAATAGCATTATGATTCAAACAAATCTTTGGTTCTCCTGACATATCTAAATCAGTTCAAAATAGGCTAAACTATGGACAAGAAAATCTTCAAATAACAGAGGGCCTCTAAATATGATTGTTGTTAATGTCTGCTTCATCTGAAAGTCAGGAAACAGGCAGACAGTACAGGGTTGACATAGTGGCTTTACTCTGTTAAGTCAAGCTGTTTGGAACCCTGGCTCTTTCTAGCTCACTGTGCTACCCCAAAAGGGATGTTTATGTTCCAGTAAATAGGGAAGAGGATGGAAAAAGCAGCAAAGGATGTGCCTCAACTTTTTCAGTGTGAATGCAAGAAACATTCATGACACTTTTATTTCTGTCTGAGAATGTTATCACATGGCCTTACCTAGCTGCAAGGGAAGCTGGAAACGTCCTTCATCTTCAGGTCAAAATGGGCTCATGGACATTGAGGTTTTATTATGGACAAAAAGGATCAGTAACAAGGCACACAAGCATGTATGAAGGCACATAATCTGCCTTCAACATTTCCCCAAATTTTTCACCATTCCTCTCTTATATGTCTCCCTTATCACTACTCACCTACATAAGCACAGTAGCTTTTTTTTTTCTCTTCCCTGTGCTAGTGACTGAACACAGGGCCTTATACACTTAGCATTTTCTCCACCGCTGAGTTATTATCCAAGCAGCTTTTTAAACAGTCTAGTCTCTTCCCTTGGGAAAGTTTCCATTATATGCTTTCTAAAATTAATCATTAAATGTAACAGTTCAATCTTAGGATGATTTTCTGATTGCTTCCAAAAACAAACAAAATTAGAACCCCAAATGTAGTTGATGAGTCCTTTCATCACTTAGCCCAGTCTGTATTCCAAGCTTAGCTCTCTCTGTCTTCCCCCCTACTTGAACTTTTTGCCCCAGCCACACCTAAATTTTGTTGCTTCCCCTTAAAACATCAAATTTTTCATAACTTAGTAAGTGTGGTAGATGGATTCTCCCTGCTTACAATGTGATTTAGTTATTTCTGTGTAGTGATGAGGTTTGCTTCCCCACCCTCTGAAGTTGGGCTGGTCTAACTTGCTTTGACCAATGGAGTATGCATGAAATAATGGTTTGTGGGTTTGAGTCTTGGCCTGAAGAGGCCTTGGTACTTTGGCTGTCTCTTGTCTCTCTGTCTTTGTCATTAGCACAAGCCTCAGCTGGACCACGAGAAACCTAATGCCATGCCAATGAGTCATGCCGGCTAAAGCCGACGCTGACCACCTAACCCTCAGTTGACCTGTTAGCTGATCTCAGATCTATGAGAAAGCCCACTGGAGAGCAGCCCAGCCAGACTGAGATCAGCAGAATGGCCTAGCTGACACATTGACCCATGAGACATAATAAATGGTTGCTGTGTGAAGCCACTAAGCTTGAGGAAACTTGTTTTGCAGTAATCACTGTGGCAATAGAACATGAATGCAAAGCTTTTGTATGTTCTATTCCTTGGCCTTGAAACATCTGTTGTTGTGGTGGTTCTATCTTAGTAAATTCCTAAACTCATCTACTTATCAAGACCCACTGAAACATGATCATAATGAGGCAAGTTTCTTGTCCCTATTTGGGTGTTTTAGTCCCTGCCATTGATGAACTTCACACTTCTATCAAGAATATATCTTCTAGTTACTCATAGAAGTTACCCATCCTTCCTCTAGATTGAGCCAGTTGAAGGCAACTACATATGATATGCAACCAAAGTATTTGCTATATATGTGTATAAAACAAGTTCTAGGAAGTGAAGCATGTATATTGACTTCTCTTCTTTAATCTTCTCTTTCTTCCAAATTATAAAAAGTTCATGATATGCAAACTCCTTCTGTCTGAAGCCTCTCACCCATGTTTCAAGTATTGATCACATATTATCTGATGTGTTTATGCTTTTTTTTCTTTTCTAAGTGTATTTCATGCTGTTACATAGAATTCCACAGATTGGGTGATTGACAACAAACAGATTTTTTTATTTGCTTTATGATTCTGGAGGATAGGCAGTACAAGATCAAGGGGCTGCATCTAGTGAGAGTCTTTGAGCTACCTGATAACATTATGTTCAAGAGAGATCAAGAAATGGCTGAACTTACTTTTACAGTGAACTTAGACTCAAGATAACAAACTCATACCCACAGCAATGACATCAATCTATTCTTAAAGGACCCACCTCTCAACACAGGTGCATTGAGGATTGAGATTCCAACATACAGCCTTTTGGGATGTGCAGCAGGGAGAGGGTACATTAAACTGTATCACCTTCTCACATGTGGCTTTTAAATTGATGAAGTCTTACTCTCCTTAACTGAAAATTTCCCATATTGAATAGTCAGGTTACTTATTATATTTACATTTTTTCACCTTTTGGGTTTAATTTTTTTTTACTTATTTAATACATATATTTGAGACAGACTCTTACTATGTAGCCCAGGCTGGACTTAACCTTTGAATCCTCCTGCCTCAGCCTCCCAAGGCTCTGATTTCAAGTGTGTACCACCATACTTGCATTATATTCTTTTTTTTGCATTACATTCTTTAAGTCTCTCAATTATTCAATTTATCTTTCATTCCTGACTATTCTCATGAACAGACTAAAAGTGGTTTCTGTTTACTTTGAATGTACCACCAACTTGCTTCCAAGTGATTAAAGCTCACATTGTTTTATCTCTCATTTTATTCTCCTCACTAATTTGTAGTTCCAAGTGAACGTGGAGTTGGCTGTGAAAATTGTTCTAACTACAGGCCCACTGATAGCTAGGTGAGAGTCTGGGACCTGTGATTTTTTAGGTTTTTAGAGTCTATCCTCATTTGCTCAGGGCTCCATTGTTATATATCACTTGAACATGACTCAACTGTTAGGCCTTAATTTTAAAACATCATAGATTGTGACAGACATAACCTGAAGAAAGGCACATAAATAATCCTTAGAATCTCTATAGCTGGGAAAGGAGAGAAGACAGCAGGTTTAATGTGGGCAGGGAAAGCTTGATGGGCCATTCTCTACCCTCTGTATAGTCAGCCCCAGCCCATCACCCCCTCAATACTGCTTACTGTATTTTCTGAGTCAGTCCCCATATATATTAGTGTAGAATTATAGTTGTCCTTTGGAGGGTCAGGATGGGGGGTCTATCCCTGGGGGATCCTACAACATGAGGATGCCCCAATCTCTTACAAGAAATGGCCAAGTATCTGCATTAATGCAGTTACATTTTCTTGTATATTTTACATAATCCCTAGATTAACATAATGCCTAATACACTAGAGATGCTATGGAAATGGTTGGAAAATAATGATGAAAAGAAGTCTGTCCATGTTTAGTACATATGAAAATCATTTCGCATATTTTCCACTTGTGGTTGGTTGTTTCTGGGAATGGGAAACTCAAGGATATGAAGGGCTGACTGCAATAATGTCCTGGGTGTTACAGCATTTGAGGATGCCTCACTGAATTCACATTGAACACAGCACATTTCATTATCCTTGGAAAAGAAAATCTGCCAGCAGGAAGTATGTATTAACATGCCCCTTGCAAGACTTGGTCTCATCAGAAAGCTGTGCCATCAAACAAGCCAGTTGTTTCTGATGTCAACTTACCAGTCACTTCTATAATAATATAATAACACTTAACCTCTTTCATTAAACCAGACTATAGACACTAATTAGTCATACTTCATTGTGTTCTATTAAGTTATGATACAAAAGATCAGTGGCACTTGCCCATGGCTGCAGAAGAAACGTCAAAGTTGGGGATATAACTCTTAGTCATTGTCTTCTAGATCTCTCTGGATTTATAGGATAAAACAGAACCCACAGCACATACAATACAAAGAAAAATCATGCCACATCAGCCATTGCATTTTGTAGGATACAACAAGAACAAAAATCCCTAAGCATTTAATACTTAAGAAGAAAAAAATTAATGAGGAGTAAATTAATTAAGGAGTAAACATGTCAAATGCCTGGAATTCACACATCACAGCCTAATTCTCTCTTATGGGCTGTGACTGTCACATGAAGTCAGCTCTTGTCTGTATGGTAGAGTGTGATCCTATGCTAGATCCATGAAGCCAGCTTCCACAGGCTTTTTACTTTAGTATCAAGTTCGGTCCTCAGAAGGTTAGTGAGTCCATATGACCAGGTATCTAAAAGTGTCTCTGTCATAGGCTAAGGGAAGGGACGCTGTGCTGTTAAGTTTTTTGTTCTTTAATATCCTGGATGCAATTTGCCATTTAAATAACAGACTGTGTTTCAGCCTCCTCATTAGCATTGTTCCTGAGTGCGGTATGGAAACCTTGCCTTTGAACATTAAATGGGGCAGTTTGGATGGATTCCAATGCTTTGTCATTAATATGCTTGCCAATCTAACCAGAGGTAGAGATTTCTACTTTCCTCCGTGCCACTTCAGCCTTCAAAATCTAGAAAGGTCTTCAAAATATGAATTTTACAAGAATATAATCAGCTGTGTTTCATTTGGGGTAGTCCATTTAAGTGTCATGGGCTCCAAAGATAAACTTGTAAATGGTATTGCTAAAAGGGAGCTAAGTTTCTTCCCAAAATCACACTAAGTGTGTCAGCTTACTGATTTTGGCCTGTGATCTGCAGAATGGGAAGGGATGGTGTGTTAACACTATTCCATATATAAGTCTTTAGATGGATATACTTTGCATTCTCTGATAAAATACTTTAAATAAAAGACTTTAAAAATATTTTCCGATATATACTTTATATTCTCTGATAAGTATGTGGGAATATATGGCTTATACAGTGAGTATGTTTAACTTTTACTTTTTAGAGAAACTTCTCTGAAGAGGAAAGAAGAATGGCCAATAGACACATGAAGAAATGCTCAACTTCTCTAGACATAAAAGAAATGCAAATCAAAACAACATTGAGATTCCACCTCACTCCAGTTAGAATGGCTATAATCAAGAACTCTAATAACAACAGATGCTGGAGGGGATGTGGCCAGAAGGGAACCCTACTGCATTGTTGGTGGGAGTGCAAACTTCTTCAACCACTTTTGAAAGCAGTATGGAGGTTCCTCAAAAGACTCCACATAGAGCTCCCCTATGACCCAGCAATCCCACTTTTGGGCATTTACCCAAATGATCACAAACAAGGCCACACTAAAGCTACCAGCACGACTATGTTTATCACAGGACTATTTTCAATAGCTAGGATATGGAACCAACCCAGGTGCCCCTCAGTAGATGAATGGATCAAAAAAATGTGGTATATACACACAATGGAATTCTATGCCTCCATCAGAAAGAATGGCATTGCCCCATTTATTAGGATATGGAAAGATTTGGAATTATATTAAGTGAAGTATAGGTCTCATGTTTTATCTTATTTGCAATAATTAGTATAAGTCAAGGACAAGCAGAAAAGGTCAAAAGCTATGTACATATGACCATACAAGATGATGTTGAGTGAAATGAACCCCAAGGTAGGGACACAACTTGTTTTATTTTTTCTTGCTAATGTTTTTAATATATCTAAAATGTACTATGTGATTAGTTTGTTTCTCTTGTATGTTCTTCCCCCCTGGCATAACCTCTGTTTCACTGTATTGATATTAGTGCCCTGCATCTTGTGTCTACAATTTTCTAATTTGGGGAGGGGAAGGGAAATAACAAAATGCTGGAACAATGATACAGGTTGACCTATTGTAACAATAAGATGTACCAGACACTATGTTGAAAACAACATGCAGGGGAGGGGGGAGTTGGGGGGCTAGGGGAGGAAGGGATGATAGGGGAAACACAAAGGAGGTAACAAAGATGGATAGGAAATGTACTCATCACCTTACTCATGTAACTGTAACCCTTCTGTACATTATTTTTACAATAAAAAATGCAAAGGGGGAAAAAAGAAACTACCAACCCAATTCATTTTCTGAAGTGATTTGTATCATTTTACATTTCATCAGCATTGCAAGAGAGTTTCAGTTTCCCTACATCTTGGTGCTCTATCACTTAAGCCATACTTCCAGTCTGAGTATCTAGAGACTGGTAAATGGATTCTCCTTTGTGGGTTAATTGGAGATGGCATCTCATGGTCTTTTTGGCCCATACTGGCTTCAAACTAAGATCCTCCAGATCTTAGCCTCTGGAGTAGCTATGATTACTGGTGATGAGCTTATCAATGCCCAGCTGATAAAATCAGATTTGACAAAGGTGGACTGTGATGAGAAATCCCAGGCATCCTTATCCTAGGTCTTCTGTAGATAACATGTCTTCTATATCTTGATTTTAAGATTATTTCATTACAACTAGACAGTTTGATTAGGACATATCCTGGTGCTGTGATGTGTCCAGTGTTTGGGATTTGTTGTTTCTCTTAAATCTATGGATTTATGGTTTATATCAACTCTGACAGGTCATTATTTCTTCAAATATAATTTTGTCTTTCTTTGGCTTTAAAAATATTCTAATTACAGGATAGTGGACCATTGGCATTAGTGGGTAAGTGACTCCCAGGAGAACAACACTGAAGATGAATCACAAATGCTCAGGATGCATGGAGTTTAGTACTAGACTTCTGATGTTTGGTTCAGTTTTCCCACAACACCCAACTTCTATTAGAGTCAGCCTGCCTTTCAACAAATCTCAGGCTTTCTTTTTGCCAGTGAAGCTAAACACATGAGCATTTAACTTGCTCTTTGGGGCACCTTTTTTTTTCTGCTGAAGCTTTTCACAAAATTAAAGACAAAGACATACTCAACAGATTACACAACAAATTAAAAATAACTGATATGGACTGATCAAGAGCTTCTTTGCATAAACTGAGTTGTGTGATGCACTTGCAGAAATTAAACATTTTATGCTTGAAATGTCTTTTAGAGCTGGGTGTTGGTGGCTCAGGCCTATAATTCTAGTTACTCAAGAAGCTGAGATCTGAGGAGTGCAGTTTAAATTCAGTCCAGACTGGAAAGTCCACGAGACTCTTATCATTAATTAAGCAACAAAAAAGCTGGAAGTGGAGCTGTGGCTCAAATGATAGAACAGTATCCTTGAGCAAAAGAGCTCAGGCAGGCCCTGAATTCAAGTCTAAGGACGGACACATGCATGTGTGTGTGTGTGTGTGTGTGTGTGTGTGTGTGTGTGTGCATGAGCACACACATGCACACAGATTGTCTTTTGGTTTTTATTTTTAACCATGCTTGGTCAAAACTGTACAATACATTTTTGAATGAAGTGAGCTTACATTAGGTGGTTGAAGTTGTCTTGTATTTCATATGTATATTTTTTCATCAAAAATGTTTCTTTTTTAAAATTTTATGTATTTTCTGTTACTTTGTCATTCAGGCCGCTAATCTTTTCTTCTTCAATGTCTATTCTGCTATGAATCACACCCAGTGTAATTTTCACCTTTAAAATTTGGACTTGGTTCTTTCAAAAAAAATCCCATGTCTCACTTAACTTTTTGAACATATAAATTAGTTATGATAACTGCTTCATGATTTTTTCTGCTAATTTAACATCTACCTATATTTGGCTCTGGTTGGTTAAAATTGATTGACCATATAGTCTTTGATATGCCTGGTAATTTTGAACTGGATGTCAAGCATTGTAAATTTTAACTTGATGGGTGCTGAAGACTTTGTTTTTGCAGGTGTCCTGGAGCTTGGTCCTGGGATGTGATTAAGTGACTTGAGAACAATTCCATCCTTTTGAGCTTTGCTTATGGGGTGGTCTGGGGCAGCGCTCAGGTTAATCATTCCCCATTACTGAGGCAAGACTTCTCACTCTTGTGAAGTCTACTGATCCCAGAAGCTGGGGCGTGTGTGTTTGTAGCTGCTCCTCTATCACAGCGGTTAGAGGGACCAACTGCTCACACTGATTTCAGACTTCTACATTGAAACCTCCTGCCTATGAACTTCTGTGCCGTCACCTGCTTTGTAGGTCATTCCCACGAAACCAAGGTGACATCTTCCTTGCACAGTGCTGTAGAAACTCCTTGAAGGCCAAGAGGTGTGCTACAGTTGTGAGCCTGGTGTCTAGGATTCCGATTGCTCCTTCCTCGGTCACCTGATGGTGGCAGTCTGTTTGGGTTGTTAGTTCAAATGAAAGATCAAACATGGTCCCTGCTGTTTCCCAACTTTCTCTTGGCTACAAGCCAAGTTCCCACTGAGGCTTGAACTCAAGGCATAGTACTGGCAAGGCAAGCCCTTTACCACTTGAGCCACACCCTCCCCAGGTCTTTTACCATCTGTTTGTGTATTAATTGGATAGCCATTTTTATCATCTCTCTGAAGTTGTACTAAGAGGTTTCAGTTCAACATGTCAGTTTGTGAGTACAATGCATCTTGATTAATGTCACCCCTTTCATCCTCCCCTATCTCCCATACTTCTTCTCTTTGTATTTATCTTTAAGTAGTTTTTTCAAAAAATCATCTTTAAGTAGTTGTACAAAGGGGTTTCAATTCAAGATGTCCATTTGTGAGCACAGTGCATTTTGATCCATGCATTTATGAAATGATAAGCATTTCCCTAAACTGCAATGTTGTGTTGGAATAATTATTTCTGATGGCTGCATATTATTCCATGAAGCAGGAAGAACTTAAGATACTTCACTGAAGTAAGCCAGCAAGGAAACATAGGTCCCATGGTTTCCATTATCTGCAATAACTAGTTTATGTCTAGGACAAGCAGAAGATGTCAAAAGCTATGTACATATGACCATATAACCTGATGCTAAGTAAAATGAACCCCAAGATAGGGCCACAAGAGATTTTATCTCTCTTGTTGTTCTTTTTATTTTATTTTATTTTATTTATTTTTTTGGGGGGGTCCGGTTGTGGGGCCTGAACTCTGGGCCTGGGTGCTGTCTCTCAGCTCTTCAGCTCAAGGCTAGCGCTCTACCACTTGAGCCACAGTGCCACTTCTGGCTATTTTCTTTTTGCTTAAGGGGTTGCTGAGGAATCGAACCCCAGGGCCTCATGCATGCAAGGCAAGCGCTCTACCACTGAGCCACCTTCCCAGCCCCATTGTCGTTCTTTTTAATGTACATATAATGTACTATGTGATTTTTTTTGTTGTTTCTTTGTATGTTCTTACCCCATGGTTCAACCCCTGTTGTCACTGTATTTGATTTCAGTGTCCTGCATCTTATATATACCTTTTTCTAATTTGGAGAGAGGAAGGGAAATAACAAAATGCTGAAATAAGGACAAAGGATGACCCATTGTAACAATGAAATGTACAAGACAGTTGAAAATGAACTTTACAACTTTGTGGGGAGCAGGGGAGAAGAGTTGGGGAGGTGAGGAGGAAAGGGATGTTAGGGAAAAAATAAAGGAGGGGGTGACAGTGCTCAATAGGAAATGGACTCATTACTTTGCTCATGTAACTATAGCATCTGTATAGCATCTTTATGATAAAATATATATTAAGAAAGGAAAAGATACTTCACTGTTCTCTGCTGGAGGTGTGGATTGCTTCTAATATGTGTTGTTTTAAGTAACATAGGATTAATTTCTCCTTGCGAAAGGTTGCTGACATGCTGGAATGCAGGAGTTTGCAATTTCCATATGCACTCTGTAAAAACTGCTCTTCTTAAAGGCTGAGAAGCTGGCTGGTTCTGGACACAGAGGCCTATCCTGCTCAGTGCTATTCTACCTGAGATGTCAGAGTCTTCTGGCTCACACTTTTAACTCCCGTGAACAGTAATACATTTAGCTTATACCTAATGCTTCTGACTTCTTTTTTCTTTGTCTTTTTCTTCCTCCTTGCCCATTTACACCTAGCTGTGCATCTCGAGGTAGCTGGAATCCTGAAGGTGAAGTGACAGCTCAGCCCCAGATGCCTTGTGGGTAGGCCCTCACTGGATAGGGGCAAATTGAATTCTCTCAGAAACAGACCCAATCCAACTAAATGGAGTTAAGAAGTGTAGTGATGGCTGTTAAAAGCTGCCCACGTTGGGCTGAGGGGCCCAGTTATTTGTACAGCCTGAGGGCCAGCTGCTGCATGCAGATGATTCTTCTGCTGTTTTTCATATAGGGTCTCACTCTAAATTTTCCCAGGCCAGCCTTGAGCAACTGTCCCTCCCATCTCTGCTTCCTGAGTAGCTGGAATTATAGATTTATATCACCCTGTCCAGCATCCTCAACCAATTCTTAATTGTTTGGCATCTAGTATCCCTCTCTGTTTAACATAACTTTATTGTGGCATTGTTTGGGCTTTCCAGTACAGAGGCTGTACCTATGATATGTTTGTACCAACCGCAGAGCCTAGGTTGGTGCTATGCACACAGAGTGCAGCACACATCTGAGCTAATAGTGTGTGTTTGGTTCTTCAGACTCACCACACTGCGGACTGACTCATGATGAAAAATAAATCAATGCATGTGAAATTCCTTATTCCACTCAATATTTTTAGAGTGTGAAAAATAGCCTGAAACTAAAATGTTTTTGTTCCTGTCTCCTTTGCCGAGAAGTGACACCCTGACTATTCCCTTTAAAAATTAACAGTCACGTACATAATAGCACAGAGTTGTGGAGGAAATTTTGGGGCCTGGTCACCCCATGTCTGAACTAAAATGATCAGCCTGTCAGAATTCATCTGAATTTCCTGTCACTTTGTTTCTCTGCTTTTCCCAAAAGAAGGATACAACTCTATTTTCTGCCCAGGCTTTCCGTGATAGGAACATGAAAAGACTAGGAGAGAAAGATACTTGTTGCTTCTATTCTGGAGAGAAAAATCAACTAAGAATTATTCTGTTAAGGAAAAATGTATAAGCCTTTTACCATTTTTTTGCTGTTTTTTTATCATTTTTATTTTATTGGAGAGATGCTGTACAGAAGGGTTACACTTACATGAATAAGGTAATGAGTACATTTTTTGTCAAACATTGTTACCTCTCCTTTCTTTTTAAGCTTGGTGACTTTTATACATCATTGATGAGGAAGGCATTTTTGTCCTGCTTTTACCAAAGAGAGGAGTTTCTTTCATATAGCTGAACAGCCTAAAGAATGTGATAATAACATAATCTTATAATCATTGTGTCTCTACTTCAGGGCCTTTGCACATCCGGATCTTTCTACTTGGTTTGCTCTTCTTCAAGATATCCACATCATGGCTCATGTTCTCCCTTCTTTAAGGCCCAGGCTTTCAGACCTCATCAGGGAGGTTTTCTGTCACTACGTACGACTCTTAACGGATGCCACATTGTTTTTCTGTGTCCTGAGTTATTTTCTTCTTCAGATCATTTGTCACTCATGACCCAACACTCAAAAATGGTTTATAGCGTAGTATTTACCTAACACATGCACATTGGTTTATTTTCGACCCTTCACTATAGTTGAATGGAAACCTCTTCTAACTATATTCTCAGTACCTAGAACAAAGGCCCCATACAGCATGCATTCAATCAATATTTGTTGAATGGAAGAACAAATACTTGCTGATCTCCTATTCTGTAGCAAAGCACTGGAGGTACCAGTCCCTAGTATGAAGCAGTTCAATTTCTAGCAGAAAGATCAAATCCTCACAAACATCCATACCTGGGCTCCAAAGCAAAGGAACTAATGCATGGGTGAAGTAAAGTACCGGTGAAGTGACATATTTTGAAAGCACTAAGGAATAGGGGTGGGGCAAGGCAGATGGGGTTACAGATGGGCTGTGGTATAGAAGGTGATGGCCAGAACAGAGGGCAGTGAGCTGTCAGCCTGAAGATACACAGTGAGCAGGTCTGTGGAGCCCTAGGAGTGGGTGGGGTGATTTGGACATGGGTGAGGACATATATGGCTGGGTCTGTGGATATGGCAGGAGATAAGGTGACATTCCAGGTCAGGGGTCTGTTCTGAGCCTTGAAGCCAGTGGTTTATATCCATCTTATAGGAGTCAAGGCTCCTGCATTTTAAACAAATTGTTCATTCCAAGATAACCTTTCAAGGTAATTTCTCCAGATAAAGTCCATTCAGCTCAGTACTCAAAAAATAGATCATGTCTAGGTACTATAACATTTGGGGTTGAGGAACAGGCATCGCAGGCATTCATGGAGCTAGTTACGTCAGCTAGGAGGAATGTATGCTGTGAGCCATGGTATAGAGATGGGGATGGTGGAGGCAGGTTCTCAACACATCTCTCTCCTGTGTCTGGTCTGAGGAGGGATGGCTCTCAAGGATCAAGGTAACTAATGATTAAGCTTTTGAAATATGATATGGGAAAGTCAGGATAAACAAGATTCTTTTGGTAGGTTGGTTACTACTATTGGACTCAAAACTAGGACAAAACAGAGGTAATAATGTTTTACAAAAGATATGAGATATTTTAAGTAGTGAGTGATATCATTTTAATGCATTTAGTTCCTCTCATTATGCCATAGCCTCCTGTGTGGGAAAGCATGGATGTGGTGTGCAAGTCTCACATAAGTTGGTCATAATTGAACCAATGGGTTGGATAAGAAAATAAAAGTGTGAGAGTAGGAGACAGAACTGAGCTTAATATATTTTCATTTCCCCAAAGCATAGCTTTAAGTTTGACATTAAGCAATAAAAGACAGGAAGAAAGGAAGAGTTGAAAGAAAGAAGGAAGGAAGAAAGGAAAAGGGAAAGAAATATAGGAAGGAAGGAAGGAAAGAAGGAAGAAAAAAGGAAGGGGGAGGAGAAAGGAAAAAGAAAGAATGAAAAGAAAATCAGAAAGCCACATGAACTTTTAATCATAACCCCCAGGACATCACAAATAACAAATTATTCTTTGTTGCCTATTCTGCCTAAACCTGGGTATCAAGGCTGTGGGTTATAAGGGGAAAAAAGAAACCCAGACTTTGATGAATAAGAAGTTAAAAAGGTTATGGGAAAAAAGACTGTGCCACGTGACCTCAAGCAAGTCATTTTATCTTTTTCAATCTCCTTTCTCTCATCTGCAAACTAGGTGAAACAGATATCTTCAAAGTCACTGTTCAGACTGGTGGCAGTGCCCTTGGAGATGGCCAAGTGTTTCACAGTGTAAATGTTCAAAAGCTTTATCTTCAAGGAAGTTAGCTGAATGCATCAGGGAGATGCATGGCCACGTTTAGTTTTGCCCTTGCTCTTTTATGATATGTAGTCTTGTCTGTATGGTCTGAGAGAACTTCATATACTGGAGCTTGGACTCCAAGGACTGGACCTAGATGCTCAATCTCCATCTTTAGAATGCAAGGACTCAAGGATACACATTATTATCAGCGCAGACAGTGCATCTGTCATTATCTTTCCAGGATACCCAGATCCCAGGACAAGGAGAAATGTGCATGTGAAACTGTTTCAATACTGACTCTGTTGGGCTCTGTAAAAAATTTGATGTGCTATAAATCCAATTTATATTCTGTTTCACAAATCTTCAAACCAGTGCTCTTATTACCGAGTTAGAATGAAAATAGATGCAGTTGATCTGGTTATTTCTTTTCAGGAACTGCTACAATTATTTGCTGCAAAGTTCTTTTAAAAATAGGAAGATTTGCTAGGCACTCATCACTCATGCCTATAATCTTAGCTATTCAGAAGGCTGAGATGTAAAGATTGCAGTTTGAAGCCAGAGCAGGTAGGAAAGTCTGTCCAATTAAGCACCAAAAAATGCCAGAAGTGGGCTTTCTGCTCAAATGGTAGAGCACTAGCCTTGAGCAAAATAAAAGCTCAGGGACAGTGTTCAGGCCCAAGTTCAAGACCCAGGACCAAAACAACAACAACAACAAAAGAACGGAGAGATTGCTGGGTGCTGTTGGGTTATGTCTGTAATACTGGCTATTTAGGATGCTGAGATCTGGGATCTTGGTTCAAAGCCAGCCCAAGAAGAGAAATCTGTGAGACTCTTATCAATTAATCAGCAAAAAACCCTGGAAGTGGAGCTGTGACTCCACAGGCTGAGCACCAGCATTGAGAGAAAAAGCAACAAAAGATCAAGAGGTCCTGAGTTCAAAATAAAAGGGGCTTCAAGGAAGCATCAAACACCAAATAATTCCTCAAACAAAAAATAAGCAAGACAATTTTATATACTGATAACTTCTGTGAATAAAATAAAACAACAAAGCAAATTGAGAGAGGGCTAGAGCAGAGGGAAGGCTGTGGTTCTAAGATTAGTGGTCAGACATGATCTTGTATTTAAAGAATCCCATAGACTCCACTCCCAAATTACTCAAGCTGATTCAAAACTTTGGCAAAGTAGCAGGTTATAAAATTAACCCCCAAAAATCAATGGC
>NW_012267241.1:16409504-16438762 GCF_000151885.1 Dipodomys ordii | reverse complement strand
AAAAAAAAAAAAAGAAGCTCATGGATCTCACTTTAAGCTAGGGAAATCATTAGGAAAGATTTTTCTATGCTTGATTCAAAGAAGACAAACTTGTGGCCCCGGGGACCTATAGGCAAGCAGGAGGCTGCTGTGACCCCTCTGCACATCCTTCCAGCCAGCCTCCCAGTAGTGGTGAAAATTATATCTTCCCCCTGGCCTAGGGGCCCTCTTCTCCCTCCCGGTGGCAAGATAACCCTAAAGTCCACTGTTTCCTTTGTTAAGACATAACATTTCAGAATTCTTTGCTCATTGTTCATCAAGGCCTTAGTTTCCTCACCTGTAAAACAAGGACCTGAACTGAGGTCATTTTCATTAAAAGACCATAATGGCATATGACCTTTAACTCGTTAGCTGTTAAGGTATCTCTCTCACTGTACCTCAACCCAACATCACCCATGAACTCATGAATCTGATTTTGTCATAACTCCTCATGTGCCATTTCTATGGCACTTCCTTTTAAACAGAGGAAATAAATCTTCATGTGAGCGGTCTACATTTGGGGAACAACTTCATCACAGCATAACTAAATTTCTTCAGACATGCCAAAGGCACTAGAAAGGACAACTTGAAATTTCTAAAGGAAGCAGTTTATGTTGGGTTGGGGGAAAAAAGGTTTTAAAAAAAGTTTTGGTGATGTTTTTAAGTGGTGAAATATCCCTTTCAACCCTTTTTCTTGAGCTTTAAAAATAGCCTAAATGAAATCTTACTCAAGAAAACATGCCTTTAGGCTGAGAGGCAGCATTAGAAATTTCATCCTAAAGAATTATTTTTTGGGGGGTGGGCGGATTATAAGAGCCTGAAGATAGAGGTTCCTAATTAAATTGCCCTCTCAGCCAGAACTACAAAACATACACTATTATCACCACAATTGGGCTTAAATCTGGGACAGAATGATAATTTTGTAAGTTCAGAGGTTTTGAAACTATGGCTCATAACTTCTGAAGAGTTTCCCATGACTTGTCCCCAGATTCTGCAAAGCGCGTGTATTTGCTGGGGGACTAGGGGACTTTCAGTAAATGAATAAATAAGAAAGCATCGACAAGCTCAGGAAGTGGAAGCAGGTCCCAGATGATCAGGAAGTGCTGTTGTTGTCTTTCTAAGTTTGCAGATAACAACAAATCCAATGCACAGCACAGTGAGGAGGCTCAGCACGCTTTACCTCCTAAAAGGAACAGATTCACTCTTAAACGCCTGGGCTCTTTGCCCCAGTTCATGGCAAAGGAGAAACATTCAATGATGGATGTGATAAAGCAGAAGAAGGGGAAGTAAGTTGTGAAGGATGGTTAATTCTGCTTGTCAGCTTGATTAGGCTAAGATATGTCGAGGAGATTAGTAGAGCACACCTCTTGGTGTTCTGTGTGGGCATTTTTAGAGAGCACGAGTGTTCTGATCTAACAAACAGTTAGATTTTGTAGAGTCAGTATTTAAATACACTATTGGGAACTGTGAAGGGAGGAGCTTCATTGATAAAGTAGGTGGCAGGTGAGGTATCCCTAGGGATTATATCTTGCCCTGGTCACTTCTTGTTGCTGCTCCACTCTTCTTTCTGTCCACCATGATATAATTCATGATATGCTTCTCCAAACCCCTTTCTGAAATCTCTGAAACCATGAGCAAAATAATTGTTTCCTTCCCTAAATGGTTTCTGTCAGATAGGTTATCATAGTGATGAGAAAAGAAACTAATGTTGGGCTGGGAAGGTGGCTCAGTGGTAGAGCGCTTGCCTTGCATGCCTGAGGCCCTGGGTTCGATTCCTCAGCACCACATAAGCAAAAAGATAAAAAGCTGGAAGTGGCGCTGTGGCTCAAGTGGTAGAGCGCTAGCCTTGAGCTGAAGAGCTAAGGGACAGCGCCCAGGCCCAGAGTTCAGGCCCCATGACCGGACCCCCCCCCA
The DNA here is from genome assembly GCF_000151885.1 of Dipodomys ordii. NCBI lineage: Eukaryota > Metazoa > Chordata > Mammalia > Rodentia > Heteromyidae > Dipodomys > Dipodomys ordii. The sequence continues at coordinate 16,436,830 of NW_012267241.1, read as the reverse complement.
AAAAAAAAGAAAGAAAGAAACTAATGTATTAGTCCAACTCAGGACCTTGGGGTCACCAAGTTATCTGAACGCAAGTTATCCAAATGAGGGAGCCAGTCACAGGTAACTCAGAACATTCCCTCATTAATTTACTCAATAATATGGTTTGAATATGATATGCTAAGTAAAGTGCTATGTACAGGGATGTCATGCAGAAGAGTTGGGGAAGAGCAAAAGTCTACATTCTTTGAAGAGCAGACAGTAAGGTGCAATAAACATGTGAGTTAAATATGTTATCAATATGCTAGTTAAAACTGTGAAAAGTTTTCTGAGGGCACACAGAATGCAGAAGCAACTGAGCTTACTTTAGGCCATAAACTTGTCCTAGAGACATTGAAATTGCAATCTCAAGGACAAAAGAAAAGAATAGGACAAAGAAAGGAATAGCGCCAGTATCCCAGTCAGAGGGACCAGGGTTGTGCAAAGTCCTTGAGATCAGAAAGAATTGCGCTTTTTCAAGGGACCATAAAGGCACCTCATCTATCTAAAGTAGAACTTCCCAAAGGATATTCCACAGAAATTCTCCTGTATCTTGAGACCCACTCAGGAGAATGAGAAGGTCACAACTGTACCCACAGGGCTGGGGGAGTAGCTCAATGTGTTGTGTATTCTTCTCATTTGGAAGGTCCTGGGTTCTGTCTCACACAAGACCAAACAGAACCAAACACTTTATATTCATAAACACATCAATGTGTGATTTGCTTTTTTATGTGTTGACATTTATGCAAATGATGCAAATGCAATGGTGGGTAAAGCTGATAGTAACTTCTAGCTAAGAAAGGCAATGGCCAGACTAAATGTGCCCACTGCAGATCTTATTGCATTAAAAAACATACTTACTTGGGCACGGTGGTGTACAATGTAACCCCAGCTACTTGGTAGATATAGGAACACTATGGTTTGAAGACTAAATGAGAAACCCTACTTAAAAACAAACTAACGTAATTGAAAAAAATAATAATCTGAGGTGTGGCTGAAGTGATAGGGCTAATTGCCTGGCAACTAGAGAGACCTAAATTCACTTAAGAATGTCTTTCATAGCTGGGCACCAGTGGCTCACACCTGTAATCCTACCTACTCAGGAATCTGAGATCTGAGGATTACAGTTCAAAGCCAGCCAACACAGCAAAGTCCATAACACCCATATCTCCCATTGACCACCTGGAAGTGAAGGTGTGACTTAAGTGCTAAGAGCATTATCCTTGAGCAAAAATGCTTAGGTACAGTGCCCAGGCCCTAAGTTCAAGGCCAGACAGGCATGCATGCATAATGCACACATACACACATGCACGTGCACACACAGAATGCCCATAATGATTCATCAAAAATGATTACTTTTACAAAGTCTTTGCCTTTGTTTTATTAATGGTCCAGGTAGCTGGAAAGTATGGGGACAGCATCAGGCTGCATGCTGAAGTCTATAGGGAAAAACATTTTTTAATTAATTAATTTATTTTTTATTTGTGAACATACTGTACAGAGGGGTTACAATTACATGGACAGGATAATGCGTACATTTCTTACCAAGCATTGCAGCCTCCTCCTTTGGTTTACCCTTCACATCTCTTCCCAGCCTCCCCCCTCCCCCCCAACCCCAACCCTTCTCCTTCCCCCCTCCCCTCCCCCGCCCCCCACCGACATTGTAAAGCTCGTTTGGGACATGACAACTTATACTTCTCGTTGTTGCATCAGGTCCACCTGTATCCTTAAACAACTGTTTTTTCCCCCTCTCCTCCACAAGTTATACTGACATCAAATATAGTGAAAGCAGGGATTATACTGTGGGGGAGGGACATACAAAGCAACAAAGAGATAGTCTTATAAATGCGTTAGAAACACATGCATGAAAGAAAAAACATTAAAATACATGTCTAAGGGTTCATTTTCCTGACATAACATTATCTGACCTTATAGGGAAAAACATTTTGTGACTGGTTTGTGAGTAGCCATGTCATAGAATGCCATCTTTACTGGTTTATTATGGTTATTGAGACTTAGGTAACTGTCAGATATTTTCTTGAAAGCAAACGAAGGACATTAATCACTTCCAGGACAACTACTGCCAGAATTTTCTGCCAATGGTAAAATTTAAGCTTTCTAACAAAACTTTCAGAACTCTGAGAATTCTAACTATAAATATGATATCTTGTTATCTTCCCTACACTTATACTGTATGCTTTTCAGGTGATGTTGATGGTGATGATAGTCTAGTCTCCTGTCAGACAAGAAAAACTCTTATTCTGCTCTCGAAATTTATCTAAATCCCCTCTGTCAAAAACTGTATTTTATTTACAAGACATAAAAATTCTAAATATAAGAGACTTAAACAGGGTGAGGTTTATACAAAACACTTTTAATATCAGGAAATTGACAACTCTACTGTAACAAATTAAGAAAAAATAATGCTTTACCTATAAATGCCTAAAAGGCATTTAAACCAATATAGCAATATAGAATTCCTCCTAATTAAAGTATGACTAACAGAGAGTCACTTACATTTATTAAGAATATCTCGTAGCCGGGCACCGGTGGCTCACGCCTATAATCCTAGCTACTCAGGAGGCTGAGATCTGAGGATTGCGGTTCAAAGCCAGTCCAGGCAAGAATGTCCATGAGATTCTTATCTCCAATAAACCACTAGAAACCCGGAAATGGCGCTGTGGCTCAAGCTGTAGAACACTCGCCTTGAGCTGAAGAGCTGAGGGACAGTGCCCAGGCCTAGAGTTCAAGCCCCAAGACCTTAAAAAAAAAAGAGTATCTCCTAAAAAGCCTAAAAACTTACAATCATACTTTCCTTGACCTTCCAAGTTGCTGTGATTACAGGTGCATGCTACGTCATCTGGCTCAGGAAGGTTAACATGGCTCTAAACTTGGGGAATAGACATATATATATATATATATATATATATATATATATGTATGTATATGTATATGTAGAAAGAAACATCAAGCTATAAGAAAAGACTGAGCTTAAAAAAAACCGTAAAAATGATATTGCATTGTACATTTACATACTTAAAATTTGCATTGATAGAATATTGCTAAAAAATGCTGTCCATCTTGTAGATATTTTTGTTTTGGCCCTTAGACTAAAACTTTTGCAGTTTGGTATTTGCATGACATCATTCTGATCCTTCTCCATTTTTCCTCCATTGAACTTCTTCAACCCTCTCAATGGCACTAAAGCTGTAAAGCTTAGTGTGACTCAGCTTGAAAACACAGTCAGAAAGCAGCAACCGTGCCCTTGAATTCAGGCAGCCTAAGTTCCCAGGGCACATACACACACAGCCCTGGGCAGTCCCAAATGCTTCAGAGATCCTCACAGGGCTGAGGCTGACAAAATTTAAAGAGGGTGCCAAGAAATTCAGAACAAGAGATGAATACATCTCCAAAGTACTACTTTAGTTTTTCACCCTTCCCCAAATCTATGCTGAAGGAAAATGTGAACACTTTCACTAAAGATAGAATCCTCCTAGCCTGTACTTGCGAAGCCTGCCACACTTGCATAGCCTCATCTAGCCACATGGAATCCTGCCTTTCTCGACTGTTTTCCTATTCTGTTCATCTTAGCTTCTTGGCATTGATTTTCATTTTAAAAAATTGCATTAAATTATTAATTTGTGTGTATTATGTTTATGCTGGCACCTGGGTTTAAACACAGGTCTTGGGCTCTATCCTTGAGTTATTTTGTTCGAGGCTGGCACCTGACCACTTGAGACACATGTCTACCTCTGGCTTTTTGCTGGTTAATTGGAGGTAAAATTCTCATGGTCTTTTCAGCCTGGTTTCCAACCACAATCTTCAGATCTCATCCTCCTAAGTAGCTAGGATTACAAGCATGACCCACTGGTACCCAGTTTGCATTAAATTATTATTTATCTCAATTTCTGAGGTTTTGGTACCTCATATATTGTAAGAAGCTCATTTGTCTCACAATGGTCCCGGACCTGATTGTCTGTACTATTTGTTGACCAAATGAAACTTAAGCAAAACTCTCTGCATCATTGTGGCTCATTTATGCAGTAGAAATAGTAATATTTTCCTAGCCTGCTTCATGGGACTGTGGTGAAAAATGACAAAGCCATGGATGTGAAATTGCTTGTGTAATGTCCAGACTCTAACTAGAGTTGTTCATGAAGGGATGAACAAGTTGAATTTCCCAGCCTTGGACATGCTCCCAAGTGGTTGGCCTGCCCAAGCTGGCTGATGGGAAATTCCCTGCAATCTGCCATTTGGACAGCTACTTGGCAGTCCTGGTACCCTCCATCAGTCTTCTCCCTTCTTCTCTAAGAATGGACTTCTGTTTTTTGTTGTTTTCTCAGTTATGGGGCTTGAACTTGGGGCCTGGGCACTGTCCACGAGCTCTTCTTTTCTAGGTTAGCCCTTTACCACTTTGAGGTACATTGTCACTTCCAGTTTTCTAGTGGCTAATTGGAGATGAGAATCTCACAGGGACTTGCCTGTTGGTCTGGCTTTGAGCTGCAATCCTCAGATCTCAGCCTCCTGAATAGTGAGGATTAGAGGCTTGAGCCACAAGCCCCTGACTGAATAGGCTTTTTTTAACCTGAATGTAACACAAACCTCTCCCAGTCACCACCTTATTAAAAACCATACTGGGCATATCTTTCTGGTAAAGCACATGCTTAGCTTGTGTGAAGCCCTGAGTTCCGTCCACAGCACCAAGCAATCACAGCACACTGAGATTCTATTGGTCTCAGTGGGGCATTCTAAAATACTTCAGGTGATTTCTAAGCTACCCAGACTTCACTCCCTTTCCATAATGAAGTGCTATCTACTGGGGCATAGAAAGACCCTGGGCTAAATAAAGACCATGAAATGACCCCAAATAATGACAGTACCCAACATGCAGAACATTGCTATGAGTTTTCATCTTAACAATAGTCCTATAAACAGGTTGCCATATCCTCCAGCTAAGAACACACCTGCAGTGAGGAGATATTTCGTCATCATGCTACAGCAAGTGAGATCAGTCATCAAGGACACATAACAGGAGTTGGAAGGATTTAGGGATTTGGGTTGTGCTGGGATAAGGAAATGAAGGATTCATTGACAAAAGTGCCATTGATAGAGAAGCAAGAGGCTTGACAGTCACAAGAGCACAAGGGGCATGGAGGGGGGTTGGTGGCAATATTTCCTCTCTTGTTCTATCCATGGCCACTCTTGGCCTTGTTATTGTCTTATTTCTCACACTGTGCTGTAACAGCCTTGTCTGACTACTGTTTTTCTACTTTAAGGAATGCCTTGGGGGTCAGAGGCATGGTTCAGGTGGTAGAGTGCCAGTTAATGAGTGAAAGCATCAGATACTGAGTTCCAGTCCCAGTCTAAGACAAAAAAAAAAGGAGGGGTGGGGGATGCTTATATTCCTTTGGGAACATTGTGGCCATTACAGCCTTTTGTTCTGAAGAACCAAGGTCTTTATACTCTCAAAGGCCCTTGATACTAGGCCAACTTCCTGAGAATTGTCTAAGTCCCTTCCTACACCCTAGACTGCCCAGGACTGTGCCTGTGTCCTGAGCCCCAGCAGGGACTTCCATGAGCCCCAGGCCCTGTTTCCCCCTGGGGGGACTCTGACTGTCTACACTGAGCACGGGCAGCCCCAGGTGAAGTTCAAAGATTTCCGTCCATGTGATCATCCTAGCTTATGTGTGGACCCCTCGGCCAGCAGGACAGCCTGGTGACTTTTCTTGCTGACCACCAAGGGCAGTACTTCCTTCATAGAACCGACTGAGAGGCTGAGAGATCATAATGGACATATAAAGACTCCAATCATTGATAGTAGACAGAGACCCAGAGAAAGATTAGCTTTGGCCAGCACATGCAAGGAATGGGCCCCACCATTTGTAATGACTTTATTAATTACCCCAATTATAAATAAAAGGAAACTGAGGTTCATAAAGATTCAGGAACTCTCCCATTATTCTATTCCCCCCCCCATGATTCTTATAGCCAGGAAGTAGTAGAGCAGGGATTCCAATCACAGAAACTGTCTGCTCTGGAGACTCTGTTCTAGCTACTACCTTCCTTTGACTACCTGGTCAATGTTAGGGGCAGTGGACCAACTTCACAGGCACTTGGCATGCTCCAGACTTCTCCGTGTCCCTTGTTCTGCCAACTTCCCGATGTTGCTCCTGGTTTTCAAAGTGCTGAGATGATGTCTCATGTTTTTTCCTGTGGGGTTCGTGGAAATCTCTGTGCATCAACCCATTTTTCTCTTCCCCCTTGTTCATTCTCCTCACTCTACCTGCTTTGCAACCTTTCTGGTCGCACAGGCTCCTTCTGAGCCTCACCTGCTCTGATTTCTCTTGGGACAACAGGAATACCCCAGAACTTTCACTTGGCTTCTGTGGTCACCAGAGACAGCAGACATGAGGACTGTTCCCTCACATGGTGAGTGGGAGATCCAGATTGCTGGGGGGTGGTGCTGAGGTTAGCCTTGAGGAGGAGATGTGAGGAGGAGGTGCTGAGTGTGTGGGCAGAAATGCAAAACTTGCTAAGTCTTCTATTATGGGGTCAGCCCACCTAATGTGGACACCCCTCCCCTTGCTGATTTCAAGAACTGCAATGGGAGGAGCTGAGCCATGATGAAATCACTCGCCCTTTTTGACGGACAGAGGATGCGCCTTTGTTGTTTCAGTGGGATGAGCTCTGCTCACTGCTCTTGGAGAACGTCCCTGAACACAAGGCACGAGGAAGGCCTGTTTGTGTGAATCCAAAGGTCAGCACAGCCTAGAGGCGATGTCAACCATGGGAAGAGTACTGTACTGGCTTCGGAGTCTACTGACTTCAAAGTGTGTGACCCTGGGAGAGGAGTGACAGAGACCCTCTGCACCTCAGTTTCCCCATCAGATAAATGGGGATAATAAACCCTTCTTCAAACAGTTGCTGCAAAGATTGAATAGGATGATGTCAGCACCAGGTACAGTTGGTGGCTACTGTCACCATTCCTGTCTTGGATTATCTTATTTAAGGACCCTCTGAGTGTCCTGTCTGGCTCTCCTTATTGTCATTTCCAAGTTAAGGAAGTCTCTCCCATTGGCAGTTTGTTTTTAAAATCATTGGCTGTGAGCCAGTCTCTCATCAAGGCATTCGAACTGTTTATACCCATTTTATAGTTTCAGCCCCATCATCCCTGCTGTGATAAAGTTCTGAAATGCTACAGCCTGTTATATAATAGCAGCTTCTCCCATTTATACCAGACTCCCACACCGCATGGTTGGGTGGTGAGTCAGTCCAAGTTCACTCTATTCATAGCTCCCATAATGTCCTAAGCAGCTGAATATCTTCATGTCCCCTTTAACTCTTGATTTATCTCTCACCATAGTTCCTCTGGTAACTTTAAGTCTTTCTTAAAGTATGCCTGTTGAAACATTCCAACAATGAACACACAACATTATTTCCTTTGTTAGCTCAGAGCTTCTGTTGGAAAAGAAAGCCCAGTGGTTTGGTGGTCCACAAATCATTGGCCACCGTGTTGAGCCTTCATTCATATTTGATTGAGTGTACGTAGGTTTGAAGCATGGCTATTTCTTAGCAGTTAGCCATGTGATCTAGTCCCCATGTCCGGTGGGTATGACATTAGTATTGCCTATGTGGGGATGCCTTGGTTAGACAGCCAAGAAAAGAGACCAGAGTGAAGGCTACACTTGCCATGGTTGTTGTCACTGACTCTAGTATAATGCTTCACTCTCTTGCCTCCCTGGTTGCTGGCTGCCTCTTAACTTGCTCTCTAGTCTGCCTGCATTACCTATCTTCACTGCAGCAACCAACTACAGAGCGAAGATACTTGGAAAAAATACTATATCAGTTCCATAGAACGTGTATAGACTTTTGTCCCTTGTCGTTATTTCTAAGCAATGAAGTGTAACAATGGTTTACATAACATGTACGTGATACCATGTATTTAAAGAAACCCAGAGATGATTTAAAATGCATGTGTGAGCATTGTGTAGATTACATGCAAATATGCTGCGATTTTATATAAGGGACATGAGTAACCACAAACATTGGTATTTTGGGGCTCCCAGGATTAATCTGGGTGCATACTAAGGGACAGGTGTATGTCACGTTTACTGTGATGTCCTTTCACTGGGATAAAAATCTCTCAGGTTCCCTGTATATTTGTTGAGCTTGACCTTGACAGTTTATGTGGTACAGTGTTACTGCCTACCTCCACCTCTCCTTCCCTCTACCTGTCCACAGACATTTGCAGAGTCTACAGGTATGTTGATGCCAATAGGGCAGCAAACTGGGTTCTCCAACCAGCATGGGCAGAAAGAGAGAGAGAGAGAGAGAGAGAGAGAGAGAGAGAGAGAGGAAACTGAGATGTGAGCTGCTCTTCCAATGTGCACAGGGGTCTGGTTTGGTAAAATGGAAGTCAAAGGAAATTAATCCTGGGAAGAAGGACACTCTAAGAAGAGAAGACAATACAGAACTCTTAGGGGTAGAGAAGTATGGAAAAGCCTGAGCTTAGAATATAAGTGAGGCGGTGCAATAGGCCAGAAGTAAATTTGGCAGGGGGCCAGGGTGTTGGGTTTTGAGACCAGGCCTATAGACTATGAGATGTTATAGAATGTTGCTAAGCAGAGAAAGTACATCATAGAAATAATCAGCTTAGTGGGTATATAAGAGCATTTAATAGTTTTCTTTTTTTACAATTAGAAAAAATGTAGGAGAGACGAAAGTAGTTTAAATCCTTTGGCCAGGGGTAGAGTTGCTGTTCCTACATTTATTCCTGTGTAATGAACGTGTATAGGGTCCCAGGAACCCAAATCTTCCTCCTTCAGTTCTCACAACGTGTGGCATCATGGGAGTTTCTCTGGGTCACCACACCTGAGTTTGAACTCCAAGCCACATTGCTGCTTGGTGGTTATGCTAGGTAATATATACATTGATGCGTACTGAGAAGGAGGCTCCAGTTTTAAATGGAGTTTGGAGTCCTTATTGACTGAACTGAGATTTATAAAGGGATTTCCATGAGAGCATGAGGGAGCTAGGTTGCTGGAGAGTACTTTTTCAGAGAGGCTGTGTTAGAGGTCATGGTGATGGCTAGTGCAGAGATGCCACACAAAATGCATGAGAGCGTGTGGGGGTGGAGGTTAGGGAGGGAGGTAGACACAGGAGGAGTAGGAGTACTGCAGGAGGTAGGAGTAACAGAATATGATGACTGTGGGTGCACCTGTGGGCACATGCCTGTCTATGTATCTGCCCCTGCAGGTGGCTCTGTGCCTAGAAGACAGCTAAGAGATGCAGTGTGCATCTGGCTCGGTGAGAAGGCCACCAGGGAGGAAAAACACTGGAAGAAGCAGAAAGGTGGTAAGCTCGCTCACTTGACACCCTCAAGTGAGGGTTGGCTAGGTAGATATCAGCACACTGATTTCTATTAGAATCAGAGGGGCGTGGTGTTCCTTGGATAGGGAGACAACATAAAAGGCAAGGTGTGGGAAGCTGAGGGACACAGATGAAGCTGAGGGACACAGACGGAGAGGACAGAGGTTAGATGGTACCACAGGATCTGGATCATGGGGAGCAGCAAACAGTACCCAATAATCACAGGAAGGAGATGGATGAAGAGAGGGGACAGTACTCCCCAAACCACTGTTTTTTTTTTTTCACCTGCCTGTTAAGTCATCTTATGTGTTTGCATTTGGCTCACTGTGTTGTCCCGGTCTGAAATGCTGTGTGTATCTCTAAGGCCTGACAGTTGTCACCTCCAGGAAGTATTGGTACCTTGCTGGGCTCTGTCCCTTCCTTCCTCTCATTAACACAGATTCCAGGCCTCAAGGCCCAGGGCTTTGCCTTCCTGACAGCCCTGCAGAGCCTGACAACAAGGTGTTGGTTAATTGGCTGCTTATAGTCCACAGCATATGTAATGTTTTACTTGTACACTTTGTGTTTTTAAAAATACACTTTCTCCATACACCAGAAACGCCTCTGCTCTTTTCAGCTTAGTCACAGCATTGGGAATTCTTCCCACGACAGACTCTTCCCCAACACAGGCAGCCCAGCGGAGCTGCATCTCATTGTCTGCTCATTTTGCTTTTTCCATTTCCCCACAGGTCTCTATCACAGAGATTTCCCAGGCCTCCTTACCCTTAAGTTACGGGAACCCTCCTGCTCAGAACTTCTGGTGCATCCCTTCTGGTGTACCACCTAGCCATTTAACCTTTTGTGGGTGTCCAGCATAATGAGGAATTCTGCTCCATGTGTCTTCTTTAGGTACAAAATATTAGAAGCTTTTCACCAGCTTCCTGGGTAAGTGTGATGGCAGGTATCAGATCATGATACTCAGCTTTACAACCCGAGTTTCTCCAAGATTCACAGAACCAGAAAGAATCTTCGCACATACACATGTGTGTTTATGCATCTGTAGCGTGCTTATGCATATGCACATGGTACATGCATGTGTATGGACATGCTGAGTTCAAGTGCGAATTATACTGATGATGGTGTAGATGATAATCGTTATCATTGTTGAAGCATTTAGGACTAGCCTAACACCAAATCAGTGCTGTCTAAATCTTGTTTCTTTAATTCTACCTCTGTAACCTTGGCCTTTCTTCCATGCCTATGCATCTTGGATTTGCAATATGAGACGGGTTTTGGCTTTCCCTGTGGGGTGTGATGCTAGTAGATGGAGGGTCTCTTCATGATTGGTCCAGGAGCTTTGGAGATAATAAATAGCTGCAAGAAGTGAATGTCCCATTCTGGTCTCATTCCCACTCTGGTCGCATCACCGTTACCAAAAAGACAGTGAGTGACCAGAGGACTAGATGTCACAGGTAACTCTCCAGTTACCTGTGACACTTATCTTTCCTCCAGACAGCCAGGGCCTGTGAGATGTATACGATGACAATATTCCATTAAACAAACAATAGCTAGTGGGATTTTAATTAATTTACAAAGATAACTGAACTGGGGTTAGAAGCTAGCCCAGATAGGAAAATTTGTGAGACTCCTGTCTCCAATAAACTACTCAGAAAAAGGAGGAAGTGGCACTGTTGCTCAAGTGATAGAGCACTAGCCTTGACCACAAAGGGACACAGTGACAGTGCCAAGGCCCTGAGTTCAAGCCCTGAGACTGGCAAAAAAGAAAGGAAGGAAGGAAGGAAGGAAGGAAGGAAGGAAGGAAGGAAGGAAGGAAGGAAGGAAGGAAGGAAGGAAGGGGGAGAGAGAGAGAGAGAAAGAAGGAAGGAAGGGGGAGAGAGAGAGAGAGAGAAAGAAAGAAAGAAGGAAGGAGGAAGGAAGGAAGGAAGGAAGGAAGGAAGGAAGGAAGGTAGAAAAAGAAAAAGAAAGAGAAAAAAATAACTGGTGATGCTCATACCTGTAATTCTAGATGAGATCTAAGGATCAAGGTACAAACCTAGCCTGGGCAGCAAAGTCTTCAAGATTCTTATCTCTAACTAGCCACCAAAAACTGGAAATGAAGATGTGGCTCAAATGGTAAGAGCACTCATCTTGAGCACAGAAGTTCAGCAATGGTGAGCACTCAGGCCCTGAGTCCAAGCCCCAGAACTGGAACCTAAATTAAATAAATAACAAGACATAAAAGGGAAGACATAACTTAGTGGTAGCAAGTGCTTATCTAGCAAGAACAAGGTCTTGAATTTGATCCCCTGAGCTCTCAAAGGTACACACACACACACACAGAGAGAGAGAGAGAGGGGGGGGGAAGAGAGAGAGAGAAGAGGGGAGAGAGAGAAACATAGAGTGAGAAGGATAAGTAAGGAGAAGAGAAAAGGAGAGGAGAGGAGACAGTTTAGGAGGGAAATTTTCTTTAAAAACAATACATCATCTTCCACGATTGATTTTTAAATTCACAATCCTGTTTGGGGCTATTACGATTTTAGGTGTAAATTGGGAGACAACTAACAGTATTGATGTTGAAAATACAAAACAGAGCAGTAACTGTTCCATATTTCTCCAAATTTGCTTGGAAAAAAAGAATATATTCACTTAAGAAATAAAAAAAAAGTGGAAGTTAGCAAGATGTAAGATTGGATTTAGTGAAAAGTGTTTAAGGTCAGCTAAGTAGCATGAAATATTGAAAAGAAGTTCCAATCCCAAGAGATTTAAAAATAAAGCCTTTTAGAACAGGTTCCAATCCATGTTTTGTAATGCTGTTCCACTTTGAAATGGCACAGGAAAACACACTGGAATTAGAGATGACTTGAGAAGTACAACTTTGTGGGAAGGAGAGGAAGGAAGGAGGTGGGAGCTGGCAAGGGATGAGGACAAAAGTGACAGTATTGTTTTCTGTTTGGAGTTGAAGGATGTATGCGCATTAGGTGCCATCACAAAACACCTTTAGACTGGGTAGCTTAAACAACAGGATTTATTTCTCATGATTTTGCAGGCTGCGAAGTTTGAAATCAGGAGAAGAGCTGGTTGATTCAGTTCCTGGTAAGGAACTGAACATGTACACTGGCTGGGCTGCTTTCTTAATGTATGGTTCTATGGTTTCTTAACATAAGCACAGGAAAGGGCTTTTGCGTGTCTGTTCTCCTAAGGATACCGATCTTACCATTTACCTTTTATCACAGCTGCAAAGACCCCCAACTCCAAATACAATTGAATGGGTAGATTTAGTTTAAAAGTTAAAAAGTACAGTAGCTTAGTCCAGGGTCCTTGGAGAGCATCTTCTCGTGGAAGGCATTGCTGCCTTGGTTAGCAGAGACCAGACTTCCAAAAACACAAGATAGCTTGAAAATAATCCCAGCAGGAGTTGGAGGTCCTGCCCCTACCCCTTCCTAGTCTCTGCCAGTACTGCATACTCAGGTTCTGTTAGCATTTCCAGGAACCCTGGAGGTGGGAACTCAAAGGATGGCCCTGATTGGGAGTTATAGATGTTTAACAACCTATCAGAATATCACAAAGCCTGACCAATGAGAAGTTAGCATTCCAAACACCTAATAAACATAAAAATTATAATTATGTATACATCCCAAACTATAACCTCATAGGTCATCTCTGACTAGTTATTCTATGCCTAATTTGCATAGAGTGTGGCCAATCAGAGTGCATCCCAGGGTATAAAAACAATCTCCAGACTTAGTCACTTGAAGGCAGAGTCAGCAGCAGCCTTTAATGGAGATACTTCTTTCATTTCTTAAATAAAGTTCTTTGCATTCTCTCTTCTTTGGGTCACTAGTGATTGTTGTGGAGCTAAAAGGGCCATGACTAGAAGGAGCTTTGCCCACTGTTTACACAGCAGAGAAAACAGTATCAAAGTGACATCGGAGTTTAGAGATTCAAAATATGAATGGGAGCAAATGCAGGCACAGACAGATGGCTTGTTTTGCAAATAACTGTCGGCCAAGGGCAGGGGCTAACAGAAAGAGGAAGATCACACAGTGTGAAGAAACAGCAAGAAAGGAAGAGGAGAAAACTAATAGAAGCATGGAGGGGAATTTGAAAGACTATAGTATAAACCTCAATAAATCAAGAGAAAGTTTATGGAGGAATGAGTTTAGAAGTTAAGGAGAACAAAATGATTCAGCACAACTGAGGAATTGTATAAATTAAATGGCTGTTGCCAAGCAGTACCAAGGAACCAGTTATGGTAGAACTCCCATGATGCCCATCCCAACATTGATTTAAATGCCACCTCTTCACCACCTCTTCATGAAGGTCTTGCCTAACCATCTGTTTCCATTTTTTGCATAGTGATGAATCACATCCAATTAAATTCTTATCTGACCAATTTAAGCATGTAAAGTCCATGAGACTCTGGATCTTTTTGCCTTGTTCAGAACTATATTTCTTGTGTGTGTGTGTGTGTGTGTGTGTGTGTGTGTGTGTGTGTGTGTGTGTGTGTTGGTACTAGGATTTGAAATCAGGGCTGGGCACGTCTCTTTTTCACTCAAAGCTCCTGCTCTAACACTTGAGCCACTGCTCCATTCTAGTTTTTTGGTGGCTAATTGGAGATAAGAGTCTCAGACTTTCCTGACTAGGCTGGCTTTGAACCTCAGTCCTCAGATCTCAGTATTCTGAGTAGCTAAGATTACAGACATGAGCCACCAGCACCCAGCTAGCACTCTATTTCAAAGCCTTGGGGCCAACACAGTAGAAGCCATGTACATACTGGCTAAATGGATGGATGGTTTTCTAATGACACTAACTAGAAGAATTATGTGACAATCTACCATTGTCCTTGAATCAAAGGTGAAGAAAGGGATGAGCATTAACAAATTAGGAAAGACAAAGAAGCCAGGACCATGAAGGAACGAAAAAGAGAAGCCAGGCTGAACTGGAGAGGGAGCAATGTCAAGGAAGAAGCACAGAGGAGGTAGCGAAGTGGCAGAGAAGGAACCACAGATGGCCCTGAGGTCAAGAAGCATCTTTTGTTGGAATAAGTGGGAGGATAATAGAATATGGTCACAAAAAGAACGTTGGAGTGGGAGGCTGATGAGGTAGAGCCGTGCGGAGCATGGAACTGTCACACTGTAATCTGTGACAGTGGGTGGCCAACTGAAGTAGAACTACCATTCACAGAGGTGGAGGAAGAGCAAATCTCGCAGTCAGTTGGTACTGACAGAATGGAGGGCTCCAGTGTGGAATAAATTTAGAGAACACAAGTTAGAAAAGCCATTTCCCGTATTACATGATTCCTATAAACCTTTAGAAACACCACAAAAGAGTTTAGCATGTCTCAAATTTACTTGGTGAATCATTTCTTTAAAAATTTTCCTTGCAGGAGTTACTCTAGAGTTACAGGTAGCTTGAGGGGTTACCGTTCCCCTAAAACGGAGGTTCTGAGTGTGAGGTCCAGGAACTGCCATGTGAGCATCTGGTGGGAACTTGTTCAAGATGCAAATGCTCAGGGAGCTCTCTACACCTACTTAATTGGAAATTCTGTCACTGGAGCCAGGTATCTGGTTTTGTTTTGGCAGTACTGGGGGGTTTGAACTTAGGGACTCGCCCTTCTTCTGCTTACTTGCTTAGTGGAAGTTCTAACACTTGAGCCATGCCTCTAGCCTGGCTTTTTGCTGGGTAATTGGAGATGAAATCTGAGACCTCTTTTACTCAGGCTAGCTTTGAACCTTGGTCCTCAGATCCCAACTTCCTGAGTAGCAAGATATTCCAGTGGGAGATAACAGCGCCTTCCTCAAAAAATCATGATGCATATTAAAGTTTGAGAACCAGATTCCTGTTTGGAAAAGATTGCTCCTTAAGGGGTTGGGTCATTCATGATCATGTTAAATTCCTATCATATGAGTGAAGAAGTTGAAACAGAGAAGAAAAAGGGTGAGTCCAAAGTGAAGTACTAATTACCAAATTGTACATGTTAATGCTATCATCCTAGATGCCCACCAAAATATTAACGAAGGTGCTTTTGGGATTATTCATACTATATGGTCTTTATCAGCAGGAATGAAGAGCTGGTTCTCTCTCCCTCTCTATTTTTCAAATTGTTGGGAAGAACTGAAAAAGAAAGAAGAGGGGCTGGGAAGATGGCTCAGTGGTAGAGTGCTTGCCTTGCATGCATGAGGCCCTGGGTTTGATTCCTTAGTACCACATAAGCAGAAAAAGCTGGAAGTGGGGCTGACGCTCAAGTGGCAGAGTACTAGCCTTGAGCTGAAGAGCTGAGGGACAGCACCCAGGCCCAGAGTTCAGGCCCCATGACCGACAAAAAAAAAAAAAAAGAAAGAAGAAAATGTATTTGAAATTTATTTCCTTTCTCCATCCTCTAACTAAGGTACCAAAAAGTACCTAAGAAGCTGAAAGAAAGACGCAATGAAAACAGAAAAGAGAGATCATTTGTAAGTTATACTCTCAGCTCCTGGATAAACAAATCTCACCCCAAGTACCTATATTACGTATTTAGCTTTATACCTTCATAGTTAACAACTGATGTGAAAAATAATTGCCTGCAAATAGTTATTCACTCACTTTCAGAGTAAGAGGTTATTGGGTTAACACAGAAACTTATCAGAAGGTCTAATTTCTCATGTGTTAAAAAAAAGCATCTAATTTACTCCTTAGCAGAATAATTTGGACATGTTCTTACCAGGCATTTATAGTTTGCAAAAGAGCTGTCAGAAATAACTCAGCTACAGGAACACTTCAACTGCATTAAAAAAAAAAAAAAGAATCTAGGTGCATATTTTTAAAAGTAAAATCTCATCCTAAGTCTACAATCTGACATGCATTTTGTTTCATAATATATTTAATGGTGGGAAGGAGGGGAGGGGACAGATATCCCTGCAAATTATGCAAAGCTTAAATGACTGAGCTTTTTAAATGATTTGAGTCTTAGCTAGAAGTCTCCTTGGTTTCTAATACAGTTTGATAGAAAGACATATTAGTAACAAAAGAAAAGCATTGTGTGTGATTTGCATAAACACAAAGGATTAGTTGGCAGAATAAATGGGAAGAAGTATCTGTGATTGCTTATGGTGAACGTCTGTAGAATTTCCATTCAGTCTCATTTTCTCAGCCCTGTCTCACCTCCCAACCATAACATGACTGGCAGGGTCCCCATGACTCCATTGGCCATGCCTGCTGTGGTCACTGCTAATCCATAGGGTCAGGTGGACTGGACACAAATTAGGCCAAGCTCTGTCTTTCCTATAGTAAACTACCTGCACGTCTTCTGTAGCTAGTCTGACTTATGCAACCTTTGAATGACTCATTTCTCCCATACTGTGGATCTTTGAAATGCAACATTTTTAACTACCGAAAAAGGCTTACTTTGGGAATTTTGGCCCTTATTCAGAGATTGCTCTGTCTCAACAAACCTTATTTGGGCATACCACAGATAATAGGGTCCAAAGCTATTAGACTCAAGATCCTAAAACCTGCCATCCATCTTAGCAGTAGAAGAGGCACTTTTTGACCAAGGAGGGGCTGAGTTTATTCATTATGGCAAATGATTTTCTTTCATTGTTGTGAGTTCCCAGAGCTCATGGGCAAAGAGCTGTTTTACAGCTGAAGAGAAGGCCATTCCATTGAATAAGGCAACTACATCTTTCTGACTCTCAGTAGACAACCATTCTAAATCTTTGCAGACCATTCACCATTTCTGAAAACAGCTGTGAGGGTTTAGCTGAAGGCCCTTGATGAAATTGTACAGCGTAGAAAGTTATGAAGACGGTTCACAGAACTGATTATAGTCAAGTAGAACCTAAGTCGCATGTCCCTGCATTGTTGACTTCTCTTATCTACTACTCTGGCACCAAGCCCCCTACAACTAAGCCTTGTAATATTTGACAATCTCACCATTAATTTTATTTTCCTATATTCAAAACTATTGATACTTGTTTTGAATGACTTGATTGTGTTTCCAACCCAGAGGCACAAACATTTTTCTATATTTTATAAAGTGGCCAAAGGGATTAGAGGAATTAACATATGGAAAGTGCTTTGTACTTACTATTAATATGATCATTCTTTTTTTTTGGGGGGGGGTCCGGTCGTGGGCCTGAACTCTGGACCTGGGCGCTGTCCCTCAGCTCTTCAGCTCAAGGCTAGCACTCTACCACTTGAGCCATAGTGCCACTTCCGGCTTTTTCTTTCTGCTTATGTGGTGCTGAGGAATCGAACCCCAGGGCCTCAGGCATGCAAGGCAAGCGCTCTACCACTGAGCCACCTTCCCAGCCCAATATGATCATTCTTATTAGTATGATGCAGTCCTACCTAGGGGTTCAGAGCTGACTTTGAAGATTGACTACTTCTCCCACATCTGGCCTCCACTACTTACCAATACATCTCCCCTGGGAGTTTTGTAATCTCCCTGTGTCTCAGTCTTCTTGTCTGAAGGATGGGGATACCTACTACATTTCCTTTTGGGGTGATAGATTTTTGGTTTCAGCAAGATATTATACAAAGACCTTGAAAACCATCATTCAAGGTGTGGCACAAGTGGTAGAGTTTACCTGCTTTGCAAATATGAGGTCTTGAGTTCAATTTCCAGTACCAGCAAAACAAACACAAATAAAAATGGAAAAGGACTCATCCATGTAAACTTGTTCAACCACTCTGGAAAGCAGTATGGAGGTTTCTCAAATGACTACATATAGAGCTCCCCTATGACCCAGCAATCCCACTTCTGGCCATTTACCCAAATGATCACAAACAAGGCCATACTAAAGCTACCACACAACTATGTTTATCAAAGCATTATTCACCATAGCTAAGATTTGAAACCAACCCAGAGGCCCCTCAGTAGATGAATGGATGAAGAAAATGTGATGTGTGTGTGTGTGTGTGTGTGTGTGTGTATATAATGGAATTCTTTGCTTCTATCAGAAAGAATGACATTGCCCCATTTGTTAGGAAATGGAAAGACTTGGAAAAAATCATATTAAGTGAAGTAAGCCAGACCAAAGGAAACATAGGTCCCATGGTCTCCCTTATTTGCAATAATTAGTATACATCTAGGATAATCTTAGCAGATGAGCAGAATAGCTCAATAGCTATGTACATATGACCATATAAAATGATGCTAAGCGAAATGAACTCCAAGATATGGATATAAGAGGTTTCCTTTGTGATTTTTCTATGTGATTTCTTTTTTCTTTTGTGTTTTCCCCCTTATGGTTTATCCCCTGTTGTCACTGCGTTCCATTTTGGTACCCTGGGTATTGTATATATGTTTATCTGAACGAGGGAAGGGGAACAATGAAATGGTGATACAAAGAACAAAGGGGCAACCTATGCAACAGTGATACTCACAAGACAACATGTTGGCAATCATCTGTACAACTTGGGGGAGGGGAATTGGGTGGGTAGGGAAAGAGGGAGAAAAATGAAGGAAGGGGTAACAAGTTGGACAAGAAATCTAATCACTACCTTACTTATGTAACTATAACACCCCTCTCTACATCACATTAACAACATTTTTTTAAAAAAAGGACTCATCCAGACACACAGAATTATTGCATAGGTGTTTGATTTTTTTTAAATTCTGACAACAATCTCTGAAGTGATTTCATTTTCCCATTGTACAGATGAGTCAAGGTTTAGGGTCATACAAGTGGGCAGCGGGCTCAGAAACCAAATTTTCAAGCTGGATGTCAGTGGCTTATGCTTGAAATCCTAGCTACTCAGCAGGTTGAGATCTGAGGATTGAGGTTTGCAGCTAGCACAGGTAGATACATCCGAAAAATGCCAAAAGCAGAAGTGTGGCTCAATTGATAGAGCACCAGCTTTAAGCTGGTGCTAAGCATGAACTCAAGACCTTGAGTTCAAGCCCCAGTACTAGCACAAACACCAACCAACAAAGCAAAACAGGATAGGGTCTTGAGTGGTTGCACAAATGTTCCATTTTTTAAATAGCATTTCATGATTGTTCCATTTCATAACTCCTTACTACCACTGAGTTGTCTTTATTACTAGCGTTCCCTATTGCTACCTGATTAAAAAGGTGCCTGATTTTCTTTTCCCTCCCTGGTACAGAAGAGTTCCCTGGGACTCTGAGATATTGGCCTTTCCAGATGCTCCAGTGCACCCAGTTGTGCCTCTGAAGGAGCCAAGGCAGGTTTTCGTTTGGCTGTGGGACTATGCCAGCAACTAAGAGAAAGGCCAGAGGCTGGGAAAGCCCACTCTCTCATTTCCTCCTCTGTGTGTGTGCCGCTGCCATCTGCTGGGTGGAATGGGCAAGACAGCATTTTCCATACATTATTGCTGTGGGAAGAGCAAACTTGTATTGATTGCTACTTTGGGTTCAGAACCTGGGGGTGTATTCACAGGCTTTCTTGGCATCAGTTCTGTGTCTGCAGACTTTAGAGATCTGATGACAACTGTGCATAGGAACAGATTCCTGTGAGTAATCAAAGGGGAAATCTGAGGAGGCCTTTGAAACAATATCCTGTTGGGCATCGTAGTGCTCAGATCAAATCTGGTCTGTTCCCAAAGGACTGATCTAATTGGTTGGGGGGGGGGAGCCCTATCAGGTCAGGGCATGTGGCAGAAATTGGACCCTCTCATTAGTGGAAAAAAAGTACTTACCGGGAAGTGAAATTGCCACTATGGTCAATTATTCAACAATTGTTTATTGGGCGCTTACACTGTGTGCCAGGCACTCTGTTAATGAACGGAGGAGGAAAGATGAATAAACACAATCTGCACTCTTAATGTTTTAATGTGCACACCTGTAATCCCAGATTCTTGGGAGGAGGAGATCAGGAGGATCACAGTTTGAAGCCAACCCTGAAAAAGTTAACAAGACCAAATAGAGAAGCTGGTAAAGTGCTATAACCCAAGCTATGCAGAGGCTTAGGTAGGCAGACTGAGGTGTGAGGCATGCCTGGACAAAAAGCAAGACTCTAAAATAACTAATAAAAGTAAAAAGGGCTGGAGGCCTGACTCAAGTGGTAGAATGTCTATTTGCAAGTACATGATCCTGAATTCAAACACTAGTCATGCTAATTTTTTTTAAAAAGCCATAAGAATATTTTCTGAGAGCTACTATTTGTGGGACATATTTATCCCACTAAATTCTCAGCATAATCCTGGAACTATGATCATATATATAATTACTTCATATTGTCATCATATTTACAGTTAGGAAAATTATTATAATCTCTTTACAGTGGGAAAAAAATGGGCTTGGGAGAGAATTGTCGGCACTGTGTACCAATGTAGCTCTTTTATTTCCCTCTATTTTTCAGAGACGAAGTCACAGTCTTTCGTTTTACACACATTTTCTGTTCCATTAGCTACAAATATCCAGCAAAGTCAAAGTGCTACCCAAACAGTAAGTGATGATAATGGCTGATGGTTGGGAAAGGTTTATCCATGAGAACAGCCCTTCCTTTAGCGAGCATTTAAAATCTATCTAGTTAACCCTCTCTTCCATTCATAAGTCTTCCTAACTGCAGCCACTGTGTCAGCCAGCAAGAGCTGAACTGTTGTCAGTTCTCTTTCAGAAGACATATCCGCATGTTGGTCGGCGTAACAGAGTGTCTCCAAACACTGTTTGCGCAACAAGAGCTAATTTCAAACCAGGCTGAGTTGTTTTGCCTTTTCCTCCTGACCTAAAAGGAGGCTCTAGAGCTTGGGGGGGGAGGGGGGGAAGAGTATCTTGAGTGTTTCCAGGAGAATGACAGGAAGAGGGGAGAGAATGGATGGGAGCTAGTGGCAGGGTAGGAATGCACTGCATAGTGCCTAGAGAGGTGGTCAGACAGCATGCAGTGGACAGGGATGGGGGGGGGGCGGGGACCATGGCTGGCCGGCAGCAGGGTTTGGTATTTAGCTGCTGGGTAGGATTCCTGCTCTGAACTTGCTCAGTGTTCTACTCAGACAAGTCTCCTAGCTTTCTAAGTTGCCTGTCATATGATGGGTTGTAATATTGCCTCACAGTGTTATTGGCTGGTAGAAGCGCTTTAGTAAGGTACTGTGGGCTGTACCCTGGTAATTGTTTCCCTGTATCTTATATGACCAGTGGCTGGGACTGAGAGATAGCCAGAATATGGTAGGATCCCCACAGACAGAGGCGCTGAGCAATAAAACAGCAGGGGCCAGAATTGAAGTGGCTCTTCCAGAGAAATTGCCCTTGGGGTGTTTGATATCAGTGTTTGCTCGTAAGTTTGATATATACACCTTTTTTATGTCGGTGATCATCTAAGGGAGGTTGGAGAGATAGTACTGTTCCCATTTTGTTTGTTTGTTTGTTTGCAGTACTGGGGTTTGGACTCAGCTTTGTGCTTGCTAGGTAGGTGCTCTTACCACCAAGCCATGACTCTGGACCTGGTTTTTCCTAGTTTTATTTGAGATAGGTTCTGACTTCTTACCTAGATGCACCCCAGGGCATGATCCACTTAAGTTGGACTCTCCTGAGCAGCTAAGATTATAGACGTGAGCCACTACATCCACTCTCAATTGAGAAGGGGTCTTTTAGAATTTCTGCCTGAGCTAGCCTCAAACCACAATTCTCAAACCTCAGCCTCCCAAGCAGCTAGGATTACAAGCATGATGCACCAGTGCCCAGCTCTGTTCTCATTTTAAACAGAGGAAATCGATCCCTGAGTGACTTGATGGACCGCCTGTCTTCCAAAGCACCCAGTTGGCAACCAGCAAGGAAAATATCTTAGAGAATCCAAGCTGTGTATCAAACTCTTTCCCAGACAGGAGCTTTCAAAGAGTTTCCTAGAAAGAAGGAAGGATTCCTTGGAAGGAGTATAGCCAGAAAAGGGAAACACTATATTCGAAGCATTTATGACAGGTTTTGTTTATGGAGATTCTTCTCTTATTGCTTCGGTATTGACAGAAAAGCTGAATGCTTAATGTTAGATTATCTTAAAATTAATCAATTATTCATCAACTAATGCTGTTTTGATGGGGAATAACACATGAGTCCAAATTATTTCCTGATTGTTCTACATGTTTGTGATGCCAGACACAAGGGTAAAAGTTTTGGAAAATCAGAACAGAGAGAATAAATAAGCAATTGGGATTACCAAAAAAAAATCAACAAAAACTGAAACTCTAAAACAACAACAAAAATAACAAACAAAAACAAAAATAGTGCTCACTTTTTTTTTGCTGCTGTTGTCCATTCTGGAGATTGAACTCAGGGCCTGGGTGCTGTCCCTGAGCTTTTGTGCTCAAAGCTAGCACTGTACCACTTGAGCCACAGCTCCACTTCTGGCTTTTTGGTGGTTAATTGGAGATATGAGCCTCAGACTTTCCTTCTCTGGCTGGCTTTGAACCATAATCATCAGAACTCAGCCTCCTATTAGGCTTATTATGGTCATTAGCCACTATAGGCACCTGCTTCAGTGCTAACTTCTGAAGAGCTTGAAAACACTGCACTGATAACAGGAAGCCACAGATCAGATATTGAGAGACACAAATGTGCCAAAGACTATTAGCCTAAGGACAGTCTGTGTTTCCAAAGGTTTGTGAGTGACTTGTGATACTTTTACTATCTTTATATGAGTGGGTTTTTAAAAAGATGTATAATTGAAGTTATTTTTATACTAAACACTTGAATAGTCTTTTTTTTTTTTTTTGGTCAGTTGTGGGGCTTGAACTCAGGGCCTGGGCACTGTCCCTCAGCTCTACAGGTCAAGGCTACCACTCTACCACTTGAGCCACAGTGCCACTTCTGGCTTTTTCTGCTTATGTGGTGCTGAGTAATCAAACTCAGGGCCTCATGCATGTGAGGCAAGCAATCTACCACTGTCACTTTCCCAGCCCCTGTCACTTTTTTTTTTTTTTTTGGCCAGTCCTTGGGCTTGAACTCAGGGCATGGGCACTGTCTCTGAGCTGTTTTTGCTCAAGGATAGCATTCTACCACTTGAACCACAGCACCACTTCCAGTTTTTTCTGGGTATGTGGTACTGAGGAATTGAACCCAGGGCTTTGTGCATGCGAGGCAAGCACTCTATCACTAAGCCACATTTCCAGCCCCCTGAACAGTCTTAACACAGTTAATTTTCATTAGAAGGCACAAACCTTATTTGTCCCAGTAGGTGAAGTAAACATAGACCTCTTTCAGTGGTGAATTCCATCTTTGCTGGAGTTGCAAACTTAGATCATCATAGTGTGGGTGACACAGAGTAAGGGTCTCTTTGGTGGCAGAGTGGAGAGGGCTGGAAGTACCTGATTCACAGCAGGCACTTGTTCGGCACAAATTGTGAAACAAATGGAGCAACTGAAGAATGACCAGACCAGATGCTTGTCTTTCCTTTGTGAATTCAGTTACACTGGGTGGAAATGAGGCTTAGCACTGCACTCACTCTGGCTGCTGGGGCTGAAGGGAAAGGTATAATACAGTTCTTCCAGTCTTTGGAATTCCAGGGCCTACTCCATTCTCATACCCAGACTTGTGCTTGACACTTCTCTTTTCTTGGTCACCCACAGTCAATCCTTCACTAGATTCTGTCGATTTCTAAAAGTATCACAACCTTTCTGTTAACTATCTTTCTGCCACTATCCTAATCCCAGTTCTTATCTGCTTTTGTCTGGACCACTGTGATGGCCGTCTAAGGAATAGATAGGTAGATAGATCCATCACTTGGGTTCTTCTCAAGCTCTTCTGTCATCTACCAGAGTTGTTCTTTTCCTGCACAAATCTTACCGTGTCACTGCTACCTTTACCGCATCTTCCTCTCTTACCTGGTGGTCCTGGTCTCTTCACTCTAAGAGTGAAGACTGGACACCCATTCTGCATCCTGCTCTTCCAAGCCTTCTCCCTCATTCAGCTTCTCCTCCTCCTCTCCACAGCCTCTCCCAGCATGGCAAATACAGTTCTCAATTCCCTCTACCTGGAGTTATCTCTACATTCTCTTGCTCTCCCTCACCACCCCCCCAGTCGTCTTTTCTTGCCCCTGCCTCTCCACCAGTTAAGATCTTAGTTTACAGGACTTCCTCTGGTCATTTAGCCCCCTTTGGTTGATGTTGCCAGAGCCCTGTGTTTCTTACCCATCAAAGCACTAATCTCTTTATCATTTGTTCAAGCACTCAACTAAAGTCTATGCCTCTAATCATAAGCTCTGGGAGACCTGGACTCTGAAATGCTTTTTGTCATTGCACTGTCACACTCCTGCATTTATGGTTTCCCACAAAGCAGACACAAATAAGTATTTGTTGAGTGAATGAATGAGCTAATAAAACATCATAACCAGCGTAAAGACTCCTTATTCATGGAGATAATCTCCTCTTTTTACTTTTTGTATAGTTAAATCAAACTCAGCAAAAAGCAAAACATTATTTACATATAGTCCATTTTTATGAATGAGAAGCTAGGTAGTTACAGTACCTAGGAAAAGTGAATGTTTTTACTTCTGCATGAGTAAGTTATCAAAATAAGCACACATGCTTACTTCTAAAATTTTCATTTTTATTCCAGAGATGGTTCCTGTTAAGGATGGAGAAATAAAATGCCCCATTTGCTTAGGAAATTATAATGTCCCAAAGAAAATACAGTTTAATAAACAACTAAAATCACTTGATGAAATAACAGTTCTCAAATATCCTCGGAATGATTCAAAAGTATGTAGATGGGGAACAATCTTAGCAGGAAACACCAGATTTCAGAAGCATAAAACAATTGCTCTGATTTTAGAAATACCAAGGTCAGAACACACAAAGGAGGTGACACTGATCAAGATGCATTGTCGTCATAAATTGACATGTTGAATTGAAACCCTTTGCACAACTACTTAGCTACTCAAAATATAACTAAAATTAAAAAAATGAAAGACAAGAACAAGAATGCATTTGTGCAAGCAATTGTCACAGCTAAATGTGGAGCCAATGAAAGTTTAATTTCAGAAAGTTCTCTGATTGCTCTCTCTTTCACTAATTACGCTTACATTTAAAAATCAATTGCTTTGGATAATTTCATGCCAGATAGTCCATAATACAATAATCAATGCAAACTGAATAGTATGTTTCTATTCTCTAATAGAAGTCCTATTGTGGTTACTTTCTCAGTACTTCAGTAGTAAAATCTGGATAATATTTACTAAATAGTCCCTTCTCCCCCTTCAGAGTAAGGTAAATGGTCAGTAAGTCACAATTACTTAGTACAAACCAAGCCGTTATGGTGCACCCTCCTACCCCAAGCTCTGGCAAAAAGGCTACAAACACAAACCTCATGCAGCTACAAGAGAGACCTCTAGTGTGTGTTAGAGAACTTTCTATCATGCTTCGGGCATAATTAATACAGCAAAATCACTGCAGCTATTTTCTGCGTACCATGTGGGGAGATTTGAGTCAGCTATCATTCACACTCAATTCATTTAAAAATTTAGACCCAGCAAGTGTACAATATATTTGCTTTTTCAGTGACTTTCTTCTTATCCACATAAGCCTAACCCAGGAAGTTTGTCCTATGTGATGCAAAGTTTGAAAGTTCCACGGTCACCTCTGCAGCCTCCTTAGCAAACATTTCTCTCCAACTGTCATCCTAAGGGTTGCAAGACCATGCTTTGCATTCGGCACCAGCGGGACTCTTGAGTGGAACAGTTTCAGCCGATGTGCAGCCTCCTAAACACCAGCCTCTCATTGGAAGCCAAATGCCAGCCAAATAGAAACAGGAGGAATAAAATCGGCATCTTGCCCATTATCCTGGAAACAAATGGATGCACTGCTATTTTAAATTCACTAAGTAGGCTAGCTATTAGTTTCCATGGCTTCCCACATAGGCAGGTGAATTCTTTGATGTAGAATCAGATTTAATGAATCATTGTATGGTCTCAGCTTTAAAAATCCTTTATGTTCTCCTTTCTACATTAAAAACACATTTGAGATACACACAGAGAATGTTTCTCTGGAACACACACACACACACACACACACACACACACAAAACAGGAGGTCTCTTAAGGAGTCTACTGCTGAGAAGGTAAAAGCATTTTGCTCATTTTTAATTTGCTAAAACAATCCAAGCATGTTTGGTACCCAGAGGGTATTCTCAAATAAACTTGTATCTCTAGCTGCCAGCTTCGTTGATTGAAAACAGAAGGCAAACGTTTCTTAAAGAATGAGTATGTTAAACTGTCATGTCTCTCCCAGTACCAACATGGGGACACACATACACACACACACACACACACACACACACACACACACACGCACCCCACAGTCGAGGATTTGCTTGAAAGCAGCCAGTTCTACGACCTAAAAGGTAATGCAGCATTTGTAACAAATTACTTCTGCCCACTGCGGCGCACCTCTTCGCGAGTGCCACGAGGATTCTGGACAGTCCCTGCGTGCTGTTCTCCACGTACAACACCCACAGCCCCAAGACAACTTTGCGAACTTAGTTGGCTCCCAGCCAGCCGACCCCCCGAAGCACCGTCAAGACAAAAAAAAAGAACCCCCCAACACACACACACACACACACACACACACACACACACACACACACACGAGAAAATCATATCCAGGCACTGCAAGAGTTCCAAAGCACAAAGGCACAGGTACCGCGCACCCACTACGGCTAGGAAGCTGCGTGCCGGGCTGTGCCGAGCACGCGTGCAGGTAAGGGATTCCCTCACCACCGGTCTGGCTTCCTCTGGCTGGATGCTTTGGGGGTTCAGTCTTACTTTTCACGCGAAGTCACGCTCACGCGCCCCTCCCCCGCACCCCGTTCCCTTCGCCCGAGACGCGCACTCTTATTTGGGGGTGGGGAGGGGAGCCAGCGAGGAAGTCCACTTCACATTTCCATAAAGAGGGGCGGCGGGGTGGGATTCAAAAGGCTAGGAAGGAGCCAAACTGCAGCCCTCCCGCCCGCTCCGGCGCCCCCAGCGCCGGTTCCGACCGCGTGGACCGGAGGCCGCCAGGAAACCCGGTCCCTTTAAGGGAAATCTTGGCCG
>NW_012267241.1:16244628-16408903 GCF_000151885.1 Dipodomys ordii | reverse complement strand
GGGCACCGACTCGGGGGAGATCGGGAGATCGGACCCCGCTCCGAGATCCAGAGCCCGACCCTGGCGATCTGGAAGCCTGGTCCCCCTCGCAGCGCGCGCGGTGGCCGTGGGATTCCGGGCCACGGCTCGGTTCGGCCGCGCCCGCTTCCCCCCCGATCCCCGCCGTGTCCGTTCCCACTGGAGGAAGAAAGCCGCGCACCGGCCGCAGCAGCCCCGGAGGAGGCGGTGGCCGCTGCCCCGCCGCCCGCCGGTCCGAGCGGATCCCCGAGCCGCCCGCCGCGGCTGGCTGTGTGTGTGCGAGTGTGCCGCGCTCTCGCCCCATGCCTGGCACATGCGTAAAAGCGAGTTGCGCCCAAAGTCCCAGCCATACCCTCCTTAGCAAATAATAACAAACCCAAACCGTCAGATCTTACCTGAAACATTGAAGCACAAAGTCTCTCTCCAAGTCCCCTTTTCCTTTTCCTCTCCCCCCTTTTCCGATTTCTCTCCCAGCGATCTGCTCGGCTCGCCACACCAGAGAGAAATGCAATAGCTTGGCTAAGGTAGACAGAACAAAATACAGAGAAGAGTTGCTCCAGGGCTTTGAAACCCCTCAAGGCAAGGATCAGGATACAATTAGCTCATGCCTCTACCTCCAGTCTAAATCAATCTCCAAAATAAAACTTAAATCAAATTAACTGATCACAGGGCAGACAATTGATTTCCTTCAAAAAAATTATAAAGCTTTACATATACGTATAGAGAAATATACATATAGCATTTTTTCCAGATTTTTTTTTGTTGGAAAAACAGTCTCATTCCAACCTCTAACTTGCTTTTTAGCCTCCTCTTGCACAGAAAAGCTGATTTTAATCGTTGTGATTAGTTTTGATGTAACGTTTCCGCGGGCGATTTCTGCAAATGGATGGAGTGTTTCTTTGCCAAAAGAGGGAAAAGCAGCAGATGATGATAATTATAAGGATTGTTGGTTGTTTCTTTTTATTTGTGTTTAGGGCTCTCGCTTCACTTTCTCAAGTTGACCTGACGTTGCCGTTACACGAAGGAAGGTCGCACAACTTGTTGATGAAGATCCCCGCCCTGTCTGATCAAAGGATAGGTGATAATTTGGCAATCGAGCAGCATATTTTTTGATTCCTTTGGCGACATAACGTCCCAAATGACGTGGATAAAAATAAGCGCATGCAGTCTGCTTTGCCCCAATCAAGTCTGAATCAGCGCCTGAGGGTGATACACAAACTCATTTCAAATGCTCAACCATGCAGAATTGTAAAAAGATTGAAGGAGTTACAACGCATTTTTTTAAATGGCAAAATTAAAAGAAAACAAAACCTAACATAAGGTGTAGCCAAGGATCTATCATTTCGGTTTACTTGATCAAGGATCTGAACAAACCCACTCCTCCATTCTCTCTGCTAGCCCTCCCCCTCGACCCCAAGATATCTTTTAGGTTGGGGGGGGCGTGGGGACTGTGAAAGTCCGTTATTTGACTCAAGTGCTCAGCAGAGCCAAAGAGACTCGAATACAAACACATTTCCCCAGATTGCTACTCTAGCTCTCACTTCCCCCCTCCTCAACAGTTCTTCCTTTCTAGGTCTTTGTTCAAAGAGACCTTGCAGGATCCTGTCCTTACCTTTTTCCACCCCACAGCAAGAAAAAGATTTGGCCTTACAACCTGGATACTTTTTAAGAATTAGGATCCAGGTTGCAAGGCCAAGGGTACCAAGAAAAAAGAAGGAATGAAGGAAGGGAAGGAAGGAAGGAAGGAAGGATGGAAGGAAGGAAGGAAGGAAGGAAACCCCAAATTGAACCAGACATGTCTCACAAATACTTGCAACTGGCAGCATTTCACGGGAAGTATTTTTAGCCATCATTGTACCTTTAAGGTGAGCAGCTGCTGCAATGACAGTAGAAAAGGGAAACCCAAGCCTTGAAAAAAAAAATACTATCAGATCAATGCTGTATTGACTCAAAAGATTAATGTCATAATGGGAATCTGAGGTGTTGATAGGTTTTCTTTTTGATGTAGAAAGTTCGTATGACATGAATATCTTGTTTTGAGAATTATTATCCTGTAAGTAGGACTTACGTACAATACAGAAGGACATCCTATGGTTCTTCACATATTTCCCCTATAAAATCCCTGACACATAGTTAAAAATAAATAAATAAAACTTCACAAAATGCTAAATTCCACCGAATAAAAACTTTGTTCTTGACCCTAAATGGCATTAACTATTCACGTGGGAGGAAGTAAGTGACCATGGCAGGAACGCCCCCAAGCCCTGCTTTTCCTTTTATCAGTACTGGGGCTTGAACTCAGGGCCAGTGTGCTTTTTTGCTCAAGGATGGTGCTTTACCACTTGTCACACCTCTACTTCTGATCTCCAGTCAATTGGCACGATAAGGTTGAGTATCTCAATGCCTGAAATCAGAGTTTATCTTTTTATCCCCAGATTTTCAAATAGTGCATGTACAAGGGATATTTTGGGGATGAGATCCAAGTCTAAACATGAAATTTATTTATGCCTCCTAAGCACCTTCTGCACATAGCATGGAGGTAATCTCATGCAATATATATTTTATAATGCATTTCATCATATGGAGTTTTCCACTTGTGGTGTAATACTAGTGTGCAAAAGGTTTCTGATTTTAAAATTTCAAATTAGGGATGCTCAACTTGTTTGTTAGAGATGTAGCCTAAAGGGACATTTAAATCCAAATCTACATGTCACCTGGAGAGCTATTCATCATTCCCTGGAAGGTTAGAGCTGGAAAGGCCTTTGGCAGACAGCTAGCGTGTTTTACAGATGAGGAAAGTAAAGCAACTTGCTCCAAGGTCATGTGAAGACCCTGGGTGGAACTAGAAGGAAGGTGAGTGGTTAGAAAGCGTGCACGGTCAGGGATATGGACTGCAAGATTGTGGTGTCTACCATCTTTTTGGAATTACCTCTCTGGAACTGTCCTAAAAGTTGGTAGTGGAGTATTTTACATATTTTGACAGCAATGAATAGATCAATGTGTGTGTGTGTGTGTGTGTGTGTGTGTGTGTGTGTAATTTTGGAACCAGTAGCAATAAAAATTAATGCCAGATGTGGGGAATAGATGGAATAATGAAGATGACTTTTGGTATTTAGAGTCATTTAAAAAAAGTCTGACTACAAAAAGAGAGGGTGGTTTTCTTCTTAGTTCCTAAACAGAATAAAGGCAATTATCAAATATTATCCTCAACCACATCATTACTGAAACAAGATCTTTCCAAGATAAGTGATCTGGAGAGAGTAATATTCATTTGAAGGAATCACGGTTTCGAAAGTGTCTGTTTTTGTAACCGTTTAGTAGGTCAAAATATCAATTACAATTGAGCCACTGACAAATAAAAGGGATCCAAACCATTTGACTGATCGATCATGAATGGGTAAATTCTCACTGCTGTGCTGACGACTTTACATATTGAAAGGATTTCCAAGATGAGGAATTATAATAGGGATTTGGAGTCAGAGAATATAATTTAAATATAACTAATGAAAAGTAAGATGCTATACTGAGCAAACATTTTGTTCTTTGCAATACAAATTAATGAGTAGGCACTCCAAATCAAGAGTGGTGACAACTTACTTTACATTTTAGAAGACACTACCATCATGAGAAGTCAGGTCCCTGTCTTGCCAACTAGGAGTTATTAAATTAAAAGGTCTCAATTCAGTTAGCCTTTGCAATCACAAAATGACTTGAAAGTACTTTTAAAAAAATTTAACTAGCATTTCAACTTTTTGTGATTTCTACAGCGCATTTCTTTTTGTCAGTCATAAAGAAGTTGGTAGAAGCTGGATGCCAGTGGCTTGTGCCTATAATCCTAGCTAATCAGGAGGCTGAGAACTAAGGATGACAGTTTGAAGACAGCCAGGGCAGTGAAGTTCATGAAACTCTTATCTCCAATTAAGCACCCCAAAAACCAGAAGTGGAGCTGTGGCTCAAGTGATGTGGCTATCCTTGAGCAAAAAGAGCTCAGGGTACTGGGTTTGAGTGCCTGTCTTGGACCTAAAAAAAAAAAAGTTCTGGGACATTTCCCAGGCCCCAAGTTCAAACCCCAGAAACAGCAAAGGAGAAAGATGAAAAAGAAAAGAAAGAAGGAAAGAAAGAAAGAAAGAGGAAGGAAGGAAGGAAGGAAGGAAAAAAGGAAGGAAGGAAGAAGGGAAGGAAGAAAACACATTTTGCACGAAAATCCCTCTATTTTTTTCACAGATAAATGAATTGAGTTCAGCAGGCTAATAATCATTAGATCTGCAACCTGGAAAGACAATGGTAGTAACATCATCAACAAGAAAACAGGGCAAATGCGGCTGGGAAGGTGGGCTCAGTGGTAGAGTGCCTTGCATGCATGAGGCCCTGGGTTCGATTCCTCAGCAACACATAAGCAGAAGAAGCCGGAAGTGGCACTGTGGCTCAAGTGGTAGAGCACTAGCCTTGAGTTCAGGCTCCACGACCAAAAAAAGAAAAAAGAAAAAGAAAAAAGAAAACAGGGCAAAACCACAGACTTGTACTTGCATTTTACAGGGGGTCAGTATTTAAACCAGCTCCATCACTGTTTATAAGCATGAAGTATGATCAAATATTCTGAATTGAAACCAGGAGCTTAGTTGAAAACCTTGGCTATGATAAGTGCTGTGGAGAGAAAATAAAATGTTCTGTTCGGGGAGCACCAGCCCCCCTCCCCTTCTAATGTTAATGTGGGACAGCTCATTTGGTGGCCTCATAGTCACTGAACCCTCAAATGGCAAACTCCCCACAGAACATCTCCGTTTTGTCCATGGTAGCCCTGCGGTGCATTCTTGGTGGCGATTTGACAAGATATGGACATTAGTTGCTGAGATGAAATGTGAAATTGAAGAGCCCTGCACTGAAGCAGCCACACACGCAAATCGAATTTAAAAATTCTACTGTGCTTTCCATCAGGAAGCTGAAGAGAAGCCTCAGTGCCTAAGTTTAACTTGGATACACATGGACCTCCCTAGCCATGTCCAGCCTGCCACACTTTCCCCCTGCGTGGTCATTGGAGAATAGTGTTTTCATCACTGGTCCAGCAGCACCCACCTGTGACTATCTTGATACATTCCCACACACAGGAAGGCAAATTATGTTGTTTTATTTTATCCTAGAGTTAGACTTTTTTTTTTTAGGGGGAGAAAGGGGAGAGGAAATCACCTGTTTTTTATCAGCCAACTTGAAACTCCCTGTAATGCTGTGGAATGTGCACATTTTCCTGGAGTTGAATAGAAGCGTTAATGAACCCAAACACAATGGGTCTGTGATTCCTGGAGCTTGGCCCCAGTCACCCACCTGTTTATAATTAGCCTCTGGGAAACATCCTAGTTTTCTGTATCACTGTCAATGTGAAGAGTTGGTAAGATCTCACTTTCTAAGAAGGAAACCTAACCACCGCAAATGGGCTGAGGGGCAATCATTCTCAACTTGCCACAGTTCTGTCATAGAAATACATACCAAGTACTTGTATGAAGACACTTGTCTGAACTGTCTTTTATCAGAGATTCATCTCTGGTTGTCCAACATGAACACTAGTTAAA
Organism: Dipodomys ordii; assembly: GCF_000151885.1. Lineage (NCBI taxonomy): Eukaryota > Metazoa > Chordata > Mammalia > Rodentia > Heteromyidae > Dipodomys > Dipodomys ordii. The sequence goes on along the minus strand of NW_012267241.1, from coordinate 16,403,321 downwards.
GCAACACAGATGATGTACCAAGAAGTAAATCCTGATCATCTTCACATAACCTGAGTGCCAAATTTGATAGTCTTATTCAATAGAAAACTATATTCATGCACAAGGAAGTGGAACAGCAAAGAATGTTGTGAAGCATGCATATATGTTACTGGTATTTAAAATTCTTTTCTGAGCTGAGTGCTGGTCCTGTCATCCTAACTACTGTCATCAGACCTACTCAGGAGACTGAGATCTAGGATCACCATTTAAAGCCAGCCCAGGCAGGAAGATCTATGAGACTCTTATCTTTAAAAAACTACTCAGGAAAAAAAAAACCCACCAAAAACAGAAGTGGTGCTGTGGTTCAAGTGGTAGAACATTAGCCTTGAGTACAGAGAGGCTCAGGCACAGAGCCCAAGCCCTGAGTTCAAGACCCAGGACTGGCAATAAATAAATAAACATAATTCTTTTCTGGATGAGAGGAGTAGATCTTAGCATTAATAGATTACCTGCTTCGCAAGCAAAAGGCATTGAGTTCAAACCCCAGTAAAACAAATAATTATTTTTTTGGCTGGATGATCACTGTCTATAATTTGCATAATCCTAAATAAGTTTTATGACTATAAGTTATAGTTATAATTCTACTACCTTAACTTTTGCTGCCATCATTAGTTTTCTTAACCATAGAATATAACTACATATCCTATGTTGAAGTTAAATGAGATAACCTGTAGTTATGTGTATTATGTATGTAGTACAGAGTAAATTCTCAGTAAATGACAGTGGTCATTATCATTATCTTTAGAGCATTTGTTGAATAAATAAATAACATGGTCACCAGCCAAGAGTGTTTGTTTGTTTGTTTTTGTGCAGACTGGCACTCTACCACTTTAAGCCATGTCTCCACATCCAGAACTTTGCTAATGGTTATTTGTCTTCCCAGGCTGGGTTTGAGCCTTAAGTCTCAGATTTCAGTCTCCTGAGTAGTAGGATTATAGGTATGCATGAACAGCACTTGGCTCCAGGTGTTACTGTTTAATAGTGCACAACAAGGGTATGTGTACAATGGAGTCCTTAAGTTTTTGATGTCTCCATAGTTATTTTTTTAAAAGGTAATAACTATCATTTTATCTTTTTTATCTGCAAATGGCATGATGTCTTCACTTGAAAAATAGTTTTGGATTAAAATGAATTTTTGTCTTTAAAAACTCAAGGTTAAAGAAAGGTAAAAAAACAAAAAAAACCAGGTACTGGTGGCTCACATCTGTAATCCTAGCTACTCAGGAGGCTAAGATCTGAGGATCCTAGTTTGTAGCCAGCTGGGCAGGAAAGTCTATGAGACTTACCTCCAATTAACCACCAGAAAACCAGAAGCAGAGCTGTGGCTCAAAGTAGTAGAGTGCTAACATTAAGCACAAAAGCTCAGGAACAGCACTCAGGCTTTGAGTACAAGCCCCAGGACCACTACCACAACAATAAAAAAGTAAAACCAAACAAAAAAAATCAAACAAGAAACTCATGCATGTGCCAGGTATAGTGGTTCCTGCCTGTAATCTCAGCACTTGGGAGGCTGAGCAGGAGGATCAAGAGTTTCAAAAAACTATGAGAAAAACAAGAAGAAAATTCACAAGTCCATAAGGCCACTTACTAGCAAATACCCTTTCTGTTCCTTTGAGGGTACTTGATTTTCACAGGATTGGCCCACACATAAGAAACAATTAATTGAGGGACTCCCAGCTCTAGGATCTCTATGGAGAGTCTACCCTCTCTACTTTTGCTTTCAGTGAAATTTCTGCTTTCCTATTAAAATAATAATTAAGCATTTTGTATAATTGCTTGTATAAGAAGTGAGACTCGACTAGCATCATGTCAATAATTCTTCATTATTATTTGCTTCTTGCCTTTAGGAATCATAAAATCAGTACCAGCAAGTACCTTTGAACAAATGTAAATAAATAATGACAACAACAACAACAAAAAGAAAAGGCTATTTTGAAAATAAAAAGAAATAAACTTCAGGACTGATTCAAATCTCTTAGAAATCATCCAGTCAGTCAGTCCGTCAGTCAGTCAGTCAGTCAGTCCGTCAGTCAATCAATTGTATCACAGCATTGGTTTTCTACAGTCTTCAGTTATGTCTATTCTCCTAAGCTTCAGACTTTATCAGTTTCAGATTGTTCTTTGCCATCTGTGAGTCATCCATTTTAGATTTCTGAAACAGCTATTTAAAAGAAGCGTTTTTAATAAGACACCCATTGCGTTAGATAGTCCCTGCAGTTTCCTCTTCCCTTGCCCATAGGAAAGGGGCTGGCACTGAAGGTACTTGGACTGCAGTAGGATGGTGCGTCTCCTGCACAGCCCATCCGGTTCAGAACCACTTAGCTTTGCTTCACTGTTCCACTGTCTAAGCCAAGGCTGTTCATGAGAAACCCTATAATACAATTGTGCCACCTCGGGGGCACCATATACATTTATGTAAGTTATCTCTTCCTGCATCCTTTGGGTGTCAGAACCTCTCAGCTTTGCTAACCATAAAAAATCTGCCTGAAGCATATTACTAACTTTAAAGCCCTAATGATATGGATGTCATATTTCAATTTTTAAAAAACCTTTCCCTGCTCCACCCCTGAACAAACCCTATAAAACTTATCCAATGGAACCATGCTATCGTTAAAATGATAGAATGTATTTAAACGAAAAGGAGTTGTGAATGGGCTCTCTAGTTTAAAAATAAAACTAAAATGCTAAACTACGAACAAGTCTGGTTAAAAGATTAATTAAATAAGAAACCAATGGATTACTGTTCCAACTGCAAATAGAAGCATTATAAACAAATTCTGGAAGCAAAAATCGATGTAGTTTCTTTAAAGTTATCAAGAAAGAAAACAATTTATAGTCTTCATGAATAGAAGCCTGGTTAGTTACAGTGGGTACTGAGAGGTAGAAGAAAATCCATAGGACTAGTCAACATGGGAAAACTTAAATAGTCTTGATGTTATTTGTATAATAAGAATATTAATAATAATAGTGAGAAGAAGCAATTATGACTGATGGCAGGGAATTTCCACGGCATAAAGACCATCTGGCTATGAGAGTCAGACAAGAAATTCTGAAATGAAACCCTCAATCTGTCCCTCTAAGGATGTTCTTATAGATAATGGATTTCTTAATTTAAAAAGAAGGGAAAAAAATCCATTGTGTCAAACATACAGCAGCCTCCTGCTGAGAAAACAAAGTCTTTGTGTTTATTTCTTTTCTAATTGTTGATGTCTGTCCCTAAACAAAACAAAGCGTCTGTGAAAAAGCTTATAAGATAATGCTAGAAACTTGCTAGCCATTTATTTATTTATTTGCTTCTGAAGATTTTGATAGGTAAAGCATTACTAGAACCCAGTTACTTCTTAGTTATTCCTAAGATGGGGGCAGGGGGAGACAAGGATATCTTGAGGTTTGCCTCCTACAGGACAGACCTACTTGAAGAAAACTTGAACCAGGTTTGGCAACACACAGTTGTGTGCCTCAATTGTAATGCAAGATTGATCCAAGGCAAAACCAAGAGAACCTTCCTGGAAAAATAAACTCCAAAAGGAAGTGTAGCTCAAGTGGTAGAGGCTTGTCTAGTAATATGAGTTCCCAAGTTTTAACCCCAATAGTGCCAAGAAGAAAGAAAAGACAAGAAAGAACAAGGGAAATAGGTCAGGGAAGGCACAAATTTTTGGTCTAGGAAAAACCTAAAACATCTTCAGGTAGAATCATCAAAGAGAAAGCATTTCACTCAGAACTTGGCCACTATTAATAGAGATTTGTTATCATTATATTCATTATACTTAGGGTTTAGACATTTCTTATTTTTAGATTATCTGGTCATATAAAATATACTAGGGACAGCAGGACAAATAAATGCTGAATGATTCCACTTATATGGTCCCTTAGGGTAGTGAAATCTATAGAAAGTAGTCAGAACAGAACAGGTTGGTACTGAGCTGAGAGGAGAAAGAGATGGGAATTCTGTAATGGCTATTGTGTGGTTAAAAAGCCAAAACTCTATGTATATTTGCCACAGTAAAAAAAAATGAAGTAGCTATGCAAATAATAACCTCTAAAATAATAGGGGAAAGGAAAATGTATTCATGTGGTATTAAAAACAAACAAGAGAAGGCCTCTAGGTCTCTGAGTCTCTTCTGAATTCCTATGTATAACACACAGCAAATGAGTTGCACCTGCTCACAGGTAGTCATAAAGAAGTAGGACAGTGCTTTGTGCTGGCCAGCAGCACAATGATGACTCAACTCACAAGACCCAAACCAGAAAGCCCACTTCATCACTGTGTATCCAGTTCAGCTGAAAGGTGTTGAATCCTTCATTGCAGGGCCCTTCATTGGATGATGAGAAGCTAGATATGCCAGGCCCAGTGAGATCCCCGGTTGCTGTCAAACAGGGTGTGTGGGTACTTGGGATGTGATAGGCAAGCCCAGGTTTGGACAATACTATAGATCTGCCTTGCACATTTGTCGCTGTGACCTGAATCCTGAAAATCCAAAAATCTGAGACAGCTTCAGGTGTGTGAAATCACGAACTTAGCTGGTTACTTGGAATCAGGAGACAAAACTCGTTTTTAGCTTTTAAATTTCCCTTGCAGTTTGGTTTGCATTAGATATAACCAGTGCTTTAGTCTTCTTTATTTCTTGTAGCTAGCTAGCAATGCCTAGATCTGTACATTCAGCCTAAACACTCACTTCCTTGGCCCCATAGTAATGGGTTATGATTTTATTGGTGACCTTTGCTACCTGAAACAGTACTTACAAGGAACACTTTCGACTTAAAAGAGAAAGAACACATCTTTTCCTTGCTTCTCTCAATTCCTATAGGACCATGACTTTTCAGTCTATTTTTTCATAGTTTTCAGTCTGTTTAGCCTTAGAACTCGACATCTATCTTCAGCTCATCTTCTATTGTTTCTGGTGGACACTGGTGCAGCGTGGTCTCCTCTATTGACCAGTATCTTGTACTCATCTCCCGGAGTCGTAGCTTGGCTCTCCATAACATGTGTTTAAGAAAAAGGGAGAATCTTGAAAGGGCTGGCAAGACTTAGCCTTGTGCTTGTTCTGGAAAGAATTAAGCTTATGGTAGAAACACGTTGACAATGATTACTAAATGAAGGGGCAGCCCAAGCACAAGCACCTCGCTTCTCAGTGAGATTTTTGGGAATAGGATTAAGGGTTGAGTAGCGGAATGTATAACCTGACTTCTCCCTTCACCAGGCTCTTAGAACTCTGGTGTTTTTACTGCCATTCCTTACAGAATAGAAAGAGTCGAGTAGCGAGATAAAACAATCTTCACTTTTAGACCTGTTGAATTGCAATATCTCTTACCTCAGGTTTGAGTCTGTACTTCACTCTGTGGCATATTTATATCTTGCTGGCTCTGGCGTTATTTTACCAAGTTAGTCCTGTTGCTTGCGCATTTGAACTTTGTTTCTGACATTTGTTTTTTGACTGAGACAATGAGAAGTCATGGTCGTATAATTTATCAAACATTGTCATCTCCCCTCGGATCCAGGGTTCTTTTCCCAATTGGAAAAGGGAGGGAGAAAAAGTGACTCTTAAAGTTTTTGTGGAGAAAGAGGAAGAACTTTTGTCTGATGCCAAGACTAGAATCTTCTTTTTGATAAGAGCTTGCAGTTATCTTTTCCTTGTTTTTTTGGTACAGTAGGGTTTTGATTTACTATGTCTCTTTATGTGTGCAATATATCTTGGCTGGTCATTTCTTCCATCATTCCACTCCAACCTCTATCTATTCCTCCCTATGGTTTCAAGGTCCCTAGTTCTGTTTTCACACATGCACATTGAGTATTATGACTATATGGACACACCATTCTTCATTTCATTTGTCTGCTCCTCTCATTTTAGACCCACCCCCTCCTCACCTGAAGACATGATTCAGCTTTCTGGAATTAATTGTATTTAATGGCCTGTTAATGGTCTAAAGTGATAACTTATAATCTTGCCTGCAATTCTGCCTCTTCTGTGTCCATCTCTGGCTTCCTAAACAAAGATCAGACTTTTACAGGAGGCATAGATATATGGAATTAGTGAATAACTTTTTTTTTAATGTTCTATGTCACAATATGCTACAAGTAAATCAGAAGAAATCAAGGCAAATGATTTCTTTGCCCATGAGATATGACCTCTCATTTGAATAATGAAACTGATATTCTTTTACTTCCTTCAGTTTTCTAAGAAGACTTTTGTGTGTGTGTGTGTGTGTGTGTGTGTGTGTGTGTGTGTGTGTGTGAGTGCACGCACACATGCATGCACACACGCTGGACTTGGGGTTTGAACTCAGGGCCTGGACGCTGTCTATGAGCTTTTTTGATTCAGGCTAGCACTCTACTACTGGAGCCACAGCTCCACTTTTGGCTTTTTTAGTAGTTAATTGGATACCAGAGTCTCATATGCTTTCCTGCCCAAGCTGGCTTTGAGCAACTATCTTCAGATCTCAGTCTCCTGAACAGCTAGGATTACAGGCATGTGTCACCAGCACCCAGCAAGACTTTGATTCTTAGTTGCTCTCTCATATATACCCTCTAAGGTCTTCTAAGAGTCTATGAAGATGTCTGTACACACAAAGCCTGCCTTCTGGAAAGAGTTAACATATTCCTTCTTTGGCGCATTAGTCAAACCCAGAAGAAACATGTATGCAACACAAAATAGTTATCTTTGGAAACCTCAGTGAGACATTTATCCTATGAGTGAGCAGAAAATGGGTGAGTTTGCCTAAGAAAGAGTAAGGAACTATGCACTGTAAAGTAGGGCACGGTTGTTGCTCACCCTCTTCTGCTGCCTGCCCACACTTATTGTTTGCTGTATGGAAGGTGGAGAGCAGGTAAGAAAGCAGGTAGAAAAGTAGCTACAAATGCTTTCCCCAGAGTCCTATACTGAAAAGCAGTTCTGTAGCACTTAGCTGGATTATTGTCCTTAGTATAGTTCATAGTGTCCAATGCAGGATGTCTGGAAGCCAAATAGACCAAGTAGGACTGGAATGGGCAAAACAACTAGGTCATTGGACAACCCAGAATCTCCTTCCTTCCTTCCTTCCTTCCTTCCTTCCTTCCTTCCTCCCTCCCTCCCTCCCTCCTTTTCTTTTTCTCAGTTTCTCTCTCCTTCCCTTCCTCCTTGCCTTTTTCCCCTTCTTAGCTTTCTTAACACCTCTTTGACAATCCTCCTCATCCTCTATTGACAAATGAAGGAAAGCTATTTCCTAACCAAATCAAGTTTGAGAGGAAGCTCTTCACAGCCTAATTAGCTGGCTCTTCATTTGGGAGAATCTCGGCTGTATGTTTTCCTAATTAGACTAGGAAAACCTAATGGGATCCTAGCACTGCCTCCCCCAGGCAAGCTGTGTACATGAAACGGCTCCTGGCCTAAGGAAACTGCCTCACTTTGTCTTTGTGATTCTGCTCCCCAAGTTCAGCTTTGGTTACCTCAAACCTTTTGCATGCTCAGGCTTTGCCCTCCCTCTGTATTCATCCATTGGATCTGTCCAATCACAGAAAAGTCAATCTGATCTGTGCTAAACTTTGGAAGTGGTGAAATGCCCCAATTTTCTTTGCCTGTTCTGTGTGTCTATCTGTACTTTCACATGAGTTACTCCCAAGGATGTGTACCCTGTTCCTTCTGGAGAAGAAAAAGGAAATGGCTCAGGCAAATAAAAACAAATCCTGCTATTTCTTAACAAATCTACCATTTCCAAAACTGAGTTGGACCTTGCTCTGGATAGTCAGGTACCTGGCCTCCGGCAGAGGACATCCGTGATAAATCCGGGCAGAGGGAGAAGTTGTCCCAGGAGCACACAAAGCTGATTGTACCATTTCATATCCGACAGGAAATATCTCTTCCAAGCCCATGGGTGGTCTGATTGCCTAAAGCACCAGAATTGATTACCCGTGGCTTGCCTAATTCCTAATGTCCTTGATCGTCAACAAAGGACCAGGCTGATGTGTAATTCTGGACTGTGCGTCCACAGTTAGGAGCTCTAGGAGTCGTTGTCTAATTGGTCAGGGAAGTTTGAGTGAAATAAATCCAATCCCTCAGCCTGTGATGTTGATAGGCTTCTAGTGAAACATGAGGCTTGCGACCTCAGTGTTCTGCAGATGGCCACTTCTGCTCTTCACCCTCAAAAATGATGCTGCCATAGTACAGGGAGACAGAGCCTGTCTCTTCCAACACTTCCTATTGTTGATAGAAGTGACCTGGTGCTCAGTAGTCTCTCAGTAAATGACGATCATTTCAGTAGTTTCTCCCTGCTCTTGGAGCCAAGTCCCAAAGCTCTCAAGCCTGCTCGGCCTGATACCCTCACGAGGCGTCTCTTCCCACTGTGGGGTTACATCTGCTTCTTTTAACCACTTTAGTTGTTCCAACTAAGCTTATTCCCCTAGGGCCTTTGCACAGGAAGCATTGCCTGTGTATAAAATGCTCTTTCTTCTCACTTACCTCAGAATTCCTACTCATCTTTCAGCTCACATATTGCTTCCCTTCCCTGGAGATCAGATCAGAGCTCTGTCTTTCCAGCACTGTGTGAGCCGGACTTTTCCTTAGAGTTACTAATCAGTTTACAATTATGTATTTATGGGATTTGCATACCATCTGCTTCCATAACATAGACACGATATCTGCCTTTTATTACAATTGTCTCTAGGGATCACAGTATTTGGCCCGTGATCTGCCCAATAAATCCTTTGAGTGAATGAATGAATTTGCTTGTTAAATGAATGAATGGATGGATGAGTGAATGAATAAACGAACAAATGTAAAGGAAAAGACGCATTAGAAAAACAAGACCAAATTTTCTTACAAGTGAAGGAATGAATGCATGATACTAGCATTTGATGATTTTATGTGTTTCATATTTGTATTTTTGCTACAGGTTCCTGAGGCCCTGGAGACCTCATCTGAAGATCTAAGATCCTACTCAAAATTGTTGAGCGGAGACTCTATCCGGTAGTTGTAGACTCGTCTTCATAGCAGCACTATTCACAATAGCCAAAAGATGGAATAAGTCAAATATTATGGGTAGGCAAATGGATGTGAAAGATTGGTGTGTGTTTGTGCTGGGTGCATTCACTGGAATATTATCCAGCCACGAAAAGGAAGGAAATGAAAATATGGGTACATACTATAACACACATAAGCCTTGATGACGTTATGCTAAGTGAAACGAGTCAGACAGAACGGGATAACTATGTAATTTGGTTTACATAAGGAACCTAAAATTTTAAAATTCATGAGAAAATAAAATGAGATTTACCAGAGTGGAGAAAGAAGGAGTTAGCCAGGCGCCAGTGGCTTACCCCTGTAATCCTAGCTTCTCAGGAGGCTGAGATCTGAAGATCGCAGTTCAAAGCCAGCCCAGGCAGGAAAGAGTGTAAGACTCTTATCTTCAATAGACCACCAGAAAACTGGAAGTGGTGCTGTGGCTCAAGTGGTAGAGCATTAGCCTTGAGCTGAAGAGCTCAGGGACAGTTCCCAGGCCCAGAGTTCAAGACCCATGACTGACTGAAGGGGGGGGGGTGGAGAAGGGAATTGCAGGTTCAGTGCTACAAAGTTTCAATTGGATGGTGGTGATAGCTGCCCCAAAATGAGGATATATTTACTGCCACAGAACCATATGCTTTCAAATGTTTCAATGGTAAGCTTTAGGTTATATGTGTTTGACCACAGTTTGAATATGTATATTTTACTACAAGGGAACAATTTCATGAGTCTAAGATCTCCTCAAGTTCAGAACCCACCCTCAAGTTCAGAATCCACTTGCTTAGAATAGAAGCTTATTGTAGCTATATAAAGCTGATTGAAAACACACACACACATTACATTTCATTTTTCTATATTCTGTTTAAACCTACCCAGCTCTTTCTCTTTGCTCTCATGGTTGGTATGGTATAAGAGCCAGTATACAGTGTGTGTGTGTGTGTGTGTGTGTGTGTGTGTGTGTGTGTGTGTGTGGCAGCCCTTTTTCAGTGCTGAGGTGACACAGGATATTGCATCTCCACAGCAAGATGTTTGCCCTGAAGTCAGATCCCATCGAAACTACCTTCTGTGTTTAGGCTGGCTTCAAATCAGAATCATGTCTCAGAGAAACCAATATTGATTTTTTTTTGGTAGTACTAGGGTTTGAATTTGGGGCCTCAAACTTGCTATGCAGGTATTCTACCCTGTGAGTCCCACCCTTAGCCCCTTTTACTTGACTAATTTTCTAGATAGAGTCTTGCTTCAGGCCTGGCCAGCCTGGATTGTAATCCTCCTATTTGTGTACCCCTGTGTTCCTGGGATAACAGATTGTGATCCCCTGTTAACCAACCTCCCAAGTGGCTAGGAGTACAAACCTGAGCCCCCAAACCTGGCTAATATGTCTTATTTTTATACTTATTCTGAATTTATCTGTTTAGCTAGGTTTCAGGTCCAATCTCTGAATTAACTATGGAAAGAAGCTAAAATCTGAGTATTTAGTGCCAAATGTAGAATTGTCTTAGAATTATGCACAAAGGGGTATGTTTGATTTTATGAATCTCAAGACAGTTCTCAAATAAAGAATGATTGCCTAAAATGCACATTTAAAGCCCTACACAGGCTCACTTAGCAAGTTAGGCATGTGATGGTGAAACTCTGCATCCCAAACCTTCACCTGAGGGCAGCCCAGTCCAAGGAGTTTGGTCCCACCAGGAGTACTGGTTTACATCTGGTTTATATCACTTCACTGGCTACCTTAGAGATTGGGTCTTTAGGGAGCACAGCTATGCTTGCATGCTTCATCTAAATGATTAGTCTTGTACTATTTGTAAGAGGAAAGGAGAGGACCTTGGGATTAAAGGTAAATTCAGTCTTTTGTGGGAAACAGTTCTCTACAGTCACTCTTTGGTTCTAATCTAGAGGCACTAGTTAGATTTGGGGGTTACTTCCATTCTATTGAGAATGGAAGGAAGTCAGGAGCACATAGTTCTTGCCCACTATGAGACTCTGATAGAAGGTAAAAGGACAGTCTAATAGAAACCCAAGGTAAATAACGTGTTACCCAGGAAACAACCAGAGAGCAACCCAAAGTGGTGTACAAACCATAAGCAGCTCATATTTTTGAAAAAAGACACAATCACTGGGGATCTACTGAAAGTCGGATCTAAAGGTAGGCTTTGGAGGCAGAAAACAGGGTGAATCTCTGACCTAGTACTGGTGTTTTGGCATAGTCCCTCAATTATAATCCTTAGCCACTTCACCTCTTAAATGAGGAAGATGAAATGAACTTCTGAGAGAGATGAAGAGATCAAACAAGGTAACATACACATAAAAAATCCTTTAGTCTTGGCCCAGACTAAAGGATTAACAGATTAGATAGATAAAAGGTTCTCTTGCTAAAGGTGGATCTTCGACAATAACAAGTATTGCCAAAGATGTGGAAAAACTGGAATTTTCATACTGCTTGTGGGAATTTAAAATGATTTAGCTACTGTTCTCCAACATATTTAGTATAGAATTACTGTATTACCCAACAATTGTACTTCAAGAGAAATAAAAACATGTATAACTATAAAATATGACTATTACAGTAGCATTATTCAGAATAGTCAGAAAATGGAAACAACTCAAATGTTCACAAATTCCACTTTTCATACAGTGGAATATCATTTAGCAATAGAAAAGAGCAAAACACGGAGACATGCTAAGACATGTGAAATATGTGAAACAAAGTGAAACAAAGAAGCCATCACCAAAGATCACATGTTCCATTTATTGAAAGGTCTTGAGTAGCCAAGTTAGATGCCAGTGGTTCATGCCTGTAATCCTAGCTACTCAGAAGTCTGAGATCTGAAGATCATGGTTCAAAAGCGGCATGGGCAGAAAATTCTTCATGAGACTCTTATCTCCAATTAACTACTCAAAAACTGGAAGAGACACTGTGGCTTAAGTGGTAGAGTGTTAACCTTGAACACAAAGAGGCTCAGGGACAGCACCCAGGTCCATAGTTCAAGCCCCACAACAGACCAAAAAGGAGTAAGGAAGAGTGAGTAAGGAAGCAGAAGGGTGAGGGAGGAAAAATGAAGTGATTGATATTGGATCTTTTTGGTTGATTCTGAGATTAGTAGCGATGAGTATGCAATATCTTAAATGTACTAACTCCACTGTACACTCATGTTGGGAGATATGGAGTATGATGGTTAATCTTGATTGTGAACTTGATTGGGTAGAGATGTACCTTGGAGAGCAATAACCTCCTGGTGAGTCTGTAAGGATATTCTCAAAGAGGATTAAAGGTATATCACCATCCTATTACCTGGCCCAGACAAATGAAGGGAACAAAAGGAGAAAGCCCTGAGCAGGCCATAGGCAGCCGCTTTCTGCTCCCTGGGTGCCGTGTTATGTGCTGCTTTGAGAACCCCCTTCCTCACAAAATGAATCTTTCCTCTCTTATGGTGTTGCCCCCCCAAAAAAACCCAAAACAAAGAGAAAGATAGCACGTGGTGCACAGGTGCACAAACTATAGTTCAATAAAGCCGTGCAAACAGAAACAGTGAATCTGAAAAGCTGTTGTGTTTCGATTGGTAGGATGGGGCCAGAGGGCAGAGTCAAGGGAAAGGGGACCATGAAATCCAAGGGTGTGCTGTAGAGCTCAGCCATGGAAGACATTATGGACAGGGAACTTCAGGAAGTGGGAACCACTGGCGTTACTTCTCAGGTGGGGTGGCATCTACTGCCTTTGTGGGGTGGCAGGAGGGATGAAGATGGCCATGTTTAGCAAGTGCAGCAAAGACTGGGGTGAGTGGGTGGAATAACCGGTACTTCTGATTTCCAATGGAGAGGATACAGCTGGGAGTGTGGACTCAATGGTAAAGGGTCTGCCTTGCATGTCTGCTCCCTCAGACTCTCTAAGAAAGAGCTGCCTCTACCTGTCTAATGCTCCTGCTTTGGTTGGGGTCTGTGTCTGACTGGTACAGTCTGGAGGGAAGAACCACAGGCCTTGGCACCACAGGGCTGGAGGAGGGGGGGGTGGGTACCTGATTAGTGCTGGCCATGATGGTGGGGGCCCCATTCCAGCTGCTCTCTGAACCTGCAGAGAGACCATCACCGTGCATTTTGCTTTCTGTGAGAGCTGTCCTAGGGGTAGGAAGATCCTCATTTTCCGCACAGAACAAACACAAACACGATATTTCATATCTTCTCTGCCATTCTCGCCCTTCCCTGTAATTGGAAACTCTTGCCCCCAGTCTCACCTGTAGGATTCTGCCTTCAAATGCAGAATTCTCTTCTCCTCATCAATTCCTTCCTGTCTGTCTGAGGTTTGTTTGTTTTTAGTGTAGTTTTTTTCCCCTCTCCTCCTCTGAGTTCTCTGGATCCTTTGTTTCACTTGATTTTTTTCATTCGGATGGTGAAGGGAGTGGGGTGGAGAGGTGGAGATAACTGTTCTGTTTCATTAGTTACTAATAAAGAGAGTGGTTTCTGTTCAACAATCTCTAATTTCCCTCCCTCATTTCAAATGTGGGTTTTGTGCTCAAAGGCACATAGACTATGTGTCCCTCTACATAGCCTCGAATCTAGCCTGCAGTTCATCTTCGAGGTGAGTTTTTCCTTGCCCTCAGCTTGCTGGTGACCATTTTCTTGGCACATGCATCTTTCCTTCGGGCTTACCATTTCACTTTCTCTTGGTAGTTATCTAGCAGCATAATACCAAGCTCAGCTCTGTAGGAAACTCACACTTCTATCTGCTCTGCAAGACCTAGAGAGCTCTCTCCTCTCAATTGATAGACACTCAAACAATAGTAAGGTTTTGTTTTGTTTTGTTTTATTTTTTATTTTTTGAGCCAGTACTGGGGCTTGAGCTCAGGGCCTAGGTGCTGTTCATCAGCTTTCTTACTCAAGGTTGGTGAACTACCACTTGAGCCTCATCTCTATTTCCAGCTTCTTGGTGATTATTATAGATAAGAGTCCACAGACTTTCCTGTACAGACTGGCTTTGAACTACAATCCTCATAGCTCAGCCTCCTAAGTAGCTAGGATTATAAATGTGAGCCATGGGCAGCCTGCTGAGAGGAACTCTTTTTAAGACATCAATCCAGCATCTCCTGATTGCCCCTAGAGTATACTTTACCATAAAGCCCCAGAGAATCTTTGTGGTTCTAATTTTATTATTGTTTGTAACAATTCCTGTTATTGCTCAGTGACTATATATATGCATGTTTGTTTTTTTTTTAAGGTTTTAAATCACATTCTTGAGGCGATTGAGATTTGAAACTTGGTGATTTTTTTTTTCAAATTTGATAGTTATTTCTCCTCGAGGAACATAGAACTAGGGCAGTGAAAGTTTGGGGACAGGAGAAGGGTCTTTAGGGTGTTGTTCCTGGGTAGCTACCTTGGGCTTATGGCAGGGTCTTATTCTGTGGAGACCCTCCTTTCTCTTCCCCTGCCCTTGCTTCTCTTCCTCCTTCTGATCCTCTCCTTCCATTCTCTTTGGAATTTGAAGAGTTGCTCCAAACTTCTTTATTCCTGCAAGGGTCAGTGTCTTATCATTAACACTCCCAGGTTTTCTTTCCTTTCCCCTTCTTAGCTACCTCTCCCCACTGCCTGCCTCCAGACTTAGTACGTGAGTTACATTGTCAGGGCCAGCTTAGAAACCACCCTCTGCTTTTCACTGATTCCACAGTCATTCTTCTTTCTGGGAACGCTCTTTAACCCAGCAGAATGAACAGTTCAGTAGCCCCAGTGCAGCCTGAGGTTCTTTCCAACTTTCTGGCTATTCAAAATACATATAAAATATTCAGGACTTCTCTGCAGTTCTTAGGGCCTGAGAACTTGGTGGAGATTTTGAACTTACCATTTGGGTCTAGGAGCTAAAGAAGTTGACCTGGCTTCTACACCCTAGTCAGTCAAATGCTCCGGCTCCTATTCTAGGACTTACCCCTGAACAGTTCCCTCCTCTAAGCTGGCTCCCATCCAGGCTCCTGGGTTCTGGAGAATACTCTTGTTCATCTCATTCATTCATTGAGTCACTCACAAATACTGTAGAGAGGCTCATGAGAAGCTGTGAGTTGTATAGATATAAAAATTGAATAAAGGCTAGGGGGGTATAACTCAGCGGTAGAACACACATGGCAGAACCTATTTCAAATCTTACTGTTAGCACCAGAGCCTCAGGACCCCTGGGAAAGGAAACCCACAGATTTAGGTTGAGTATAATTTCCCTATCATAAAATAACACTGGTGCTCTGTATATATCTGTTGTTAGACTTAATCCTTTATTGGCTTATGGACAAGCTTTACCAAAGATAGTTGTATAAGGACACTTCCACAAGTCCTGGTCCTTTTGTCTAGAATAGTCTCTAGGTAAGAAAGAGCTCTCCCTTAGGGAATACACATGGAAATATTCTCTGTCAATTTGCTCAGGGGTCTTTGTTGTTGTGAACTTTAACCAGCTTTTGGGCTACATCTGTGTAAACACACTCCAGGAATCCACACACTTCTGTAAGAAGGGAGAGAGAGAGAAAGAGAGAGAGAGAGAGAGAGAGAGAGAGAGAGAGAGAGAGAGAGACCCAGGCAGCTTCTCTCTCTCTCTGGGGGCTTGGGGGGAGGCCTTTGCTCTTCAGGATGTATTCAGGATGTATGTGATCTAGTCTTTTCTCTCAAGGAACATGCCCTAGTTCCTGTGTGTATAGTAGCATAAGACTCCTATTCCTGGTCTTCTCACAAAAGTTTCCGGCACTGCAAAGTCTCCTGAGTTTGTTCTCTAGGGACTGTGAGATTCTGAAGGGAAGAGTGTTTGAGAATGTTCATAGAAACCAGAGGTGCCCCATATCTTCTCTCATAAAGCAATATACTAGAAATCCAAGATGTTGTCAACTGTAAGGCTTAAGGGTATATTATATAGTTATTTGGCAGGCTGCTATGGGGAAGATCAAGGTTTAAGACCAGCCTGGGTATAAAAGTTAGGGAGACCCTTTCTCAATCAACAGCTGGGTGTGGTGGTACATACTGATCATCTCAACTACAATAGGAATAAAAAATAGATGGTTTGAGAAGTGAGGCCCTATTTCAAAAGTAACCAATACAATAATGGGCTAGTGGTATGGCTCAATGGTAGAGTATCTGCTTAACAGGTGTGAGGTCCTGAGTTCAAAGCTTTGTTCTCCACTTGGGCTTCCCAAGCAGCATGGGTTAGAGACATGTGTCATCATGCTCACCAAAACCTGCATTTTAGAATCAATGAAATTTTTAGTACAATTGTTTAATGTACAATACCTGGACTCAAGCTGCTTTTGTTTAAATTTTGGCTACTTCTATGCAGTTTTGACTTGGTAAACCATGTAAGTTCTTTATTTTCTCTTTCTTTGTTGTTGTTATTATTTGCTTGTTTTAGTGAATTTTCTTTTTATACCAAGATGATCTTGACCTTGCTATTGTAGTCTAGGCTGACCTGGGATTCTAGATATGCTTCCTGCATCTTGAATGCTGGGATTACAGGTGTGTACTCCCACACTGAGCTCAGGTTAACCCCATTATGCCTCAATATACTTACCTATTAGGATAGTAATAATAATAATATCTGCTTGAGAGGTAGTTATCAGTATTATAAGTCATTACATGTAAAACAATACAATGCCTGGAGTGTAATAAAGGGTCAAGAAAGGCCAACAGTTATTAGTTGGATGCTAATGAAGAGCAGTTGCTTAAAAAAAGAAGAGAAAGATCCAACCCTTGCAGTTGGAAGTGTGGCTTAGTTAGTAGAGAACTAGCCAATGAGTGAAAACATCAGGTACCAAGTTCAAGTCCTGGTCTCGGACCAAAAGAAAAGAACAGTAGTTAACAAGTTACAGCAAATATTATATTACTGGTGTAGGGCCAAGTATTTGATGAGGATTCTCTTCACCTACAATTAGGTAACCCAAGAGGGAAGAAGGTCAGAGATAGGCACCAAGGACAGCAACCCAGGCAAGAAAATGCTTGGGTTAAAAAAAAAAATCTCCTCCATATAAAAACTGTAGACTAAAGGAGGTTACAGAGAACACTTTATAAACATTGCAGATCACCAAAGCCTCTCCTTTTTTTGGGGGGGGGAACACTACTTTTAACCTACGTTTTTCCCTTTTCTACTTAATCAGATTTAACAGGAGGCTAATGAAGGTTAGCTGCCTTCCTCCTCCCCACCCCACCCATCAATGGCTTCTTCTCAAGTCCTTGGAGCCACAGTAGTGATTTCATGGAGAGGGAGGGAGGAGAAGTGGCTTTGCTAGTGCCTACAGAAATCCCATTTGAGATGGGCTTGGGGAGAGCCAGAGACAAGCTGGCAGAATGGAGAGGATGGGAACACTGGGCGGAGGGAATGCCATGTCCAGGTCTGTAGGGCTAAAGAGCAGGGCTGCATGGTGTGAATCAGAGAACAATATGGTGATACTGGAAATGGAATACAGACAAAAATGTTGAATTAAGGGCATGACAGAGCTGATCTAACAAGCCACCACAAATGTAGTGGCTTCAACTGGGCTCAGGACATCAGACAATCTGAAATCAACTTGTAGGCTGGGCTGTGTTTCTTCTGGAGGTTCTATGGTTCCGTAGTTTGCCACCTTCAAATATTCACGTTGGAATTTGGTCCCCAATGTGTCAGTGTTGAGAGGTGGTGAGGCCTTCAGGAAGGGTTTGGATCCAGGTAGTGTGGGTGTTCGGCTCATGAGAACTCAATGTCTTTCTTGCTGGGTTAATTCTCATATGGGTGATGGAGGTCTTGCTCTCACAGGACTGGAATATTCACTTTGAGAATGAATTGTTATAATGTGATGATGTCCTTTGTCTCTTTTGTTTGCACTCACTTGCTATATTATGACCCAGAATAGGGCCTTCCCTCATGAAATGAACTTGGAGCTAAAACAAACCAGCCTCCTGTTCTTGATCAACCATCTACTCTTGGGTATTCTGTTACAGCAACTGAAAATGGAGTCAAGCAGGTCCCTTCATCCAATCATTTCTATGGTCATATCTTATTATTCAGTCCACTCATATTGCCTCCCTTTTCTAAAGCTCCTTCTGATTCCATGGAGCACAGCTGGATAGTTTAGAACACTCCCTGCATCTGGAAACTCTCAACCATATCTGCAAAGTCCCTATGTGTATGATAATGCATAGTCACAGGTTCTAGGTTCAGTATATAACATCCTTTAGGGAGGTTATTCTGCCTAATGTAGAAATGATAACATTTGCATTACAAATTGATGAAAGAGGAGAGAGTTTAGAGAAAAAGGAGGCCAACCATCAGAGATCGAGGAATGTTCCTGGTGTACATTACTCAGACTGTTGACAGCAGTTGATGAGGTAGAGGTGGCCTCAGGCTGGAGAGATTAGAAGGCAGAGTCATTCTGAAGGCCTTGTTCTGAGTATTCACATGTCTAACAAGCAGGTCAGCCCTACGTCCTGGCTTCATAGCAGCTCACTGAGTCACCAGACTCTGGGGATATCAACCTGCAAGGAGAACCTAAGAAAGAACCCCAGAGACAGAGTCCATGGATTCTGAGAGACTAGCATCATACCTGGAGAGAATGGCATCCTGAGGTCTCCAGGAGAGGAGAAGACTTGAGAGCATTTTGGGGAGGGTCGTCTGTGCCAACTTTCTCCGGCTCCTCTGAGTAAACTCTGGGAAGCCCTATTCCCCTACAAATGTAGGCCAAGTTAGCAGAGATGGGTAAAGGTGTGGGGTCGTTCCCTCCAGAGTCTGGCAGCAGCCGAGATGTGTAATGGGTGCCCACAGCCATGTGCTTTCAGTTTATGGGCTTGTTCCTGGCTCTGGGTGTGCTGCCATCTCCATTGTTTGAGTTTATTTTTGGGACATGCGGAATATTTATTTGCGAAGATACACAACAGCACAGAGCCTGACATAACAAGTCTCGTGAAAATTCTATTGCCTGAAATAACAGTTCCAAAGGGCCCAGGCTAGCTGTGTAAAAGAAGACAGTCTGGGTGATGACCCACATCCTAGGCCAACTTGGTTCATCCATGAGGACCTTCATTGTGTATCATTGCTCCCTCATGCTCATATGGTTTCTATTATTTGTACCCAAGTGTTAAAAACAGATTGTTTTCTTTATTTGAGGTATATGTTGGCCTGAAATGATGGAATTACAATTTGGTAGTAAATTTTTCTCCTCTCTACTTTGGTGTCCATCTGTTTCACTCTCTGGACAGACATCTAGTTTCTTACGAGAGCATCCTTGCACATGCATTAAAACCCACATTGGCTAACATAAATTAGCATAAAGAGATGGCCACAGTGTCATGCTAATAAGAAGAGAAAGAGAATGACACTGGAAGTTACCATCTAAAAATGGATTTTTCACAAAGGAAAAAAAAACAAGTCAAAATAAACATTCATTTTAGATATTTTTATTTAGATGTAATATATTCATTTATGTATTCTTTTTAAAACTTAAAAAAAGAATCCAAGGGAAAATATTGCTTCACTTTTAGTTTAGTTTTTTTTTTTTTTTTACCTTAAAACATTTGGGCCTGACACCGGTGGCTCATGCCTGTAATCCTAGTTACTCAGAAGGCTGAGATCTGAAGATTGTGGTTTGAAGCCAGCCCAGGGAAAGTCCATCAGACTCTGATCTCCAATTAATAAGCAGAAAAGCTGGAAGCAGCGGGGTGTCTCAAATGGTAGAGCACTAGCTTTGAGCAAAAAAAAAGTTCATTAATAGCACACAGGCTCAGAGTTCAAGGCCCAGGACTGGCCCAAAACAAAACAAAAACCATTAAACCAATCATACTAAAAAAACTTTTTTTTTGACATTCTAGTCAGCTTGTTCTCTGATTGTCAATGATTTGATTTTTTCTTAATTAAAAATTTAGTCCATTTACCCACTTTGAAATTGATGTATTTTCCAAGAGTAACATTTAAAGAATATGCCTGTCTGATGCCCTCAATAGCTGAATGGATCAAAAAATGTGGTATATTTACATAATGGATTTTTATACTTCTATCAGAAAGAATGACATCACCCCTTTTGTAAGGAAATGGAAAGACTTGGAAAAAAATCATATTAAGTGAAATAAGCCGAAAGAAACATAGCTCTATGGTTTCCCTCATTTGTATAACTAGTATAAGCCTAGGTTAGTCCTGACAGAGAATCATAATAGCTCAAGAGCTATGAACATATGACTTTACAAAATGATGCTAATTGAAATGAACTCCAAGACATGGAAACAGCAGGTCTTTTTTTTTTTTTTTTAGTTGTCAATCTTGATGTCGCCAATGTACTGTATCTAGTTCTTATTTTATTTTATTTTTATTTTTCCATTGGTTTATCCCTAGCAATCTCTGTCTTTGATTCTGGTACCCTCTGTCTTGCAAATGCATTTATCTGATTGAGGGAAGGGAAGGGAAATAATAAAATGCTGAAAGAAGTACAAAAGATGACCCATGGCAACAGTGATACTCACAGGACACTTTACAACTTCGTAGCTGGGGTGGGGTGGTGGGGGGGGGAGGAGTGAAGGAAGGGAAGGGAAGGGAAGGGATAGTGGGAGAACAACAATGGAGTGGGTAACAATGTTCAACGAGAAATGTACATTACTCAGTAACCTCTCTGTACAGCATCTTTACAATAAAATAAAAAAAAATTAAAAAAAGAATATGCCTGTCTGGGTTGGAGGTGTAGCTCAGGGACTGAGCACTCACCTCACAAATTCCAGGCCCCATGTTCCATCCTCAGCACTGCAAAAATTAAAAGGTAATATTCATTTCAGCAGAGGGACACTGGATTCAGATTTTATTTCATCTGCCTCGTGAAGATCAACTGCCACAACATCTATAGGCCTTCTAGTGTTTGATGTTGCTTTGTCTACATCATGCATAGTTGGCAAGTTTAAGCAACAAAGTAAGGCACGCCGGATGAGTAGGTAAGTATGGAGTGTGTTGGTGATATGTGTGCGGGAGCCAGGTTGCAGTGGACACTGCCACTGAGTGAGTGAGTGCCACTATTGCTGTTGACTGGGAACACATAGAACTGGACACAGGGTTTGGAGAATTCCTTCCTCTTTGGAGGTGTGGTCATTTTTCTCCCAGACCAGACACATCTGGAAACTCACTGAATTTTAGATAGTATAAGAACCAATGCTAAGAAAGAAATATTCTCACAACTATGGTGATTTTTTTTAACCCCTTAGCTTTCTAAATTCATTTTTTATTTTTATCCTTTTGTCAGGCTAAAGATGGAACCCAGGGCCTCACTTATGTAAGTGCCCAACCTGTGAGCCAGAAGCTTCAGCCACCTTTGCCAATTTTTAGTATCTACTACACCGGAAACAAAAAAAAATTGAGCTTATTTGGGTGTTTGTTTATTTCACACATCTCTTATTTATGTATGCATGCAAATACATATATAAATAACATAAATGAGTTACAGTATTAGTAAAGTTTCACAGTCTGAGCCTGACTCTTAGGAGTTATATTCTAGTGTGTTTGTCATAAAGAATGTTTGGCACATGGCATTTCCCAGAACTGTCTTCCCATCTACTCCATCTTTCCAAGGCTATGCATACAGGCAGTGACCACCTCAGCCAATTGGTGCTAGCCCTGACTGTAAGATATACTATGATTTCAAAGTGTAAAATATTAGTAACTATCAATGTTGAGATCTATGCTGTATTCTGCATACAAATGGGAGGCTTCTTTCTGTCACTTGTGACTCAAGTTATAGAAAGGC
This sequence comes from Dipodomys ordii, assembly GCF_000151885.1. Lineage (NCBI taxonomy): Eukaryota > Metazoa > Chordata > Mammalia > Rodentia > Heteromyidae > Dipodomys > Dipodomys ordii. The sequence goes on along the minus strand of NW_012267241.1, from coordinate 16,381,609 downwards.
CAACCTTGAGAGAAAAAGCAAAGGAACAGAGCCCAAGACAGGAGTTCAAGCCTTAGTATCACCTTCTCCCCCCCCCCACACTTGCCAAATTTCCTAGATGCAGACTCTACTCTGTACAATCAACTATGCTGACTAGTTTTGCAAGCCAGATCTCTGATTGCAAGGTATTTGATTGCATTGATAACGCAATATAGCTTTCAGCTAGCTTGAAAGGAAAATCACCAACAATCTGCTCTGGGGGAAAAAAAAACAGCCTCAGGTCTACAGACTCTAGAGCGGAATCTCCACGACCTTATCTTGGTCTTGACACATAATTCCATCTTCCTGTTTAGCGGCTCCATGTGTGTAACCCAGCATATGCCACACTAAAGGATTTCACCACATATATACATGTTTTGTGCATTAAAATGCATCTATATATGTTCCATCTCCCCCTTTTCAATTTTCTTTGAGCACTGGAGTTTGTTTATTTGCTTTATATTTGGCAGCTAGGGACCATGGTGGTTCTCTTCTGTTTGTTTCTCTAACTCTTTTTACAACTTAACAAGTCAAATACAAAACTCAGGGGAGTTCAGCAGGCTTGCGATGATATTGTGCAGAGCATCACATTATCGATTGGAGATACTGCATTGGAATGCTGGTGAAGAACCCCAAAGCAAAAATTTCAACTGCCTGAAGCTTCAAGCTTTCCAATTAGGCTGAAAGGTTCCCCTGATAACCGGTAGTCCGGGAGCTTTTAATATTGTTTAGCTCAACCTGTTATCTAGTGGTATTTCCTAGTTATGAAGACCCGTGGATCACTTGGTGTCAGCCAAGCTGTACCTCTAACTTACTCCCATGCTTCCTGATCAAATATCCTATCTTCCTTTTAACACAAACCGGTCCTAATTGAGAGAAAAATGCTTCTTTCCTGTCTTCAGTGCTATCTTCTCCTGTGCAGCCTGTTTTGCATCCAAAGATACATTTGAAAGTCACAATCCCTTAGAGCAAAATATTCTAAACTGACAGAAGAATTTCTAGTGGCACACCAGCCTGGAGCCATGTTTTTATGAGGACATCACTTTCTATTTCTAAGCTTCAGCATGCACTCTTGCTTTCTTATTGCTGGGAGCCATGCCACATCAACTTGCCTTCCTCCCAGCTTTTAATGTTTTTTTAATGGAGTCCAGTTTTCTGCCTAAGTTATGGTTAGCTTTCTGACAAACCATCAGATACCTAAGTAACCATAATGCAAGTATCCAGGTATGACAAGGGAAAAGCAATGATGAAAATTCACACATTTAAATGCAACCATCTTATAAACATTTCATTCATTTTTTTTTAAACTTGGCCTCTGGGTTTACCATGAAAGTGGAAAGGGCATAAGAAAACATTTTAAAGACTAATAAAGTGATAGGAATTCTTTGTTTTTTAAACAAGTCATTTAAATAAGGATACAGGTGGACCCGTTGCAACAATGAGAAGTACAAGTCGTTATGTCGAAAACGAACTTTACAACTTTGGTGGGGGGGGCGGGGAAGATTGGGTGGGCGGGCAGGGGGAGGATGGAAGGGATGGGAAGGGGAAACAAAGGAGGAGGCTACAATGCTTGATAAGAAATGTACTCATTATCTTGCCCATGTAATTGTAACCCCTCTGTACAGTATTTTCACAATAAAAAATAAATAAAAATTAAAAAAAAGTTTTTATAAGTCACTAATTTAGTCTTTTCTAAATTAGGCTGGTGTGGCAAAAAGCTGGTAGGACTATTGTCTGCGTAGAACTTTTCATGGAGCAATTAAGTTAGTTATCTAATAAAATGAAGAGAACATACATAAGAGAAACCTGATTAGTTGCTAAGAATTGAAGACAAGAATTGTTAAGTTAAAACGAATGGCTAATCACGGAAGGTGCAAACTTGTCAGGATATTTCTGTGATAGAGGTAGAAATACGTACACTTCAAGGTCAGCAAAACATATGATCATATCTATATGATTTGGATATTTGTAGGACACATGGTAATTAAGCTCTCAGCTGAGCAATAATGCCTGGGACAGTCCTGCTCTTAAATCAAAGGCGAGTGTTTTTGCCATGCAGGACTTTAAGATTTCTCCTGGAGAGTAAGATATTCCCTGTCTTCTTCACTTCTGAGTTTCCAGATTGTAGAAGCGGTGCCAGCACAGCACATCTCTTTCATAAACACACTTAATGAACAAACAATTTGGGCTGACATAGCATGAGGGGGGCAAGGGCTGGTGGCTTATGCCAATAATTCTAGCTCTTCCGGAGACTGAAATCTGAAAAATCTTGGTTTGAGCCAGCCTGGGAAAAAAAAATCTGTGAGACTCCAGCTTAAAAATAATGAAATAAAGTAAGGCTGAGGTCATGGTTCAAGTGGTAGAGTGCCAGCCGAGTAAGCAAGCTGAGCAAATATGAGGGCCTGAGTTCAAACCCTAGTTTTGCTCCCCCAAAAAGTAGAATGAATGAAAGTACAACATAGCTCCAAAGAGACTTACAGAACATTATATTGTTGATAGACTCTGGTAGAAGATATGGACATATACTGGGTCTAACATTTAGCCTTATAAGGATAGACGTTTTGTTTATTTGTTTAGGAATGTTTTGCATTGGGGGGTTGAAACTCAAGGCCTTGACCTTGCTAGGTAAGCACTCTACTACTTTAGCTATTCCTCCAGCCTTGTCTGCTTTTTGGGGGGGAGGGAGGTGATTGTAATTTCTGTTTTTGTTTTTATTGTAAAAATAGTGTACAGAGGAGTTACAGTTACATAAGTAAGGTAATGAGTACATTTCCTATCAAGCATTGTTACCTCCTCCTTGGTTTTCCCCCTACCATCCCTTCCTTACCTACCTACCCAACTCCTTCCCCGTCCCTAAGTTGTAAAGTTCGTTTTCAACATAGTGTCTTGTACATCTCACTGTTACAATGGGTAAACCTATATCCTTATTTCAGCATTTTGTTATTTCCCTTCCCCTCCCCAAATTAGAAAAATGTAAAATGTATATACAAGATGCAGAGAGAGCATCGACATCAAATACAGTGAAAACAGGGGTTATACTGTGGGGAAAGAACATACAAAAACAAAACAAAAAAATCACATAGTATATTTTAAATACATTAAAAACAGTCCTAAGAAAGAAAAAACAAATTGTGCCCCTATCTTGGGGTTCATTTCACTTAACATCATCTATACTAAAGCTACCAGCACAACTATGTTTATCACAGCATTATTTACCATAGCTAAGATATGGAACCAACCCAGATGCCCCTCAGTAGATGAATGGATCAAGAAAATGTGGTTTATATACACAATGGAATTCTATGCCTCCCTCAGAAAGAATGACATTGTCCCATTTGTTAGGAAATGGAAAGACTTGGAAAAAATTATATTAAGTGAAGTAAGCCAGGCCCAAAGAAACCTAGGTCCCATGGTTTCCCTTATTAGCAATAACTAGTGTAAGTCTAGGACAAGCAGAAAAGGTCAAAAGCTATGTACATATGACCTTCTCTGCTTTAGTTATTTTTCAAATAAGATCTTCCTGGGAAGACTTGTACTGCAATCCTCCTATTTATGATTTCTATATAGCTGGGATAGCAGGCCCGTGCCACCATGCTAAGCTTTATTGGTTGAGATGGTATCTCACAAGCTTTTTACTCAGGCTGGCCTAAATTTGAAATTATTCTGATCTCCACTCCTTTAGTAGCTAGGTGTACAGGAATGAACTTTCATGTCTGGCAGGAATTATTTTTGCATGTTATTTTTACACGTAAACAAAATTTCACTCAATATCTGGCACAACATCTGATGTTCTGTACTGTTGGAAGTTTATTAATGGAGGGGGTCTTGAAGAGGTGACTTGATGTAGGCTATATCAGCAAAAACATAAGGGAGGTGCCGTGAGCTAGGGTGAAAATAAGAGATTAAGCCGCAGTAAGGGACCCAGATTGACAGGAGTATTCCCTCAAGTGTAGACGCTTATGTTATCTGGAAGTGTTTTGAGCAAAGAGATTTTCATTGGACAACACAGAAAAGTTTTTCACCATGTGAAGAGTATTTTGAGTCCTTTCTGTTAAACTAAGTCTTGCTATTTTTTTACCCGGGCAAAAACTGTTCTTATCAAACAAGTAGTGTGGCTGATAGAGTCTGAAATTCATTAGGAAGATGACTAACTTAAAAAGAAGAAGAAAGGGGAGAAAAAAACTTGTATGAATTTGATGTATTTTACAGGAAGGACCTGGTTTGATGTTAACCAACTCAACTTTTCATCCAAATTGCCCTTGAGGAGTTTTTTTTTAATCTGATGCATTTTTATCTGTATCTTCTGATGTGGCATTTTATTTTATTTTACTTTTAACACAAGGGTAGAATAACAAGGAAAGCAGCTTTTATTCACTCCAAGGACAACTAACTGGCTCAGAACCAAGGGCACAATCAGTCTCTAGGTGTGCATCTTAGCCCCAGGTTGTCAGGAGTGCCTTACCTAGGAATTTCTTCAGAAATAATTACCTTGTGATTAGTATCTGATGCTAATGGTATATTTTCATCAAAAAATCAGAGGTCTCTATTTCCTGAGACAGGCAAGCCACTTCTTTTTACCTTGTTCCTGGCTAGTTTTCCTGCATCGCCATAATGCAAACGTGGGCATGGGGCACATTTATCTGCCAAGGCCCCTCTGCATCTGGGAGGTTTCCCAAAAAGGTATTTTTTCTCATCATATTTGTAACACCAATGAAATCCAAATTTAAAATATTTACTAAACTGGTTTTTGTAATGAAGATGAATATTGTCTAGATGGTATGTAAACAGCAAAAAGGAGTTAATGTGTTTTTACATACTCCAACAAATACTTCTGTTTAATGTAGTTTACCTAGGGAAGTCCATTTGGAAGAAGGGTTTGAAGCAAATTTAATATGATGATATATAACTATAAATGCATGTGTATACATATGGGTGTTTGAAACTATATATAGTTAAACCACATATATTTGTGTGTATATATGTATGTATTATAATATGTAAACTTTTTGGGGTAATATATTATGTGTAAAAATATATAAATTATAACATAATTATAAACATGATATGCTTCTCTGTTAATGCAGAGTTCCCTTAAGAAGTTTTCTGTAATATTTTGGTGTGTGTGTGTGTGTGTGTGTGTGTGTGTGTTTGTGTGTGTGTGTGTGTGTGTGTGTCTGTCTGTCTGTGTCTGTGTCTGTATGTGTATGTGTCTCTGTGTGCTGGTTAAGATGGAACGCAGGGTCTTGTTTATACTAAACTAGCACTCTGCCACTGAGCCACTCCCCAACCCCACAACTTTTTAACTAAATATGTGGAATCTAAGAGACTCTGTGGGGCTCTCTTCAAAGCTCATTAGTAAATTTTGCTCATGTTAGAAGAATGTTTTAAAATGGGTTTGGAGAACAGGTATGTCTGGAGAGGGCACACACTTTGTAATCCTAGCACTTGGGAGGTTGAAGCAGAGGATTATGGGCTTGTGAGTTTCTAAACCAGTCTGGGTTCTAGGCTATAAACTGTGATCTCCTCTCCTCCCTCCCCCTTGCTTTCTTCCCCTTTCCCCTTTCCCCTTCTCTTTTCTTCTCTCTCTCTCTTTCTCTCTCTCTCTCTCTTTCTGTGCATTTATGTGGCACAAAGAACATATCTTAAAGAAGGCAAGATTTTGGGTGCTGGTGGCTCACACCTGCAATTCTAGTTACTCAGGACATCGAGATCTGAGGACTGCCAGTTAAAGTCAGTCCTGGCAAGAAAGTCTCTTGTGAGACTCTTATCTCCAATTAACCACCAGAAAAGCTGTAAGTGGAGCTGTGGTTCAAATGGTACAACACTAACCTTGAGGGAAATACCTCAGGGCCAGCACCCAAGCTCTGACTTCAAACTCCAGGACTCACTAAAAATTTTTTAAAAAGCCAACACACTTTTTTAGGTAGAAGTATTATGCTAATAGTCCATTTGTGGGGAAATTAATGTAAATCGCCCATTGTTAGAGCTATTTTCAGCAGTCCATACATCTTTTATAAAATCTATGGGAAAGAAAGGTCTTTTGTAGAAGCTGGTAGAATCCACAGTTTTCATAGAACAAGACATGGCAGCACTGCCTTGTCCCCCCTACTCCTGGAGGGGCTCAGGAGGCTGAGAGCAGAGAGAACCGAGAAGGAGGGAAGGGGAGACAGGCTGGGAACAGGAATCTGTACACACTTGCGTTGCTTCTGCAAACTCTGAGCTCCCTTAAGAAGTTTGCCTGTAATATTTCACTGGTGCATTCATATAACATCTTGACTTAATAAAGAGACTAGCAAAAGGAAAGAGAAAAATGAAAGAAAAAAAATCCGCAGCAAGACAATAAAAAGTTTCCTCCTCTCACCCCCTCTGCCCCAGGGTATTTTCCTTTGAGCCTCAGAGCTCATCCCACTGAAACTCATCAATTTTTTGCTTTCATGCTGGAAATGCCTGAAAACATTTGAAGCTTCACAGCTGTCCCTTGGGGTGAGAAGGTTTCACAATGCCCGCTGAGCCCCATGGTGTGTCCCCAGGGAAGAGCAGGGCCACAGGGCTGGGGAGAGAGGCTCTCTTTCTCTTCCTAGGCTGGGATCAAGTGCCCTTCTTGCTGGCAGCCTGTGAACAAAGGAAAAGACCTCAAAGCTTCTGCCCCAATGCCTGACCTTTGGGGCCAAAGGCAAAATATTTTATCTCTGGGTCCTAGTGACAGAAGCTCCTTAGGCTCTACAATTGTGGTTTATGATGTGACTAGAAACCTTTGATGGAATTACTATTGCTGGCTATTTCTCTGCCCAGCCATTTATTATTCTGTATATATATTTTTTTGAGAGCGGTGGGAAACTTTCATAAGCAGCGTCTAAGCCAGGCAAAAAACTTGTTCTATTTGGAATTTGTAATGAAGGCAAAACATGGCCTGGATTTTCTGAAAGCCTCCTTTGCTGCCTGCCACAGCCTCAGGGCACAATCAGACAGGGATTCAGAAGGCCTGGGATTTTGTTACCAAGAATAGGACAGAACAATATTTGCCTCCAAAACACTAGGATTGCTGTTTACCTTCCCAGCTGGAAAAAGAGAGAAATGCCTAGTTCACATAAAAGTCTGAATACAAATTCTATCTATCCTTTATGATTTTTAAGATTTAAAAAAATAAATTCAGTTGGTAAAGAAAAGGTTAGGGAGAAGCTTTTAACATATTTGATTCCCTGCCCTAAGGGAAGGAATTCTCTCTCTTTCTCTCTGTATTTTTTAAAGAACTTTTGACCCCAATGGTACCGTTACTCCATATGAAAGAAAAGTAGGAGAGGATGGAATAAAAATTGGATGACATTTTAAGGAATGTCATGGGCTTCAGAACGTTGTCTTGTGTATGTGTGTGGTGTCCGTGTGATGAGTTTGATTTTAGAAAATGACTAGGAAAAATCGAGAGTCAAGACATTTGGATTGAAAACTTTGTCTCCTTTTTAGAGGTTCCCAAGCAATTATTTACCAGTTCAAACCTATTCCCTGGAAAGAGCCCAGGACCCTCAGAAAAGTGGCTGTAAGATGTAGCTCCTAATTTTTATGTAAGTCAAAGGTTAATCGTAAAAGGAGGGGCTGGTCCCTCACGGGTTCAAGTTAATGTTTATTATTTTTTTTAACCATCATTTAAAGACTTTCCTAGGGCCCTAATTTCACTGCTGAAAGCAGAGTAAGAGAACTAGAATTTCATGCCCCAGGGCTCGAATAAAGGAATAAAAACAGCACAACATTTGCATCTATTTAACGGTCTCAATTCTAAGAGTCTTCTCACAGAGGGGGGAAAAACGTGTCTCTAGGTTAAATGAAGCTATTCCCAGATATTTGCCTGACTGAAAACACAATCCAGAGAAAGATAATCACTGTCAGAAATGACCTAGGCATTCAAAGCTTTCAGGTTGAAAACACAAAGCCGAGAAAGGTGCCAGTCTAGCTTCCCTCCCTGCTTGCCCGATATCAATGAACATCAGCTAAAGGTGGCTGAAGAACCAATTTCATGCATCTACTGTACGAGGAAATGAACTGAGCCAAGGGCAAAAATAAAATTATACAAATGTTATTATAGACTAGCCTGCTTCTGTCCTAGTTTAATTCAAATTTTAGTGCTGCAGGCTTGGCTTCTGGCGGTAGCCTTCCTGAATAAATCAACATTTGCTTACATCTAAATTATTAGGAAGCATGTGACTTTGTTTATTGTATAAATTATACGCAAGGTTAAAGCATTAACTGTTCAACTGGCTTTGTTCAGTCACCTCATCAACCTCCCTCCAAATCATTTTTCTCCTAAGAAGGAAATAAAAGTCTGAAACTACTGATTTTTGTAGACAAACCAAATATCAAAGCTGTAAAGCATTAGGAATCCAAGGTTATGGACAAGATCAATGCTAAAGGAAGGATGTAACAGAGTCTCAGTGTTTGGGGAAAATAAATGAACTAAGGCCTAAGAAATGGTTCACATGAGCTCTGATATGGTGCTTGCATGGAGGGAAATGGTGATCTGGTGAATAATCAGTTAAGTTGATTAAGGCAGCCAACAAATGGGATAATTTAATAAAACTGAAGAAAGCCTTTTGGGTAGGATTTCAGTAGGCAAGGAATTTCCAGCCATTATGCAGTGTTGGACATACACATTTTCATTGTCTTTATCTGTTGAAAAGTTAGATGTCGACTTTTTGGAAAATGCACTTAGGAATAACAGGTGTTTTTTTTTTTTTTTCCTTCAGTCTCTGCACACGGTGTGAATGACAGCTGATAGCTCTTCCTTACGTGTTCAGGATATAATGATGGGTTTTGATAGAGCGTCACCTTAGTTAGGCAAACTTGAGATTAGATGTGTCTTGCTGTGAGAAGTTTTACTTTAAACAACAAGCAGTTTAAAGAATAGAGGGCTATTGTTACTATTATCATTATTTGAATACTAGGGATTGAATCCAGGGCTCCGGCAGGATGAAAGTCCTCTACCATTGAATTACATCCTCAGCAAAGAAGGTAAGTATTGTTTTATTATAAAGGTGCTTCTTATAACATTCTTCCACCATAGCTATCTTTTAAAACTTTGACCTTTTCCTTATGAATGAATTATCGTATAATACTGTTTTCAATTTAATCTTTTCCAAGAGTATATATACGTATACACATATACTTTTATTATTTAAAAGAAACACACATATGGTTATTATTTAGATGTAATATTTAAAATAAAATTTAAAATAATATTTAAAAATTGAGTTCTAAATAGTCAATTTAAACATATTAATACTTGAATATTTATCATTTTATTATTCAACTATATATGGAGATATATATTTTCGGTCTCCAACTCAAAACTGTAGAAAAACTGCAAGTCAGAAATTTTTTGTTCAGAATGAAGTTCTCCAATAATTTATTGAAATCTATGGTGTCTCAGCTCAATTTCCTTGTTTGTGACTCAAGCATAACAAATTGCAAATATGTCAGGTGTTGAGAGGATAATAAATAATATACAAGGACTTTGGGAGATATTGTAGCTGCCCAGTAGGTAATGATAAGTATATACCATGTACTGAGCTTTATGAATCCACAATCCAATGAATAAGGCATATAAAATGTTGAACACTGAAGTGCTAGGATGCTGTTGCTACTGAAGAAATATTAGGGTGTTTTAGCTGTTATGGTTCATCATTGTGTTTGTCTCAACCTGAAAGCTGATTACATCCAAACCTGGGGCCTAGAAACCGCTCCCAGAATTTCCCAAGGGAGGAGAGAGAAAAAAAATCTACAATTTTAGACAGAAACCACTCCACTTCCAGATAGCTCTCCCCACCCCTTACCCTGTACCCTGCGGTGTCATCCTTGGGATTGAACACAGGGTCTGTGTACTGTCCCTGAGCTTTTGTGCTTAAGGCTAGTACTCTAACATTTGAGTCATAGCTCCATGTCTAGCTTTTTGGTGATTAATTGGAGATAAGTCTCACAGACTTATAGACTTAGCTGCCCAGGCTGGTGTTTGGCCCATGATCCTAAGATACCAGCCTCCTGAGTAGCAAGGATTACAGACATGAGCCACTGGTGCCTGGCTCCAGAGCTTTTATATCTGATGTTTTTAGAAATTCTGTGTTGGAAGGTAGCAAGTTTACCTAAGAAATGTGTGTGATGAAGACGTTATGCATAAAATGAGAACTTTAAACTACTGAACGCAGAAGGGCTAATAGTTTTATCGAATTAACAACAATCCTTATCAGAGATGTAACATTAGGAGACAGGAAAGATGCAGGTCCAAAAGGATTAGGACTCTGAAGTGAGGGTAGACTATGGGAAAAAGCAAGAAAGAACTGGCTTAACTCACTGGTTTTCCAATTATGGACTTAACCAGTTTCCTAACTAGCACCATTGAGTGCCAGTAACAATAGTTTCTTTTTTACCCAAAACTTTTATTGTTGAAATAATGAGTTTCATTGGGACCTTTGCCTACTTTGATTGTATTCAGCCACAATTACCCTATGTTCACCTTCCTCCTTCCTCTGCCCCCTATCTTCTCCCCTAATAGTCCCTCTCCAACTTTCTTTCATGCCTTGGAAAATATTGGACCTTGGGCCTTTTGAGTTTGGCTTATTTCACTTCATGTGTTGATCTCCACTTCTATCCATTCTTTTGCAAATGGCATGCTTTCAGTCTTTTTTACAACTGAATGAAAGTCCATGTTTATATGTAACTCATGTTCTTTATGCATCCATTCATTGTTGGGTACCCAGGCTAATTCCACCCTTAGCAACTGTGAATAGTGCTGCAGTAGAGGTGGGTATACAGGTATCTCTGTTGTACTATACTTACATTCCTTCTGGTATCTTCCCGGGAGTGGTAGAACAGGTACTTTTAGTTTCCTTTTTTTTTTTTTTGAGCAATCTCCATAGTTGCTACACTAATTTATTTTCTCACCTACAGTGTAAAAGGACTCCTAACCTTGCTCTAGATCATCCTCACCAATATTTGTTGTTCCTTGTTTGTCTGCTTTAACTTAATTTGATTTTTGAATTAGCATGCTTTAGGAATATGAGGAGATTTCGTTGTCATAGTTCTGTATATGTGTACAGGGTACTTTGAACTGATTCACCTCCTCCATTATAGTTTCATTTTTCTCCTCTTTCATCTCTCCTTTTGCAAACAGCAAAAGGGTTTAATTATGCTGTCTTCATATATAAAGTTTGATCCTCTTCACCCCAAACTTTCTTTTCATTTCCTTCTCTGTCCTCTTGCTGAGCCTTTAGGCAGTCCCCTATTTTACATTCATGTTCTGTTATTATGGTGATCATCATGTTATATCTATATTCCATCGATATAGGTAATATTTGGCCTGTTTGTTTATCTCACTCAACATGGGGATCTCCAGTTGTATCCATTTTCTTATAAATGACAATTTCATCTTTCTTGATGGTTATGTTCATGCTAGCTACATATATGTATATTCATGTTTCGTTTTCCATTCATTGTTTGTTGGACACATTGGCTGATTTTACTGTTAAGCTATTGTGAAAAGAGCTAGTGATAGCTTGCTAACAGCTTGATGTCAACCTTTCTGACTGGGGTGAGATGGTAACTTGATTTGCACTTTCATGACAGCTAAAGCTATGGGATGTTTTCATGCATTTGTTGGCTATTTGTAGTTCTTTAAAAAAAGTTTAGCTCATTGTCCATTTATTAATTGAATTGCACATTCTTTTAGTGTTTAATTCTTTTAGTTCTTTCTTGACATATTCTGGGTATGAATTCTCTGACAGATGCTGGCAAAGATTTTCTCTCATTTTGAAGGCTGCCTCTTCTCTGTTAAATATTTCTTAAGCTGTGTAGAAGCTTTTCTCATTTGCCAATTTTTGGTATCATTTTCTGAGCTATTGGGATCTTATTCAGAAAGTCATCACCTGTGCCTGATCTTCAAGTGTTTTCCCATTGTTTCTCTAGGAGCTTTAAAGAATAAGGTCTTACATTAGGATCACTGATCTATTTTCCATTGGTTTTGTATAGAATGAGAGAAAGGGATCTAGTTTCCATCTTCTACAAGTAGCCATCTAGTTTTGCCAGCATCTTTTGTTAGAGAGGCTTTTCTTCAATGTATTTTTTTTGGCTGTTTTGTTGAGAATTAAACATCAGGTGCCTTTAGCTACATGGATTTGTTTTTGGGTACTCCAATTTATTCTATTTGTCTACTTCTCTGTTTTGTGCCAGTATCATGAATTTGTTTTTCTTATTAGGGCTCTGGAGTATGATTGAAGTCAGGTGTTATTATATCTGTAGGTTTACTCTTTTTTGTCCCTCAGGATTAGTTTAGTGTATTTTGTGAATTTTAGGACTTTTTTTCTAGTTCTGTGAAGAATATGATGACAAAAATTTTCATGTCTAATTCTGGCAAAGTAGATAATAATAACCCTCAGAAAATGGTATCATGATAAGCTTTATACCTGCTTAGTGATGTCTAACTATACATTTCTAAGTATGTTATGGTATTTAGTTACCATATCAAACCTGTGCAATTGGTTTTATTCTTAGCCCCTAAGATATTCTCAAAGAAGTGATTGAAACTTGAAAATCGAAATTGAATCTCACATTGTGTGAAATATCTCCAAAGAAGAGATTTAGTCTTATTTGTCTTCTTAATATCCTTTTACTACTTTTAAGACAAAATAGTACCTAAAATTCTCTTTAGGAAAACACCTTCTTTCATACTCATCTTGTACGGTTTCAAAAGCATCAAATCCATCCTTAAAGCCCAGCAGTGTACTACCTTCTCCTTGGTGACAGCAATTGGTCCATTTATTGGCCATGTGGCCCAAATAGAACCAGGCACAGTGAAACTATTGTCTCTCCCAAAGGACTTGAATGTCAAAGCACATAAACTGGTCATGCTACCTATATGGTATCTTGCTATAGGTAGGCCAAATAAAAACTCAAGGAGTAGAGAAATGCACAGCCAACTGAGAGGAGGGCAGGAAGTGGATCTTGGTGACATCAGTTAAACCCAAACAAAATAATTCTTGAAGAGAATTCCATCTGGACATTTGACTTAAGTAAGTCAATATGCTCACTCTGTCTTAAGCCAATTTTCCTGGAGTATTGTTTTTATTTTTTGTTCCATTTACAAAGTTCTCATTGGGTCAGTGTCTCTTGCCACTACTCCTTGGATAGGGGATTATAGATAGGGCTTGTCTATTAGGTGTTCAATATGCAAACAGAGGCAAAAGGGGAAGCTAGCAAGTTGTGGGAGAAAGCATGAGGACAATTTCCTTGAAACAGAACACATTCTACAGGTGCTGCTAGTTATCTTCTCTGAGATTTGTTCCTTGCACCCTAAAACCCTAATTGTAGTTGAGAATAAAGCATTTCATTTTTCTTTTTAGAAACTTGGAGAAGCTAAAGTCAGCATCCTTTGTAAACTGACATACTGCATTGCAACTCTGCCAATGGGATTTAAACAGCTCCTCCAGTTAATTCCTTAGCAAACATTTACCCTTTGCACTTTGCCTATCTTCTTTTGGCATTTTTCTCCATTGTGCTGCTTGAACTGTGGTTGTGATTGCTGGAATCCTGTTATTTGTATCATGAGGCCACCATTCTACTACCTAAAAGGATCCTAGGATTTCAGAGGCTAAGAGTCTCACAGACTTTCCTGCCTGGGTTGGCTTTGACCCGCGATCCTTGGATCTCATCCTCCTAAGTAGGATGACAAGTGTGAGCCACTGGCACCCAGCTCTTCACTCTTACTTTCTCTCATCCTCCTTCCCCTATTCTAAACAGTTTGAACAGGTTCTGGTATTCTGTTTCAGTACACCTATATGAAGAATTTTCACCATTCCCTCACTTCACCCTGTTCTTTCTCCCTCCTACCACTACCGATTCCCATCTCCAACAGTCCCCTTTTATCCCTATTTTATATTTGTGCCATTTTTAAAGTCTAGTTTCTGCATATGAGAGAATAGGCGATATTTATCTTTTTCATGATGATAAATTAAAAAACAATACTTCTATTAGGAACCTTTGAGCCTTTGACTACCAGTTCCCCGACCAGCTCTGGCCTTCACCCATGGTACTCGTTACTCTCATGTTCATGCAGTTCATAATTGTGGTAGTCTGGGATTCTTGTCCTTCTCTCTCTGACTTATTTCACTTAACATAGTAGCCTCTGGAATAAGTGTGGAAAACCATGCTGTCAACATTGGGAAGATTTCCTTTTTTTTTGCTGGTCCTGAGCTTTTTTTGCTCAAGACTGTCACTCTATCACTTGAGCTACAGCTCCACTGCTGTCTTTTTTACTGGTAAATTGGAGATGACATTTTCAGGGACTTTCCTACCTCAGCTGGCTTTGAACCATTATCCTCAGATCTTGGCCTATGACTAGCCAGGATTATAGATGTGAGCCACCAGTATCTTGCCTTTTCCTTTTATTTTTTAAAGTTTGAGTAATATTCATAATAATATAAGAAAGTGTGAGCTCTTTTCCAACACTGGACACTTACTCATCATCATTTGCTTGTTTTAATCATAGTTATTGTAAGGAAACACCCACCTCGCAGACCTAATCTCCGCCCTCGAGGGCAGCGCCTGCGCAGTAGGTAGGCACTTCCCACTTTCAGTCCCCCAACGATATAAAAGGGGCCTCCAAGGAGCCAGAAGGAGCCGTTTTCTCCCTTTCCTCATGAGAACTGGGTATTGTCAGCTCTGCTGGCAGTAAATCTTTTCTTCTACTTGACATGTCCGCGTGGTGCTTTGGGTTACTTTCTTTGGGGTTACTTTCTGCCTGGATTACATTTTTCCTTTTGGCCATCCTGACAGGTGTGTAGTTACATCCCAGTGTATGTACACACATCCTTTTTAAAATTTATTGGTGGGTATTTAGAATATTTCCATTTGCTGGTATTGTAAATAATGGTGCAAGCAGCATAGACATGAAGATGACTTTAATTTGATTTTCCTTTTTTTTTTTCTAGGTCTTGTTTTTTCTTTTTCTTTTTTTAAATTACATTTTATTGTAAAAGTGATGTGCAGGATGGGTTATAGTTACACAAGTAAGGTAATAAGTTCATTTCTTGTCCAACATTGTTACCCCCTCCCTTGTTTTCTCCCACTTTCCCTCTCCCCCCACTCCCTCTACCCCATTTTCAATGTAGCAGCTTATGATCATTGTCACATTGTCACATTGGTTTGTCCTTTGTTTCACCATTTTGTTATTCCCTTTCCCATCCCCAAATCAGATAGAGGTATGTACAAGACACAGGGTACTGAAATTAAAGACAAAAACAAAACAACAAAAAAAACAGTGACAACAGGAGATAAACCAAAAGGGGAAAATGAAAGAAAAAGGAAATAACGTCATACAGTACAAAAACCAAAATAGAAATTAAAAAAAAACCCTCTTGTTTCCATATCTTGGAGTTCATTTCCATTAACATCATTTTATATGGTCATATGTACATAACTATTGAGCTATTGTGATCCTCTGCTAGGAATATCCTGGACATATACTAATGAAATAAACCAGACTCAAAGAAATATAGGCTTATGATGTTCATTTCTTTGGAATACCCAGAAGTGGGGTTGCTAGATCATATGGTAGATCTTACTTTTGTTTTTTGTAGATGAACTATATTGTTTTCTGCAGTAGCTGCACAGATTGGCTTTTCTAACAACAGTGTTATCCACATCTTGGATAATGTGTGTTCTCTATTGTTTATTTTCTGAGAGCTACTCTAACAGGTATAGGACGATATCTTTCTGTGATTTTTTAAAATATAATTTTATTACTAAGGTGTTACACAGAAGGGTTACCACTTTGTAAGTCAGGTGATGGATACATTTTGTTTTGGACAATGTCACCCTTTCCTTATTCTTCCCTAGTTTCCCCTTCCTCTCCCTGATCACCAGTTGCATAGTTCATTTTCCACACATTTCTTTCTGTGATTTTTATTTCCATTTTCCTGGAGATTAGTGACTTTCAGCTTCTTTTCATATCTTCTTGAAAAGAATATCTACTTGTGTTCTTTCCCTATTTAAAAAATCAGGTTATTTGGGGGTTTTCACTATTAAAATTGAGTTGTAAGTTACACACACACACACACATCTAATCACAATATATTTTTCAAAAGTTTTTCCTGTTCCTTAGGCTGCTTTCTATTTTATTGACTGCTGCCTTTACTATGCAAAAGCTGTTTAGTTTGATGCAATTTCACTTACTTTTCCTTTGTTGTTTATATTTTGAGTTTATATCCAAGAATCACTTCATGGCCCATATCATACATTTTCTTCTAGGAGTTTTGTAATTTCAGGTTTTATACTTAAACCTCAAATCCATTTTGAGGTTATTTTTGAGCAATGTGTAAGATGAAGTTCTAATTACTCCATTTCACACTTTCACATGTAAATATCAAATTTTCTCAGCCCTGTCAAAGACACTATTCTGTCTCAATTATATATTCTTAATATCCTGACTATATATCATCTGACCATATATGTTTACAAGAATTTATTTCTGAACTTTCTATTGTGTCCTATTGGTTTATTTGCTAGTACCATGCTAGTTTGATCGATGCAGCTTTGTAATAACGTAAATCAAAAACTATGATGCCTCTAGTTTTATTTTTCTTCTTGATATAGGTACAAAGTTAATAAAAAATTTTAATTTTGGCACCCCAAACTAATGAAATAATATGGACATTTTCAGAGAGGAATGAGATTCAAGGTGCTATGTACAGTTTAGTTAGGTAAATGTTTATGCCAGTACAGATACTATCTGAGTGCTTTGGTCTCATAATAGTGGTGGTTCACATTCTATAGCTATTTATCCAGGGCTAAAATTGATAAACTATATGACAATCAATCGATTCTATTACTTTTACTTCACACAAGCATTCAACTTTGCCAGGTGAATCTGAAAGAAATATTTTTCAGCTTTAAAAAAATGCACAAGGACCCAACCGGGAAACTTAATGAATGCTATGTAGTCTAAGAATAACTTTGAAATAATTTTCTTGGGAATTTCTCAAAGGTAGCTAAAAGAATGCATTATTCCCATGTCAAGGGATACTGAAGTAGAAGAAAGAAAAGAAGATTGTATGGGTGGGAATGATAGAAACTATGAATGCTAAGCATAACCACTTAGCATGGTGCCATATTTTCCCCATACATTCCTGGGTGGGACTTAGTAGGAGGTACAGTGTGGCAGAATGTGTATTTCCAATGTGTACTGGTATTCTTAGAATAAACAACTGTTCTGTCCGATGTGATGAATGCAGAGAAGTAAGAGGAAAACAAGATTAGACAAATGTACCACTTTGCGGTTGCTGTGTAATAAATCACCTTCAATCTCAGTGGCTTGAAACTGTAAACATTCCTAGTGGTTGGTTTAGAACAATAGCATATCATCCAGGAAGTTATCCATTTAGACTGCACTCAGCAGGGCCCTTGTAGTCTCTTCTAAGTACATCTGTTTCCAACTCTAGGTGGACTAGGTAGATCTTCTAAGAGTTGAAGTATATTGACTCTCCTCCACAGGATCTCTCCATGGCAGTGGAAATGAGAGTTTCCATGTGAGACACCCATAAGACATTCTAAGTAACTTAACCTTAGTCCAATCTGCTGCATCCAATGCATGTGTGGCCCAAGCAAGTAGCAAGGCTAACTTTCTTAATGGTAGGAGCCTTGCTAAAAAGACATAGTTGCTGGAAAGGATGTGAGGTCATTTTTAAATGACTCTATCATATGAGATAATCAATTGGCAGAAGAGAGGCTACATTTGTTGTTTAGCTAGTGGGCAAAGATGTAGAATAATGATGGTAACAATAAGATAGGATACAGGCAAGGGAGAAAGAAGGGCATCAAAGAGCAAGTGGTTAAAATATGATACAGAGCAACAGGGACTCCTAGAAGACCCTTAAGCAAGATAGAAGTATGGATAAAGCCGGGGGCACATCCATAGAATTATGGGAGATTTCTGGCTGAGGAATTACGAAGAGAAGTACAGCGTTTGTATTCCTGGCTTTCTGAATTCATGGTGCCAGCAATCTCTGGACCAGCCAAAT
Source organism: Dipodomys ordii (assembly GCF_000151885.1). Classification (NCBI taxonomy): domain Eukaryota; kingdom Metazoa; phylum Chordata; class Mammalia; order Rodentia; family Heteromyidae; genus Dipodomys; species Dipodomys ordii. The sequence continues at coordinate 16,363,538 of NW_012267241.1, read as the reverse complement.
TGTGGTGGATTTATTATTTACACTACAACTCCATTTAAAAATGAAAACATATGTCTGCATTTTCAGTGCTCTGAAAATCCCATTGAACATGCTGTAGCATTTTATATCCAGTAACAGGATGCAATTTCTCTATCAAATAAAATTGCTGTTTGTTTTCTGTACTCTACATTATTATGGAAATTTCACAGTTTATCAGCTGCAGTGAAGTCGCCTGAAATGAGTAGGCCACTTATGTGAGCTATTTTCTGCTACCAACAAAATATTCTGCTTCCCTTTCTATGCTAATATTGCTTTATGCAGGATGTTTTTGTTTGTATGATGCCATACAACTTGATTCATTGAAGAAAAGCAATTTTTTTTTAACTCCAGGGTCTAAGTGGTCGTGTATTGAAATGACTCTAGTGAGGAGCATCTCGGTGGGACTCTGCAGACTAACTTTCTTCTCCTGCCTCTGTGGATTATCCATTGCTAAAACCAACCTGTTCATTTTGCTGATTTCTTTAAAGTTTGCCTGAGTTTGTTCCAAGTGATCATAAGAGCAATAGTAACTTTGGTACACCTCCTCCTCCTTCTCCTCTTCCTCCTCCTTCTCCTCTTCCTCCTCCTTCTCCTCTTCCTCCTCCTTCTCTTCCTCCTCTTCCTCCTTCTCCTCCTTCTTCTCATCCTCCTCCTTCTTCCTCTTCCTCTTCATTGCACTGTGATAATAGTAAATATACAAATTCTGTTAGTAAATAGTGTGATTTCTTAGCTTGCCTTTTGCATGTTAGAGGATGGGTATCACCAGCTAGGAGATGAGGTTCATAGCTGAATGCTTGGAAAATCATAGTGTAGGTTTTGCTAGTTCCTACTTTTTCTGAATTTGGTTTTAAGTGTTGTCTCCTTCATTTCATTGTAATTTATTGTCCCAGGCTTGGCTGATTGTGCACTCTGGCTTTGGCTGGCCATGTTTAAGAGTGCAGAGAATGGTTATTTAACTTATAAATTGTGGAGAAGACAATATTTACTTTTTTCAGTATCTACTTTTGTAACATAATATTTAAAGAAGAAATGAATGCTTCTGGTAATATATCTGCTAGAAAGCCACGATAATCTGTGTGCCTAAGGGCCACAATATTTGAATTTAGTTTCACTTTTTCCAGCTGTGTGGTCATGGACCACAGTCCTGGACCTCAGTCAGTGCCAGTTTAATAATCTCTCATAATACTATGGCAAGTCGGGTATGAGTGGCGCATGCCTGTAATTCTAGCTGAGATCTGAGCATCAAAGTTCGAAGTCAGCCTAGATAGGAAAATCTGTAAGAGTCTTATCTCCAGTTACCCAACAGAAAAAACTGAATATGGAGCTGTGACTCAAGTGGTAGAACAATAGTCTGGAGGGGAAAACAAGCTAAGGGATGGTACCCAGGCCCTGGGCTTGAGACTTAGAATGGAGGGGAAGAAGGAGAAAGAAAGACAATCAAAGACTGTGGCAAAAGTTAAAGTATATCATGTAGTTGATGTCTAGTACTTGGGATACAATGAGTGCTTGCCATTGTTGTCATCACCATATTCGTCAGTGATCAGTGTCATTCATGCTTTATTGTCACACTTAAAGTCCAAATCCATCAAGTTGGCTTTATTCCTATACCACAGTGACTAGTCGGTGCTGGGTCCGTAGTAGTCCCTCCACAAGTTCTTGAGAAATAAGAAAATGAGTAGATGAATACCTCAACCATATAGTAGGGACTCTGTGTGTGTGTGTGTGTGTGTGTGTGTGTGTGTGTGTGTGTGGTGTGTGCATGTGTGGTATTTTATTGGGGGGGACAGGTCTCCTTAAAAGAAATATTCAACCCACATAGGTTGATAAGACTTTTCTTAACACAAATGATGAAATGACTGGTCACCATGGACTTGTGGGCCCCAGGCATTCATTTATGTGTTCTTTTGAAAATCCTAAGTGAAAACCCAATAACAAGTGGAATTGCTTTAAGGCACCCAGCCCTCACTGGCTTATCTCTACCTCATCTTCCAAGGCTGCCCCAGAGGCCTTCTCCATCCGCCTCTCCCCCCCCACTTTGGAATCCAAGGGCTCAGATGAGCTTAGGGTGAAAACAATTGCCCTAAAGAATCATTAAAATTAATGTCTTTCTTGTTTGCTGTTTGGCTATTTTAATAATGTTTTCTTTAATTGAAAAAGAATAATGTTCAAGCTATAAAGTAAATTATAGACAAAATATGCATAACATAATTCCAGATATCTGCCACTACAACCGGGTAGTAATATTTTCTGTTTTTCGGGGAAAGAATCTAAGGAAAACTCTGTTAGGAAGCCCAGAAAGATTATGTTGAAGTTTACTGAAGTCTCTGAGTTTCCACACTCTAATCATCCTGTTTCCCATAACTTCCTGGGGTGTTATTCTTTCTTACTGGTACAATCTCCTTAGTGCCCCTAATTATGCTATCTCCTCTTGCTTTTAGTGACCTCTCTCTTCTTCTTGTTTAAATCCTATACATCTTTCAAGTCCTAAGACAAATTCCCTCTCTTCTAGGATTGTTTCCTACAGCTCTCTGCCTTATTTAGATCCACACATCCATAGCATTTAATTGTTTTGTGTTAGCTTTGTCTTCCTAAATAGGTCACATTCTCCTGGAGGGCAAAGATTCTGCTGGAGTCTCTCCTTAGCACTCACAGAAGCTTGGAGTGATAGATACATAGTAGATGCTGATTAAATATTTGTTGATTGATTTCCTGCGAAGAGGTAGCTACAAACTAAAGTTACAGCACTAAACAAACCAAGGCAGTGATCTGAATCTCCCTTTGGGAAGATGCTCTTACGGAATGGAAAAAATTCTTCAAAGAGCCTTGTCAGCTAATGTTCTTCTTTGAATGTCCTTCTAATGAGATCACGTGGGGGGTGGCACTGGGCTGCAGGAGCAGTTTTCCTCTCCTGGTGGCTTGGAGACAGACACTAGAACTCCAGGGCACAGGAATTCTATGAGAGTATCAGGATATCTGGGTAAGGTCATATCCGTGCAAACTTGGAGTTTTGTTTTTGTTTTCAGTACTGAGGATCAAACTTAGGGACTCACTCACACATGGAAGGCCTTCTACCACTGAGCTAGACTTCAGCCCATTTATATACTTATGTCCACACCTCATACATGCAAGATGCAACTCTCATCGGCAAGCCATGATGAAGAGGGGTTTAACTTCGGAGATTTGCAGCAAGAGAAGCAGATAGAAAGAGAAAGAGACAGATAGACAAAGAGAGTAGAGAGAAGAAGAGAGAGAGAAGTGGAGAGAGAAAGAGAGAAAAAGAGTGTGTATGTCTCTTAGGCACTTAAAGGTTTAAGAAAAAGTTTCTTAGATTGGGAACGGTTAAGTGTTATTTTGTGCTTTGGAGAGGCTACAGATGACTGAGAATTAACCCCAACCCTTGTGTCTTGCCTCTTCACAGCTTCCTGACATTCAAAGCTTCTTTTGGGGCAAAGATTTGGCAGAGTGCCCCCCTACAATCTTTGTAAGATGAGTGCAAAACCTTCAGGAAACCTCATGGAAAAGCAGAGATTGAAGAAGGGCTGTGGTTGGATGGAGCTAAGTAGGTATGCAAGGAGCAAGTTCACTTATTTGGAGAGATCAGGAGGAGCGGATGCAGGTATGTGTGAGCATGTGAGTGGAAGTTTGATGGTGGTGGAGTGGTTGGACCTACAAGCCGTAGAGGGACTTGCATTGAAAGGATGTAGGTAAGTCCTGAGTGCTCAGCATTCGTGCCAGTGTTAGGTAGCAGTCACTGCCGTCATTTGAGACCCTCAGTCAGAAGTTGTCTTGAGATCCTTGAAAATGAATTATTTAGTCATCCACTGTATATTGAATAAGAATGAATTCCTATGTCTATAGAACTCAGTGATATTCTCCAAAGCCAAGTGCACTTCAATCAACATTCCTTTCAGGAAACCCTGAAGAAACAGTTGTATGACTTAGCTGTCTAGTAGCTTTTATCCAAGGTTATCTGGAAAATAACCTTTATTTATAAGCTTGTTTATTTCTAAGCTAGAATGGCCCTTCGTGTAGATGTTTTAAGCTTCAAGTGGAATCCTCAACCCTACTCTAGGTCCAAAATACTTCCTTTTGTAAAGTTACCCATTTCAAAATACTATTGAAGCGATAATGAACTATGTAGAACAATTACACATGCCTGTGCATGGTAATCCTGCCCCTTGGATTCTTAGCCTTCACTTCCACTTGAGATTTCTCAGGATGGTCTCTGTATCTCTGAGAACTGCTTTGGGTTTTTCGAAAAAAAGGCCAACCAGGGCTTCTTAAATTGTGAAATGACCAATATCTTATCAGCTTACTGGAAAAGAGACGATTAATGATATTGAGAAATAAAGAGGATAAGAAGAGGTTAGGAGGTTTTAGCTGGTACTCAAACTACTTGAGCCAGCCTCACTTTTTGCTGGTGATTTGGGAGATGGAATCTAGTGAACTTTTCTTCCCAGTCTGACTTTGAACTACAATTCTCAGTTCTCATACTCAAGAGAATGAGACTGATAGGTCTGAGCCACAGGCACCTTATTGAATTTAGGATATTCTTGATGGAGAAAGACATCACTCATATTTGGATGTTTGAATCTGTCATTAGTTCCTGACTACTGTCTGGTTTCCCAGAGGGTGCTCATACAGAAACTATTCCAGGAAAAATGCTAGTTTAGTTTTACATAGTTTGGCAGTCCCGTAGAAGCTACTCTGAGATAGGACTTTCTTCACTACTGAGAAAAATGAAGAGACCAGAGCAGAGCAGGATGGAGAGGAGAACACGATGCACAGCAGATGGGTGATGGTGGGAAGGAGAACCCAGTTTCCAGTAGCTACTTAGTGACTTCCAAAACCCATTAGTGCCTCTGCTTTCAAGAGTGGCCTGTGGAGACCCTGGTGACCCCATGACATTCTTAGAGGATCTGTAAGACCCACCCTTTTGCAGCTCCTCCATTGTGTGAGATCACAGGTTCTTCAAACACATTGCAACAAACTGCATGTACAAGCAGGTATGAGCAATCAGCCATCTACTAAAAAGATGTTCAAAGCTCTTCTCAGTTAAAAAAAAATTGAACACACATTTATTAATAAGTAGTAATACTGAGGAACAAAGTAAGAAACACTAACACAATTTCTGTGTGGAAAAACACAACCCAAATAGTTCCAAGAATTTTGAACTTAGAAATATTTAAGGAATCAAGCCCCACAACCAAATAAATAAATAAATAAAGTACCTTGTTCTATACACATACAATGCTATATTACAAAAATAAACAAGAGAAATATTTAAGGAAGAACACACAAACACACATTGCATAATATTATAAATGGTAATTTCTTACTCAGTTTTTTAAAAAATGGAGTTGTGTTATTAATAAAACAAAAATGTCATTTATGTTACTTAACTATTACTTCTACTAACCGTATTGGGTTTTTGTTCTTTAAAAATAAATTAAGATATGATTACTGAAGACTCTTTTGTTTCCATCTGTCATATGGTCAAGCTAAATCCCACATAAAGACACTTTCTTTGAAGTTCTAAAGAGCTGATAACAGTGAGAAAAGTTCCTGAGGCAGTATGAAGACCTGTGCCTGAGGGAAGGGACTATTCATTGTGGTACGGTTACAGAAGTAGTGGTCCGGGGAGAAAGCAGGTCCCTTCCAGGCTTAAGGGAACTCTAGGAAGGTCAGCCTCTCCTCTCAGACTCTGTAGGCTGAGTCTGCCCTTCCACATCAGAGTCCCAGGTGAGGTGGGGCTGAAGCTGTTCTAGGCAGTTCACTTTCTTGTTTCACAGCAGTGTTCAATCACATCTTACGCTTCCTTGTTGGTTCACACATGGTGGCATCCCCTTCTTTATGTCTTCCTGCTTCCCACACATGTCTACAGGAAAGACTCCATCCTCCTGTGTGAACACAAGCCAAGAATACATGCGCTGAGCCCAGATAGTAGATCTTCTCCTATCCTTTCTAGAAAAGAAAGAGACATAATGAAATGGACATAATGAAAATGATTCACAATTGAATACAGGCCTCACAATGAGTAAATCAAAGTCATGTTGCCATGATCTGGGGGGAAAGAGAGATCTCTTCAGATGTCCCTGGTCATTCTGCTTCCCAGGATGTAATTGAAGGCCAAGGAGATAAAGCTAACTTTGGAGATTATGGCTTCCCTTGTGACAAGTAGACTTTTAAGTGCCCCAAGCTAGAATCTGGGAGTGCTGGTGCAGGTTATCAGTGTAGTTCCCCACTTGATGTGGTCTATTTAGCTAAATTTCTGTTTTTATCTCCCATTCTTTTCTGTGGATGTTGATTCACATGCATTGAAATACATATGTCCAGAAGACACAGTCATTGAATGTGATATATCTGTATACTTATGTAACCCAAGCCCTTCCCTGATATAAAAAATTATATCACATGTAATAATAGTATAAGATAGTATTGGCAGAAAGTTCCCTTAAACCATTGCCTTGTCAGTTTCTACTTCTTTGACCCTGCACGGATGCAATCACTAGTTTGATGTTTGATATTTTTTTCTGAGACTGGGTCTCATGAAATAGCCAACTCTAGGTGACCTCTAACTTTTGATCCTCCTGTGTTAGCCTCTAGATTTTGGAATTACAGTTGTGTGGGCATCGCTACATTCTGTTTTTGCCAGTGACTCTTGCATAAGGTTTCTTTCACTTAGCATAATGTTTTGAGATTCATGCATATCACTGTGTATAGCAATAGCTAGTTTTTAAAAATTGTTAGTTGATATTTCATTATGTGAATATTTGGTAGAATTTGGTTGTTTAGTTTTTATTTGTGAATAAAAACTTGCCCTTGCTTTTGGATTATATTAATAAAGTTGTCATATTTTTTCATATTCCTCCTCCCGCTCTTCTTTCTTCTCCTCTTCCTCCACTTCTTCCTCCTCCCCCTCCTCCCCTTCATCCTCTTCCTTCTTCTTGGTATGTGCTGGTACTGGGGTTTGAACTCAGGGCCTGGCCACTATCCCTTAGCTTTTGTTCTGCCCAAGTCTCTCTACTACTTGAGTCATTTATTTTGATGTTTAATTGGAGATAAAAGTATCTCAGACTTATCCTTGTGGGCTGGCTTTGAATCAGGATCCTCTCAGATCCCAGCCTCCTGAGTAGCTAGGATTTAGTCAATGCCCTGCTATGAATATTCTTACACAGTCTTTTGCAATTATGTATTGCTCTTAGGCAAATGCCAGGGGTAGAATTACTGGGTCATAGGTAGATTTTTCTGCTATTGACTTAAACTTAGGGCTTGGGCACTGTCTCTGAGCTCTTTTGCTCAATGCTGGCACTCCACCACTTTGAGCCACAGTTCCACTTCCAGTTTTTTGGTAGTTAAGTGGAGATAAGTATCTCATGGACTTTCCTGCCTGGGCTGGCTTTGAGCCTCCACCCTCAGATCTCAGCCTCCTGAGTAGCTATGATTTTAGGTGTGAGCCACTAGCAGCACCTGGCATATGCTCATTTTTATAAGGAACTGTTGCAATGCCTCAAAATGGTTAGGCCTTCTTACTGTCCTACCATTAATGAAAGACATTGCTACACATCCTTGCCAGTGCTTAATATTCCCTAGTATTTTCAAATTTTGCCATTCTGGTGATGGGCATGAAAATGATGTTAATAGTAATGATGATGGTGGTGGTGCTGGTGGAGTGACTGATCTCTCTAACACAAATTGCAGCCCATGTTCCTTAGATTCACCTGGAAACTCATCACTTTGACTATTAAGCCCACCCTCAGCTCTCTCAGTCCCCAGATGTTTTCTGATTGACAGGTGTAAGTACTCTGGGCAGTGCTGATACTCAGACTGAGGTTATTCTAGTACAATAAGTACTAAGTGTAGGGCTTTGTGTAGCTTGATGCTTAGTTTGAATCCTTTGACATTCCTTTGCTGTGCTTCTTTGTCAGACAAACTAATTAGGCTAGATTGCAACTTTCTCTTCAGAGTGAAGATGCCATAGAAGATGAAGAATAAACAATTCTGAAGGCTTAAGATTTTTCTGCCAGTGTTAAAGAGCAGAAATGGTAGAAAAAGTGTAAGGTATTGCTGAGGCGTATTCGTGGGCTGCTTGCTTGCCTTTCACATTTACTGTGATCCAGTGCCTTGAATCTAGGAAGCCTTAAATTCCTCTCATTTGAACAACAAGGCCAGGACAAATGAATTGTCCGTTTTTATGCCATTCTGAAATTTTGAACCTGGCGTCCTGCTTTGTTTAGAGGGAAAGAAAAAAAACAACACCTCAAAGCCTGAAGGTGAAGATTTTACCTTTTATTTTTTAATTATGTGGTCCTTTTATATTTCCTATATTCCCTCCAGCAGCTTTCTGGTACTCTGATACATTCATGGAAACAGATCTCTCTCTTTTATATTTTGACTTGAAGGTTTCAGTTTCCCTAATTATGTTCTCTACCATATCAAATGACTGCAACGTGGTAAAAGGATCCTCTGTCAAACCAGGAGGGAATTGGTGAGCTGGTGTTTCCCAACTTCTTGCTCCTTGGATCTTTTGGGACCAAGGGGTCCCCAACACGGCCATTTTCACTCTGTACTGTTCAGTTGTATTTTATAATTGGGTGACGGTAGCCAAAGAGAGAGGAGTGTGAGGAAGAATGTTTATGTGGGTGGATTGTGTCTGTAGGCAATCATTTTGGAACAGGAAGGAAAGGGGCCATAATAGCTAGAAAGGATTGGCTTCAGGGGAAATAGCCCAAATCTCAGTTCAAACAAGATAAGGGTTGAAGAGATAGAATCTGCAGATAAAGGTGTTTTCCCCTGCGCTGGGCTAATGCTTTAAATGTGTGGGAGATTTTCTTTTTTTTTTTTTTTTCCTTTTTCGGGCTTTTATTCCCTACAGTCCTAAGGAGAGAATGTATCCTGCTCAAGAGGAAAACCTTCAACTACAGACAACCCGCAGTCTCCCCAATCCTCACAAGCTATAAGGTTTCAAGCACAAATATTTCAAGCAAACACACCGGGTGCCCCTCTGCATCGATTGTGATTTTTTGGTGCTAAGGAGGCCAAGCTGCAGATGACGTTGAAGGTCGAATGAAGGTAGAAAAACCGCAAAACAGCAAGAAACATCACCCACTGCAAGCTAATTGGGAAGGAAATGGCTTCAAACTGACAGACTGTGGATAACTGAAATCTCATAGGGACAAAGGTTTGTGTCATTGAAAGGGGGTAGCTTTGCCTATTTAAATTGTGCAAACAAAAGAAAGCCCCCTCGTGGGGTTGGGAAGTTCTATTAGCCAATATTACCATGCTCGTTTTAGGCCCTCCTGTGTCACAAACCCTGAACATGTGCTGTATGTCCTCAGGCATTCATTCATTGGTTAATTTACTTATTCAAAGTAAGGCAACAACAACAACAAAAGCAAAAGAAAAACCCCAAACAAATTACATACCGGGGCACAGACAGCATTAGCATGCAGCAGTTTTGATCTGTGTGTGTGTGTGTGTGTGTGTGTGTGTGTGTGTGTGTGTGTGTAAGAAATGTGTTTGGTCTGAATCTGTTCATGTGTTAAACTCTAGAGAAAGTGACACAGCTTAGAATGGCTTTTCTGGGAATTAAAAAAAAAAATTCTTTGAAGGTATCCCTATATTGAGAACCAGGGATATGTTCTATAATGTCACAGATTACTTTGCAGCCATTTTGGGCTGACTTTAATCAATGTTCCAGGAAAAGCTAGTGGAAGAGGCCAATTTTTCTCTTATGGATGTGGTAACAGTTATATACTTAATTATATCCTTTGGTTTTGAAACCTTTAAAGAATGCTTACAAAAGTAACCTTGTATATATTTCTTTATATTTTAAAGCTGAATTATAATGAGCAAACTAAATACGGTTCAATTATAATGGAATGAATTAATGTCTTAAAATTTGTGTTTGGTTGGGTCTTCCAAAAGAGACCCTTCAACAAATTATGATGACACTATTTAGTGGCTTTTGGAAAGAAATTTATTAAGATCCAGAAAAGTAAAAACAAAAACAAAACAAAACAAAAAATAAAAAAAGCCCTTTTTATGTCACAGAAGAATTAGGATGAATGTTCTGACTTTTTCATCTGGTCTCAAGGATGAATTTGTAAGTTTTCCTTCCATGGACTCTGACTTCCTTAAACATTTTACAGATTAATAATGTATTGGTTTCAATATCTCATATACAACATTAAATTTTGGTTTGATGGCAGATTTTTGTTTTAAAGAAAGGAATGTGAGCTGAAGTAAGAAAGTAAAAGCCCGTCTGGAAGAAAAAGGGAGAAGAAAAGAAACGAAGGCAGAGAAAGGAAGGGGGGAAGGAAAGAAGGAAAGAATTAGGTTACTTTTTACTTTCCTTACTTCCAATTTTGTTTCCAGAGAACACCCTTTCTAGAGCAGTGTTACTACTCCTACTGCTGCTACTCCTACTACTACTAAAAATACCTAGCTACTCAAGAGGCTGAGTTCTGAGGATCTCTGTTCAAAGCCAGGCCAGGCAGGAAAGTCTTTGAGACCCTTTTCTCCAATTAACCACAAAAAAAAGAAAGCCAGAAGTGGAGCTGTGGGCCAAGTGGTAGAGCACTAACTTTGAACAAAATTGCTCAGGAATGGTGCCTAGGCCTTGAGTTCAAGCTACAAGACAGGTTACAAAAATATAAATAAATAAACAAACATGGTAGCTGGTATACCCCTATAATCCCAGCACTTGAAAGAAAGAAGTAGGAGAATTGTAAGTTGGAAGTCATCCTGGACTCTATAGCAAGACCACATCTTAAAGACAAAACAAAACAACAACACACAAAAGGAATTTATTTAAAAAAAAATGAAACTAAAACCAGAAACAAGACTTGGGTGGCTGTTGTAATTTTCCTTCTGTAATTGAGCTCTTCTTTGTGATTTGTTTTTATTGCTGCATTATTGCCTCTCAGGGGTTCCCAAACTTGAGGACATTGAGAATCAAGAAAACTGCAAAGTAACACACTACATCATAATGTTGTGAATATATTAATATTATATCTTAAAAATATGTGGGAGACTCTCCTGGCTGGCTAGTAGGGATCTTGAGAGGTTGAGCCAGTGGAACTGTGGGATAGCCTTTGTCCCCTACAAGTTTTCATTTGACACTGGGAGATCAGAATCCAAGCAGGGCCTGTGAATGAGCTGTATTACACAGCTATGCACCAAGTGGCTAGCCTTTGAGTGTGGCAATTCCCTGGTCAAATATGGCTTTTTAGGCAAATTGAGTTTATTTAACTCTGAACTTTGAGATGAGTACCGGATCTGTCTGCATAGGGCAAAAGGGATTTGGAGGAACATGAAAATTTACCTGCCCTGTAGTATTTCCTCTACCAAACTTATCCTACTACCAGAAATGACCAGGGTCTGCACCAGTTCTTAGTTTTAAGGCATTGTGTCCAGAGGGTCTCCATTAAAATGCAAATATGTTACTAAGAAGAGGCTATTCATCAATCTATTTGCACTTTCTCAAGGATTAGTTTATCAGATCCACGGAAAGAGTCAGGCCTGGAGGAAGGAGAGAAAGATCCTTTGGGTATTTCAATGGGCCTTTTGCTGTCTCTGGGAGCTTTTTGTGCGTGTGTCTTTAAATCCTTGCTACCATTGAAATTCAATTCTTCCTCAATGGCCCACTTCATTTCTTATCTTTCCCCTGAAGGGTTTTCTGAGCTACCGAAGAGACTTGTGTCTCTTCCATCTGAATTCCTCACTTTCATTAGTGTTTCATTTGTTAGCCAAGTTTTTTCTTTGTTGTGAGTAGCCTTCCCTTTGGAAACTTCTGTGGCCCTCTTGGTGTGCTCCAACCAGGCTAGCATCATTTGAAGGTGAATGGAGTGTAGTGATCTGGCATGGCCCTGGGGTCTCTCCTGATGCTTTCAGCTTCATCCTTCTCCCTGGCTTCCCTCGGTTTGGATAGATGACTTCTGAGCCTTCAACCTCCATTTGGATACCTCATCAGGATCTGAATGGATTCTAGTGGGGCTAGGTGGGATGGCTGGGCCTGTCTTGCCAGGTAGGGTCTGTAGAGTGAATGGAGTGGCTGTCCCATTCTGCCAATTACCATGAGGGAGATGTGGACCTGTGTAGTCAGATAGGGAGAGGGAAAAACCCTGTGGAGGGGATACCCCCTCTTCTTCCTGGGGACCTTGGGGAAAGAGGAGACTGCTCACAGAGTCTGCAACTCCTCTCTTCTCAAAGACCTTGGGAAAGTGGAGAGCCCCTGGGGAAGCCTGTATCCTCTCCTCTGGCAAAGTTGAGATAACTACTCTGAGAAAGCAAACACCTGGAGGATTCTAGAGCATGACCCTCACAGGGGACAACCCCTCCCCTCCCACTGGAGGGGAGGTGGGTAGTACCCAACCAGATGCCAGAGCAGCAAGACTCACCAAGACTATGAGGAACCCTATGTGTCTACAGTGGGGCTACAGATTTCTAGGCTTCATGCCTCCATGTCTTTTTTTTTTCTTTTTTTTTTTTTCTATTTTGCAGGTCCTGGGGCTTGAAGCTAGCACTCTACCACTTAAGCCACAACTCCACTGGAGGCTTTTTGGGTAGTTAGTTGGAAATAAGAGTTCCTTTCCAGGGCTGGCTTTAACCAGTGATCATCAGATCTCATCCTTCTGAGTAGCTAGGATTATAGGCATGAGCCACTAGTATCTGGCTCTACTCCTACTTTTCCTGCCTCATAAGTGTTTTTTTTTTTTTTTTGGGAGGAGTCTTTCAACTACTTTGACTCCTGTAATAGAGCTCTCAACTTCTTACCCCCCTGTATCTTTTTTTCCCCCCAAGTCCTTGTCAGATTGAGACAATATACCTGAAGACCCTCAGACAGTATCAACCATAGCCCTGACTCTTTGGAGTAAAAAGAGATGTTCTGTTTCTGGCAAGATAGAAGGGATCAGGTTTGTCCTTCAGACTGAGGCCCATGAAGAATCAGGTCATTGAATAATGGTTCCAGGTCATTGAATAATGGCAGCAGGTCTACCTTCTTGACTAACCCAAGGCCTGATTTTGAAAGAATGAAGGAAAGAGACCAATTCCGTGTGCTATGAGGGACAGTCAGGCTGGTTATCCAACTGTAGAATGTAAATATTCTCTTTACATGTTGTAAATGGTCCCTTTTTAAATTTCCTCTCTGGGTCATGTGATTACATTATAGGGCCTTCATACTGTAGACCTTTTGATATCCTTATATATCAACTGAGGATTTGGGGTTGCAAGAAAAGTTGAGCTAAGGTGATTATATAGAATATTTCATAGTCTTGGCAAATGAAAAGTCTCCAGTGAAATAGATACCTTTCAAATGATGCCCTTGTAACAGTATAGGCCCCATTTTCAGTACTCTTTTCTTCTGGGTGGGCTTCATTCTCAGGCCCAAGGATGGAAGTGTCAGTACTTGGCTCATGTGCTTCACAGGGACATGGCGGCTTAACATTGGAAATGTGCACTTGCTCATTCCCTCTCTCTTTTGTTCTCTGCTTCTTCCATCTCTCCCTATTCTCTCTCCTTCCATCCTTTCCCATTTCCCCCTCTGTCTGTCTATCTATCTGACTGACTGACTGTCTTAGAAAAAAGAATTTCTTCTCATTTGGGTCACAGTCATTTCTTACTGATTGGCCATCCAGAGTCACCAATCTTTACTGTTGGGAGACATGTTCCCTCTTGATAGACAGTACCATCAGAATTGCAGAGAATAGGGAAGAGGCAGGTCCCAAGGAGAGAGAGATGAAGGATCGTCAAAAGGTAATAGGCACAAATGTCCTCCTACTTTTTGTACTTAGTTGATATTTATCCATGTTTCTAGGTGAAGGGAGATTCAGGCTTCAGAGAGGAGGGAAGGTTGCTGTGTGCTAATTAATTTATCTTTTCTTTATCATAAGTTAGTTTGTAGTGGGCTTCTTTCTCTCTCATTCCCAACCAAGAGTTCTAATAGTCCTAACATGTAGTGATAGTCTTGAAAATGAGACAGATTGAGGCGTGATGAGGGCAGAGTTCAAGGCCAAGACAAGTAAGGCAAGGATTCAAAGTACATTCACTTTCCCTTAAATGGTGCTTGGTGCTTTTCCTTGACTTTCCTATAATTAGAGTCCTGCTCTGTTGGAACCTGAAAACAAGTCCCAAACAAGTGGCATTCCCTGTGCAGGTTTTTCAGGGTCTCCGAGATGATTGGGCTTGAGCTAGATGTTAGGATGAATGTATTTTGGCCACGGTGGGCATAGGATATCTCTGCAGAAGTATACCAGGGTCAAAAGAGACCTGGGCAGGGGGCAGGAGAGGATGGAACTGCCTTTTCATTCTTGGGGATCAGGAATTTAAGTGGCTAGGGCTGCACTTGCTCATCTACAAGTCCAGTGTCTCAAGCTGAATGATTTGGAAGATCTATGTTTTTGTGGACTGGAGTACTCGTCTGTCCCATCTGGGACAGTGGTGGTCTTGAGAAGTCCTTGAGAGAGAGGAGGGAGAAGGGATGATGGAGCTGTGACTTGTAAGGAGATCTCTAGTTTCTGCATTGGTCTAAATTGGATTGGGTGGCTAGAGTGTCAATGAGCGTTCCATCTATTCTCAATGGCTGTTGGCTTGATTTTGCAGCATTGCCAAGGATTAAGTAAGCAACTGTCATATTATGAGAAGAGAGGGAAAAAATGACCACTGATGAAGTTGAGTATGGTGATACATGCCTATAATCCAACACCAGGAGATGGAGGCAAGAGGAGAGAGTCTCAAGCCATCTTGGACTATGTTGGACGATTCTCTCCAAACAAACAAACATTACTATTGCTATACCTCTTTCATCATTTATTTATGTGAAGCAAAAAGTCCAGAGACTGTCAATTCAAAAAAATCTAAGGCTTCTTTTTGGGAAGTAAGAACACAATAGAGCAGTGGGAAGGCACTCAGCCCAGAACTAGCTCACGGAACAGATAGCTGGCAACTGGAAAGACAACTGTCACCTGCTTATGACCTCTTCCCTCCTTCTTTCATTGAGATATAATTTAATATATCATAAAAGTCATCATTATAAAACATACAATTTAGTGATTCTTTGTATATTTACAGGGTTGTACAATCATAACAACTATTTCATTCCAGAACACTTACCACCCAAAAGCAAACAAGAACCTTTAGCAATCACCCTTCCTAACTCTGGCACTCACTAATCCACTTCGTTTTTTTGGCTTTGCCTCTTCTGAACCTTCATACACATGAAATTGTATAATTCATGGGCTTTTGTGGCTGGCTTTCTTCATTTACGTTCATCTAGACTACAGGATATATCAATATCTTCCTTTTTATAGCCATCTAATATTCCTCCTGTTTGATTATACTACCTTTTATTTATCCATACATCATTTGATGGACATTTGGGTTGCTTCATCTTTTGGGCTGTGGATGTTCATGAAGTGCAAATACTCCTTTGTTTTCCTCTGTGGCTATTCATGTAAACATCTTTGCGTAAAGAAAAATTTCTATTTCTTTGCGTACAGTCTTATTAGTTGGATTTCTGGGTTTTATTGATTATGTAGTTTAATTTTTTAAATAACTGCCAATCCTCATTCATCTCTTTTCTATTCAGGTGCAGATAGAAGATAGAAAGTGCTGTCATTTTTGGACAGAAAGAGTTATAAAGCTTGCTATTCTTTTTTTTTAATTGTCATTATTAAGTAGTTGCATAATGGGGTTATAATCCCACAAGTTAGTTTATGAGTACAATGCTTCTTGAGAATGTCACCCCTTCCTTCATTATTCCCAATTTTCCCCCTCCTGCTTGCTATTCTTTCCTGACAAGGCCAATTCGCTTATGGAAGAGGGAGAAATGGCAGCTGTCCTTGTTCAGGCGCATTTTTATACAGCCCTTAGACTAGAGGCAAGAGGTTCTCCACAGGCATAGCTGGTGATCTGGGTGGAGAGAGGTAACTCTACTATCCAGAGAAGTTAGCAGGCACCCTGGGGAGAGTTCTCTTTTCTTTTTTTTCCCCTCCTCTTTTTATTCTAATTTGTTAAAGGCAGGTCTGGGTAGAGGGCATTCTGCTGATGCAGCTGGGGGCTAGAGATGTGCTAAGGTCCTAGGATGGAGACTGTCAAGCCCCAGATGGAAAAGGATGTACTCACGGCCGGCTTATCCATCGTTCTTACAGCACTTTTCTTACCCTCTTAAGTTCTAGTCAATAGTGAGTTGGAAATAATTGAAAATTGGAATTGGAGAGAAGAATATCTTGCAGTTTCCTTATCTATACAAAAGTGCCTTAGACTCTCTGGGAATTATGAATGATCAAACAGTCCACCAGCTCATGGGCAGAGTCCAGCAATGGGCAGACAGTGACTGTGATGCCTTTGACCTTGAACGAACACATAAGGGGGTGAGTAAAAGCGTCCATGTGTCAGAAAATACTGCACACAGTAGGTATACAATAAGCAAGGGAGAGTGGAAAGGATAAATCAGAAAGAACAGAGCATTAAAACTGCAGAAGAAATATTAACCTTCTTCAAAGAAAGTTCTCAACAGAAATCTTTGTCTTAGTAGTTGGAAGATTCTGCCTCAGATCATTTATAGGCAACATATGCGCAGCTGTCTCTACCCCCTGCAATTAATTGGTCTTTGCTCAGGCTGCTGTCTGTCTCTGGAGAGGAGCGGCGCCTCCCCTCCCCCTTTTAAGTAAGAATCACATGATGTTTTCCTTGCTGTCATCACTGGGAGCAGGAGAAAACCTGTATATCCTGTCCTGTGTGTCCTGTCCTGTTGTGCTCTTGTGTGTGTTTTGTCTGCTGCTCTGTGTGTCAGCATCCTGGCCATTCTGGGATTTGGTTCTGGATCTGCCAGAGCCAGAACTAAAGCCCAGAAAGCGATTAGACAGTTTAGTAGAGCACAGATTAAACAATTCCAGCCTCAAGACCCAATCAAAGAGATTTACTGTGTTTCTAAAAAGACTTGAAAGTTGACTAGTGGAGAGATACACACAGAGAGTCTCTGTGAGTGAACCATTATGTGAATGTGGCTACAGTATCTCTTAGTGACAAGCCCCTAGAAACAGATATCAGCTATGGCCACCAATATAAAGCCTGGATCTCTCAATAGTGGGCAATGCCAAGGAACAGCAGTTTCGTGGAAGGAATTTTTTTTTAAGTGCACAAGAGATCTATCAGTAAGAATCTGGGCAAATTTGAAGAGAATGATTATCTTTCCTCTGTCTGCAGAGGTCAGGCAAAGTGCAATTATTTATATAAGTCAGGCAGAAAAATCCTGTGAAGGAGAGTGCGGAAAGGGGTGGAGGGCCTGGGTTGGTACAGATGGTCTGTCCCCATTGATCAGCCTCAAAAGGCAGACTCCTCCTTTCTTCTTCCCTGGGAAGAAGGGACGTTCCTACCATCTCACAGGAAATACATAGCATGTCACAGGTCGGACATATATTCTGGAGGCCTAGAGTATATGGAATGCAGGGCTGACGATGAAGATTTTTTTTTCTCTCCCTCCCTCCCTCCCTCCCTCCCTCCCTCCCTCCCTCCCTCCCTCCCTCCCTTCCTCCTTTTCTCTTTGGCAGTGCTAGGATTTGAACTCAAGACCTTGCTCACACTTGCTAAGTAAACCCTCCATCACTTGAGTCACAACTCAAGTCCTTTTGCTTCTGGTTCACCCAGGCCAACCTCAAATCTTGATCCTTCTATCTTTGCTACCTGGGTAGCTGAGACTACAGGCATGTGCCACTACACCTGGCTCCAGATAAGGAGTCTCCCTGAGTAACTTTAGGAGCTATGTTGGAAAGAGGATGTGTTATAAACCCTCTGAGATGGTCCTATTTTGAGTGGAGGGAATGTGGGGCTGAAGGTGAAATTAATCTCTTTGTCTAAGGAGGTCATCCCACTTCTGATTCAGAGCCCACCAGTTAACATGAGCACCTGCCTGGCAAGGGGTAGGGAGACTGTTTTTTACTCTCACATGGAAGATCTCCTTTATTCAACCTTAGACAAGTTACTCCTGTTCCCTCATGCTGTTACTCTGCTTCCTCCTCCACAGAACGAATGTCTGGATGGCAGGCATTTCCCATATCACATTCTGAGAAGAAGTAGGTTTGTCTGAAAACTTTCCTGCAGCATCATAGGGCCAGGGAGTATGGTTGGGTGGAAATAGATCTGGGATCCTATACTCTCCTTTAAAATAGGTTTGTCGGAGCCAGGTGCTAGTGGCTCACGCCTGCAATCCTAGCTACTCAGGAAGCTGAGATCTGAGGAATGCAATTCAAAGCCAGCTTGTGCAGAAAAGTCCTCGTGAGACTCTTATCTCCAATAAACTACTTAAAAATAAAACAACGGAAGTGGCACTGTGGCTTAAATGGTAGAGTGCCAGCCTTGAGTACAAACAGGCTCAGGGACAGCACCCAGGCCCTGAGTTCAAGTCTCAGGATGGGCAAAAACAACAACAACAGCAGCAACAAACTATATATCTCTCTCTCTATCTGTATAGTTTTGCTAGGTAGACAAAGTGGTACAGGTCTGTAAATCCCACCTGCCCAGAAGGTGAAGGGAGAAGGATCTTAAGTTTGAGGCCAGCTCTAGCAGTGATGAGACCTTTTCTCAGAGACAAAATATACACTAAAGGGCTGAAGGATATTACTCAGGTGATACAGTGCATGCAGGAAGGCTCTGTGTTCAACCCCCAATACTTCAAAAACAAAATAACTCAAATAAAAGCAAAACTTCACTTTTATCCTTTCTGTTCTATACGTTGTAATTCACTCAAAGAGAATACTTGCATATAGGGATATCTTATTTGCAAATGGTAGCAAACTCACTGGATTTGTGGCTTTCCTAAGTACCTGGCAATGTCCTTATTTCCTCAACAACCCTTCTGTAGTTCCCAACCTTCCCTCCATCTTCTTTCCCTGTTTCTTCTATCCCCACCCCTTTCTTTCCTCTTTTTGTTTTTTTTGAGTCAGAATCTTATTGTATTGCCCAGGATGACCTTGAACTCCCCATCCTCCTGCTTCATTCTCCTAGTGTTGAGTCTATAGACATATACCACAATGCCCAGATATTTTTTTGATTAACTCTTTTGATTATTCATCGTAATCAGTTTTAAAATACAAGAGAACTTATTTGCTCAGGGTAAAGCTAAAAGAAAGTCAGTCTTGCTACCATGAATAAAGACCAAAATAGTAGGAAGATGTATATATCTATATACATAGATATGCATATCTATATACACCTCTCTATATTTGCATATATATATGTATATATATATATATATGCTTATGACACTACAGAGAATGAAGACATATATAAACAGCACAGATCTCTCCCTAGGATTGATGCTTTCTATCTGAATTTTGAAGAATCTACACCACCAAAACTCAGAGCTGGACTGGGAAGGTGGCTCAGAGATAGAGTGCTTGCCTTGCATGCATGAGGCTCTGGGTTTGATTCCTCAGCACCACATAAGCAGAAAAAAGCCAGAAGTGGCACCGTGGCTCAAGTGCTAGGGCTCTAGCCTTGAGCTCAAGAGCTGAAGGACATCGCCAAGGCCCAGAGCTCGGCCCCCAAGACTGGCCAAAAAAATAAATAAATAAAAAAACCACACACACAAAAAAACCCTCAGCGCTTCAGGTAGCTACTGAACGTGTGCATGTGAAGAAGGCATCTATTGCAGGCTCTAATCTTGGTGAACACAAATTACTCTGAAAGACTTTAAAATTATACAATACCCTTATTTTAAAATATATTGCTTAACACTGAATATTGTAATCCTGAGATATTATTTTGTTGGGCACCAAAGAAATAAACCTCCAAGAGAGCTGTGAAATGTATGGCTTCAAGAAATTCTTAAAAGATGATTTTATGGGTGGCATCTGAATTAAAGCCAGGCACGTTGATGTAATTGTTATAGTCTCTTTTTTGGTGTGCCAGTCCTGGGACTTGAAATTCCTGAGCATTTTCTCTCAAGGATAGTGAGTGCTCTATCACTTGAGCTATAGCTCAACTTTATCTTTTTTTTTTTTTTTTTAAAAAATGTATTTACTTTTATTTTATTTTTGTGTGACTATTTGGAGATAAGAGTGCAATGGGTTTCCTGCCCTGCATTGCTCAAATATTTTATACTTTTTCTTTCCTAACGCTTTTTTCCATTTTGGTTCTGGCTCCTTGTCTCTGGGAGAGGTAAGTAGGCAGAGGAGGCCATGATGAACCTCAGTCTTTTGTGAGGGTCTACACCTATGGCTGAGGTCCTTGCTGCTGCGACCCCAGGTCAAAACCTACGCAATGGGAGTTGAGCAGCTTGCCAGCCTCTTTACAAGTTGTACGCACATGGAGAGCCTCATGGAAGACCAGAGGAGTCTCCATCTTCAATCACAGGAATTGAAGAACTAGTCATTCTTGTAGGGTTTCCTAAACAAAAAGTCTGTTTCACAAAGTGGGTCTCTGGAGGGGTGTGAGCGAGTTATGCTTTGCTTAACACTGCCTAGTAGCCCTAGGGCTTGCTCAGGAGGAGGGAGGGGGAGGCGGCTCAGCACCCTGTAACGGGGCTGCTTGGGATCTATGCTAATGAAGTGACCATCTGTATCACATAATTATAAGTGGTCTCCCCTGACTGATCTCCATGTGCTGACACAGACTGAGGGGAGGTGCCCCCTTCGTGGCCGCTGCAGCCGGGGAAGGAAAGGCAAGGGAGGAGATGGTAGTGTGTAGTCCGCACTTCAAGGCACAGGACCTGCTGAGTGGACAGGTGCTGGCAGCATGATGTCCATGGGCCATGAAGCCTGCCTCTCCTGCAAGCTGACATCTATATCTCCATCTATCTGCATTGCAAACTGACGTGACATGAGGAATGCCACTCTCTATTACTCCATAGTCACCAACGTCTCTTTTGTATTGGAAGTCTCCAGAGCCAATGTCCTGATCACAACTCCCTTGGTCCCTTCCTCCAGCTTGACAGGATGAGCTACTGCTGTGGACAGTAGGAGTGTCATTAATTCCCGTTGAGTTCTTCGTTGTGGGCTCTTTCCAACATTTATAGGGCTGGGAAACTAACTTTTATGTTTGATAATTCTGGCCAAGTTTCAACCTTGCCTTTGCTAACTAAACAGAGTTGGTATTTAGACCTGATATTTGTCCATTTTGGTGCATGTCAAGTTTTGCTCATTGGTGTTCAAAAGAGTTAGTGCTGCTTTGGAAGCATACACTAGCATGATGGGAGTGTAGCTCGGGTCTGTGGGTACAGCCCTTGTCTTCTATGTTTCCTGGTTCTTACTCTGGCTCTCTGCCAGTTCTTTCTCCTCTGGCACTTTCTCCTGTTCTGAGAAAAACCTCTGGCTGGACGACAATCAAGACAGACTCAGCAGACACCATCAAGTGAGTGGTTGTGGTGCAAGTGCGTAAAACTAGAAGCAAAGAACCACCTTCTGTTTGTTGAAAGCAGGTTAAAAGAGTGAGCTTCTGAAAGGCTGACAGCATTTGATACATGAGCAAGATCACTACAGAGGAAGGAGTTTGAGATATACAAGATCTCTCTCTTTATTTATCTCTATCTATCTATCTATCTATCTATCTATCTATCTATCTATCTATCTATCTATCTATCTATCTATCTGTCTGTCTGTCTGTCTGTCTGTCTGTCTGTCTGTCTGTCTGTCTGTCTGTCTGTCTGTCTATCTAATATTAATCAGGCCAAGTAAACGGATTGTGCTGTTCAAGTCTTCTGTCATTATTTTGATTTGTTTATAAACATTACTTCATATATTTTGAAACTATGTTATTTGGTACAAATATTTTGGATTTCTATTTCTCTAGTGAATCAATCCTTTTATTAAGATAGTATATCTATATTTCAGGAGATAGTCTATGTACTAGAATGTACTTATGTGATATATCCACTCCAATTTTCTTTTTTTCCCCCAACTGTCTTTTGATTGATGTATCTATGTGTATAGTCTCCTATCTTTTTATTTTTAACTTATCTCATATTTAAAGTAAGTGTCATGAGCAAGACATAGTTTCCATGCAGGTATTACAGGTATAGATTACATGCCTGTAATCCTAGCACTTGGGAGACTGAGGCAGGAAAATCATGAGTTTGAGGCCAGCTTCAGTTCCATAGAAAAGACAGCTGAGATGTACATATGACCATATAAGATGATAAGTGAAATGAACTCCAAGATAGGGACACATATACCTTTTCTCTTTCTTGCTATTGTTTCTAACATATTTATAATGTACCATGTGATTTTTTTTTTGTTGCTTTGTATGTTCCTCCCCCACAGTATAATCTCTATTTTCACTGTATTTGATGTCGGTGCCCTGCATCTTGTATATATATTTCTCTAATTCGGGGAGGGAAAGGGAAAAAACAAATGCTTAAATAAGGATACAGGTTGACCCATTGTAACAATGAGATGTACAAAACACTAACTTGAAAATGAACTTTACAACTTCGAGGGGTGAGGGGTGGGGTGGTGGTGGGGGTAGTTGTGAAGGTGGGAGGGAAGGGATGTAGGAGGAAACAAAGGAGGAGGCAACAATGCTCAATAGAAAATGTATCATTACCTTGCTCATGTAATGTAACCACTCTGTACAGCATTTTTACAATAAACACGTACAAAAAAAGAAAAAAGACAGCTTAGGATAGAAAGTCAATCTTGTCTGAAAAAGAAACAAACATATACAAATACATATCACAAATAACATACAAACACAAATATGTACCTAAACACAAGCAAGCAGAAAAGTAGTTTTCTCATAGGCTATTAAGTGGACCTGGCTTTTTGTATCCAACTGAGAATTTCTATTTTAGCCAAAGTGTTTGGACCATTTATGTGTCATGCAATTATCAATTTGATTAGGTTTAAATCTTCCATTTTCCACTTGTTTTGCATTTGTCCTGTCTCTACTTTGCTCTTTTAGTCTTCGTTCCCTGCCTATTTGTAGAATGATTTTTTTATTGTGAAAATACCATACAGAGGGGTTACAATTACATGAGCAAGGTAATTAGCACATATTTATAAGATGATTTCTTTGTTGCTTTGTATGTCCCTCCCCCATGTTTTCACTGTATTTGGTGTTGGTATAATTTGTGGAGGGGAAGGGAAAAATCAAATTGTTTAAATAGGGATACAGGTGGACCCATTGCAACAATGAGATGTACAAGATGTTGTCGAAAAATGAACTTTACAACTTTGGCATGGGGTGGGGTGGGGGTGGGGTGGGAAGGAGATGGGAAAGGATGGTAAGGGGAAACAGAGGAGGCAACAGTGCTTGTAGAATGATTATTTTTATGGTTCTGTTTTAACTTTACTTCTATTCTCTAGTTATCTCTTCATCTTATTGTTATTATTTGCTAATTTTAAAGATCCTTGTTCTCTAATTTCATCATCATGGTTGTTTCTTTGATGTTTATTTCATTGATTGGTATTTTTTCTACTTTTATGTAGAACAAAATTCTTAGCGTTTTTCTATGCCTTACATTTTAAAAATCAGCAACTTATATTGTGAATTTTATATTGTTGCTTACGTGGGTTTTTATATTTTAAAAAAATTGTTGGTTTTTTTCCTGGTACACTTTTTTTTAAGTGCTGGTACTGGGGCTTGAACTCAGGGACTGAACTCTGTCCCTAAGCTCTTTCGCTCAAGGCCAGCACTCTACCACTTGAGCCATAGGCCACTTCCAGGTTTTTTGGTGGTGGTTAATTAGAGATAAATGCCTCTCTTTCTTGCCCAGGTTGTTTTCCTCTGACCCTCAGATCTCAGCCTTCTGAGTAGCTAGGTTTATAGGCATGAGCCACTGGCACCCAGCATCTGGTGCACTCTTAATTGTCTTTGAATCAGTGTTTGCTTGTTTGATTTGTTTTTAAGCTTGTGTTAGGGCAAATCCAGTACAACCTTTAGTCTAAGTCTAATTTAATCCCTTAATAATCCTTAATTATTAAGTCAACATGGATTCATATTATTATATGGATTCACATTACAAAACCTTTCTACTTTGTCTTGAGGATCATAGCTTACTCCTAGCCCTGTGTAAAGTTGGGACATCATTCATATATTAACTTCTGGTTATTTTTTATTATCTCTGAAAATTTCTCCTATTGCATTTAGCCAAAGATTTAAGAGGCTCTTCTGCAGTCACCGGTTCTCTCATTATGCACTTCTACTCCTGGCTTTTTTGCTCTTCAATATTTAGCTTTTTTGGCTCCTCTGAATATTGTTTTCTCTGCTCAGTAAAACCGCTGGTCTCTGTTTGGGGTCGTCTGAGATCTTCCTTCATCAGATGTAGTCAGTCATTGTTCTCTTGTGATCAACAGCTCATTTGTCTACAGTTCTGCTCTGTATAGGGTATGTGCTGTCATAGGGTATGGGCTGGCTGGTTCCTTAACACAGGAAGATAAAAACAGTTTCTACTATTCTACCTAAACATCAGTCATGTCATACATGATTTTTTCTCACTAAAATTATCTGAGAGTTGAAAGACAGCACATACATAGGACATTAAGAGGTAAATTAAATTACATAACACATTAAAACACGCAGGACATTGAAAGGCTATTAAAGGTAAAACTATCATCTTCTATCTGTCTACTTTCATTATAGCCCACTCACCTTCCAGAACACTAGCAAATGTTGAATCTGGTTTTATTAATGACCAGTATAAAAATGAGGAGATGAGTTGGGTGTGTTGTTGGTATATTTCTTATGGCTGTGTGTCATTTGCCCCCTGTAAACCATCCATTAGCACCTCTAGAGTGCTAACATTCTTTTCTTTTTAAATTTTTGGGTCCAGTTGTGGGTCCTGAACTCTGGGCCTGGGCACTGTCCCTCAGCTCTTCAACTCAAGGCTAGTGCTCTACCACTTGAGCCACAGCACCACTTCTGGCTTTTCTCTTTTTACTTATGTGGTGCTGAGGAATTAAACCCAGGGCCTCAGGCATGCAAGGCAAGCGCTCTATGACTGAGCCACCTTCTCAGCTCATAGAATGCTAACATTCTTTAGTTTGATGAGTTTGTATCTGTTTCTCAGGAGAATGAAGGCTAGCTGTTTTCTCCCTGGGCCTCCATGAAGAGCCTCTGTGAGAATCTGTGTGCTGAGGCATTTGAGTGACAAGTACCACTGGTTGTATCAGAAAAGCTCAGGAAATGAAGTTCTCAAGAGCTGACATCAACGGACTCCTAAGGGCAAAGGGAAGTGAAAGTGTCCCTGTGAGCAGGACAAGCTGAAGTAGCAAGCTACAAACATTTTATTAAAATCTCATACTTTATATTACAAACCAACGAGTGACTCCTTGAGTTTAACTGCGTATGTTTCATATTTTGGAATCAGAAATTCATCTTCAAGGGTCAGATGTACCACAATTGTTCTTCTTCTCTACCACCACAGAATTAATTACTTTTAAGACCTGATTTGTGTGGAACGATGCCTACTACCATTTCTATTAACCACATGGGAGATCAGGTATAATTATTTCTTTTAATCCAGTGTCTGCCTTAACTTCCTGAGTACCTGGGACTAAAGGTGTATGCTGCTGTGCTGGGTTCACATCTTTGTTCTTTTTTTTTCCTCCTCCCATTTTTAGCACTACAGCAGAATCAGAACTGACAGCTTCCAACCTTCATCTTTGAGAAGGTTCTCACATTTACTCTATAAGCTTCACAAATGGATGGTGGCCAGGTGATAAACAGTGTGTTGACCATGTTGAGATGGTAGTTCTTGTAATTCCCCAGAGTTTAGTGCTGGGAACAGATTTTGTGAAGCTGTGACTTAACAAAATTAGATCAAACCAGCCAGCAATTCTAGGTTTTCTCAGAACTATTATGGACAAGTTGATTTTGCTGGCTACTTTTCTCTCCTTGAGTTTCACTGTACCTGTTTGCCTCTCCATTTGGGCTATAAAGAGGAGGGACCTTGGGAGAGAGTATTTAGCAGGGTCTCTACCTCTTGACTGTCTAAAAGTGAGGGAAACAGCAGTGTTACTTCTGTTAGCCATCCAAAGAGTCTGTAGGAGAGAGGAAAGCTGGAATCATTGCTTTCGGTTGACTAATGGGAAACAGATTTGGAGGGGTTAAGTGATTGGTCTGTGGTGACTTGGGTAAGGTCTCCAACGAGCGGGGGTGAGGGGTACTCTCTTAGTCCCACTGTTCTTACCATTGTGCCGCCTGTGTGGTCCAACAGCTCAATTCCCTGACAGCTGCTCCTTAGAAAACACACACAGATTTGCCTTTCTGAAGGGAATACATTTTATGAAGTGGATAAATGGATTTAAGATATATAGTCAAGTCAAAGAATGAGGAAGAATAAAAGTGAGTCCTCAGAGCATTGGACAACAGCTAGTTAACATTTGGTTCCTGACCTTCAGGGGATGGACACTCTTGTTACCTGATCCTTCTATCTGTGGTGGGGAGCTCTCAAAGGGCACTTAACTCTGAGTAATAAACCTTGGCAAGAATTAGTTAAACGAATTTGATGTGGAAAGCCTTGATCTTTCTTTCTCTAACATTTTAAAAGGCATCACTTTAAAAATACATGCACAATCTTTAGTGTGAATTTCTGATGTATAGAATAGGTACCATTTCAGACCTGGAATGATTCTGTACAAGAAGGCCTCTGACACCGAGGAACTGTCTATATGGTGTTTAATTATGATTCTTTCTTCTCTTCCTCCTCCTCCTTTGTATTCTTCTTCCTCTTTCTCTTTCTCCCTCTCCCTCCACATTTCATCCTCTCCCCTTCCACCTCCTCAGTTTGTCTCTTTCATGTTACTAAGGCCTATGCCTTTTATCTGCAGCTAGTCAAGCTGTGTATCATTGAATTCTTCAGGATCAAAATACAACATCTAACAACACACAGCCAGAGAAACTAGTTGCTTTTGGCGGGGCAAGGGTGGGGGGGAAGAGGGGGACTATAAATCTTTATGTTTTTGTAAGACAAACATTTTCATTTGCAAGTCAATCTTAAACCATTCAATATTATTTTTATTTTATACAAAACTCATGTGCATTTATTTATGTCTCAATACAAGAAAGCCAAGTGAGAATATGAGGCCCTGAGTTCCACTCTTGAGTCTGGCAAAATGAATTAATAAAGATTAGTTATGATCGTGAAATATAAACATATAATACTTGGTTAGGTTAGGTATGTGACTTGAGCTTGGTTCTTTCACAAGACTCTATATCTGTTGCTTTGAAATTCCATCCACTTTATGAGGGGAACTCTCTTATACTCAAGAATGAGGGTTTCATACTTCGGAGCTGAGCTATGGAGGATGGTATTCATTAACCACATGTAGCTCCTTGCTGAACTCATGAAATGTGCTCCTCCAGATGAATAACACTGCAGACAATCTCTTTCTGTAGTGGAGGTTTACTTGTTGTTGGGAATTGCTAGGCAAAGTGGTACGTGCCTGCAATCCCAGAACTTAAGCAACTGAGGTAGGAGGATCATGAATCTGAGGCCAATCTGGACTACCTAGAGAGTTCTAGGTCACGCTGGGAATATAGCCCTATAGTAAAAACAAATAGCTGGATGCCAGTGACTCATGCCTATAATAATCTACCCAGGAGGTTGAGATTTGAGAATTGAAGTTCAGAGTTTAGCCAGGCAGACAAATCACTGATATTCTTATGTATAAATACCCTGAGAAAAAGCCCAAACTGGAGATGTGGCCCAGATGGTAGAACATCAGCTGTGAGTAAAAGAGCTAAGTGAGAATGTGTACTGAGCTTAAGCCCCAGAACTGGCTAAACAGAAACAATGAAACAAACAGAAGCAGGAATCGAAGGGGAATAGTCAGCTATGCCAGACCTAAAACAACAAAAGACTTGAGCCGAATAAACATATGAACTCCAAATATTTGAGGTTGGCTTTAGAAAATGTATGAATGTGACAAACACCTTGCTTTTTGTGCATATTGTGGGATTTCTCTGGATGTTTACCTTATAAGCTAGTATCCCACAGTGAAAACATAACATAAACCTTGTGCATAATTGGATTTTTTTTCTATAGCTTAAATTGAACAGGGCAAAAGAAAAATAAACAGGGTAAAGTTGGAATTAATAATGTATTTTATTTAACCCACCCTGTAGGAAATATTGTCATTTAAAAATGCAACAAATGTAAAGTTGTTAATGAGATACTTTTACATTTTTATGTTGACATTTGGCATATATTTTACAATACAAAACATCTCAAATCAAATATATTTCAAGATCTCGAGTCCCATCTGGATAACAGCCACTGGACAAGGTAGTGCAAACTTTATGCCTTTGAAGTTGAGTGTGAAGCAATGTAAGAGCACTTCTATTCAGCTCAAGCTTATTAAAGACCATACTAACATGCCAGTGTAAACCTAGATTAATGTATAGCTCTAGAAATCTAACTGGAAGTAAAAGAAAAAAGAACTCCTTATCTATGAGTTGTCTAATGTATGGCAGGAACAATTTGCTTTTTATGTTATTGTCTAAACTGTGCTCTTTCCTTTTCAGGAGTTATGTCACTAAATCTTTCATAATTACCTCGCAAGTGTTATTATCCATATCTAAAGAGGCTGAAGCTCAGAGCGGGTGGTAAACCTGCCTGAAGAAACACAGGGACAAATCCAAAGTGGAGCTAGGGTCCTAACGGAGCCCATACTGTCCAATTAGTCTACATAGTTTATGGATCCTGGGATCTTAGTTCATTCTATACCCAAGAAAAATTTTAACCTTACGCTTGACTACTAACCTCTCTTAAACAAATCACAAAACCATGCATATCCCATAATTTATTGTCCTTTCCTTTTCTTGTTCTGTGTGTGTGTGTGTGTGTGTGTGTGTGTGTGTGTGTGTGTGTGTGTGTGTGTGTGCTGGAGATTGAACCCAGGATCTCAGGATGCTAGGCACATACTGTGTTACTGAACTGTGTCTATAGTCAGCTCTATTACTTGTAGTGTTTGTTTCCTAAGTTTTATGATCTTTGATACACTCAGAAAAAGATGAAAAGTAAAAAAAAAAGGCAACCATTTTTTAGGTGAATGGATAAAGAGATACATAGGCATATACATGGAAAATAAATATAAAGAGGACATAATGGATACAGTTGCTTATAGATAGATGCTGTTGGTAGATAGCATTAGTTCTTTACCACTTCACCTTGCTAAACAATTTTAGTTTCCTTTAATTTCATCAGTTACTTCAGCTCAGTTCAGCTTGTAACTGATGTACTCTAGGAAACACAGAGACCTAGAATTTTAATTCTGGTTCATTTACTGTGGCTCTGGCTTTCTTTTCCAAACAGTTTGGTTTCTTGCTCACTAATTAGGGTCATTTTCCTATTTGGAAAAACCCAGGCAGGATGTGCACAGGAAACTGGCTTGGTGGGTGGCTCTTTGGGGAAAGCAGTGGGTGAGGGCCTCTGGCCTTTGAAGGACTTGGAGAGAGAGCAGAGACTTCAGAGGGAAAAGCTGCAAATGGAACATACTCAAAATAACTTATAAATGAACACCAGGTCATTTTGCTATAGAAGGCTTGGGTACTCTCAATGATGAGCAAACATACCATAATTAGTTCAAGATCTTCAGAAGAGAACCATATACTAAAGAGCTCCAACCATTTTTTTAAAAAAAATTTCCCTCATTAATTAAAAAAAAGCAAATTCACCAAATGTACTTTCCCAGGTACATCCTTCTGGTTCAAGGAAATGCAAAGATTAAAAGCCCTGTTTGCATTTGGAGAGTAAGTATAAAGGAATGCAAGCTATTTTTCTGGTTACAGAAAGTTTCTCTCTGGATCATATCAGTCAGGTTGGATGGATTCCTCACTTTCAGAGAAACAAACAATCTCATTCTATCAACTTTCCCTATGTGAAAGACAAAAGCAACACCAAGAGTAGTATATTTTCTGGGGATAGCATACTTACCTCTGAGATTAGGCAGGGAAGAAACATTGTAATGAGTTACATTGTTACATCTAGAACTATAAACCAAATAAACCTCTCTTCTTTATAAATTGCCTAGTGAATGGCATTGAGTAATTATGGCACCAAAATGGATGAAGATAAGCTTTTAAAAATGTTTTTTAATTTGAGAGAGAATGAGTAACAGCTAAAGATTAGTCATTATCTAGCCAGGACTGTTATTATTTTAATATTATAAGTCCTTGCTGGTCTTGTACACACAGAATTTCAAGAATAAAAACTTAGATGAAATGAGCCTGATTCAGATCAAATTGCTATAGTGTTATGGCGTGTAAATGGAATTATGGTCTTTACAACAGTTTTTTTTTTTTTTTGGTCACATGGGCTGAGTTAGATTGATTGTCAAATTTGGGGAAGAGAAAGAGTTTCCCTCTGGGCTGTACTGGCAATTATTTTTCAGTTGTTTTTGCCCTGCCCTGGAGCATGAAGCCAATATCATTTTTAGGATCAGGTGAGTTTATCCAACATGATCAATTTCCTGTGATTGTCTGCTGTTGTCACTGGGGGTGGGGGAAGAGAAAGCTGCCTGTCTTGATCACTTTGACATGCAAACCTATCCTTTGGAAATTGACCAGGACATAAAACTCATAGTTCCTAATGACAACCACAAAAAGATCAAGAGACTATTAAGTTGTGGAGAGAGTGGGTAGCACCAAGCAGGTCACCCCTGGCTCAGGCCTTTGCAGCGCCCTCTAATAAGGTATAGTGCTGGGTAACTGGTGTCAAGTCATAATGCATCAACTTCTGCAGTGTTCTGGCAGGGCCTGCAGAGTAATGTGACATGACAGATACAGTGGAAGATAATGAGTCAAATTCTCCCTGCTGCAGAACATTGCCCGATGGGAGCCGCAGGTGCCAGAGCAGGCTTCGAGTCACCATTTAGAGGAGCAAACGGACTCTGTGCAGCATCCAGAGAGAAAGCATTAGTTGACAGGTTCTTGGATTTTCTTGGAACCTAGCC
The DNA here is from genome assembly GCF_000151885.1 of Dipodomys ordii. Taxonomy (NCBI): domain Eukaryota; kingdom Metazoa; phylum Chordata; class Mammalia; order Rodentia; family Heteromyidae; genus Dipodomys; species Dipodomys ordii. The sequence goes on along the minus strand of NW_012267241.1, from coordinate 16,332,627 downwards.
AAATCCCAGGAGTGGGCTTGTCCCTTCATACCTTTTCAGAGCACTTCATCTGCTGCCTGGATTTTCCCTTTTCGGTTCTATTTCTCTCCTCCAGATATTTCTGCTTCCTTTCTTCTTCTTGATTGAATTCAAGTCAACAAGTACTTAATTCAGATTGCATGATGAGCTGTCCACTTGTCTCCTTGCCTCTCCCTTCACGTATGCAGTCTATTTTACACACACACACACACACACACACACACACACACACACACACACACACACACACACAGCCACTGGCCTTTGAAAATGTAGACCAAACTGTTGCTTGGACTGTGAACTTATTCAACCACTCTGAAAAGTGGATTGGAGGTTTTTCAAAAGACTAAACATAGAGCTACCCTATGACTCAGCAATCCCATTCTTGGGCATTTACCCAAATGACCACAAACAAGGCCACACTAAAGCTACCAGCACAACCATGTTCATTGAAGCATTATTTACCAAAGCTAAGATATGGAATCAACCCAGATGCCCCTCAGTAGATGAATGGATCAAGAAAACAGGGTACATATACACAATGGAATTCTATGCTTCCATCAGAAAGAATGACATTGCCCCATTTGTAAGGAAATGGAAAGGCTTGGAAAAAATGATATTAAGTGAAAGAAGCCAGACCCAAAGAAACATAGGCTGGATGGTTTCCCTCATTTGTAATAAGTATATATCTTCAAGTAACTCCAATGGATAGTAACAGACAAATAATTACACTTGGACATGAATAATTAAACAGGACTCTAAACATTCACACAGTGAGAACAAAGGAGGATATTCTTAGGAGAGAATCACAAGGGCTCAATAGCTATGTGCATATGATCATATAAAATGATGCTTATTGAAATGAATTCCAAGAAATAGAAACAAGATGATTTTTATTGTACTGTTTGCAGTTATTCCCCCTCCCCCTTCAGTTTATTTCCTTTTGTAACTGTTTCTGACTTCTGCACACTTTGCCTCGTATATAGGTTTATCTGATTTGGGGAGTGGAAAGGGAAGAACAGAAATGGTGTGACAAAGGATGAACTAATTCAACAGTGAAACCCACTAGACACTATGTTGGAAATAAAAAAATAAAATATACAATTTTGTGGGGAAGGGGAGTTGGGAGGAGAAAAACTGAGAGAAAATGAGGGAGAGGTGACACTGTTCAAAAGGAAATGTACTCATTACCTGACTTATGTAACTCTAATCCCTCTGTACATCACCTTTACAATAAAATTTAAATTAAAAAAGAAAAAGACAATGTAGGCTGAAAAGCATGAAGGTCACCTGCTTCAAGTCCCCCCCAAATTTCCTCACTGTCTCACATGATGAAGTATGTCATCATCACTTCAAACACCCTTCAGGTTTCAGATTGAATCCAACCTTATTACTGACTCCATGTGGGAAGGCCTGCTTGAGGGGAGGCCAAGAGGAGAGGCTATCAAGGAGCTATTAGGAGTTTGAGAATGTGGGCTGAGGAAACATGCATTGGGTTGGGAACGAGGGCAGTTATTTAGAACTCTGATATTAGCGATTTCTGTGAATAGTAGTGGGGACCTTATGGTAGTAGAAAAGAAGATAAAAGGGAGGCAGAAAAAGAAGACACCATTGGAGGTAATTCCTTTTAACTATATATTATTTGTGATATTTATTTATTCATTTTTATTTATTTATCATTTATTTTTATTTTTATACTGTTTCTTGCATGGTTAATCTTCCTAGTCATTGTCCAGAAGTGCCAGGAATATGCAGGTATAGACACAAAGCTTCGTTTCATGTCCAACATTGTGGAACTGACTATACAACTCCTTCTTTAAATTGCTTTTTTATTTTAAAAATTGAAAAAAATACAACCAACAAAATTTTGTTGTTGTTGTTGGTACTAGTCTATGACTTGAACCCAGAGCCTGGGTACTGCCCTGAGTGTTTTTTTCCTCATGGCTGGTGCTCTACCACTGGAGCCACAGCTCTACTTCTAGCTTTTTGGTGGTTAATTAGAGATTAAAGTCTCACGGTGATCCTTAGATCTCAGCCTATTAGCTGGGATTATAGATGTGTGCCACTGGTGCTCAGCTAATGTGATGTTTGATGTATGTACACTTTATAGAAAGATTAGAACAGGTTAATTAACATATCATTTACTTAGCCTTCTTACTTTTTTGTGGCAAGAACTTTTTTTTCCTTCTGCTATGGGCTTGAACTCAGGGTATGGGCACTGTCTCTTGGCTGTTTTGCTCAAGGCTAGCATTCTACCACTTTGAGCCACAGCACTACCTCTGGTTTTCTAGTGGTTAATTAGAGATAAGAGTCTCACAGACTTTCTTGCCTGGGCTGGCTTTGAACATCAATCCTCAGATCTCAGCCTCCTGAGTAGCTTCAATTCCAGGCATGAGCCACCTGCATCTGGTGTGAGAACATTTTTTTGATGAAGGTGGTACTGGGGCTTTAACTCTGGATCTTAAAATCTCACTTAGCTTTTTCCTCTCAAAGCTGGCACTCTACCACTAGAACCATGCTTCTGCTTCTGGATTTTTGCTGGATAATTAAAGATAGGAGAGTCTCACTGATTTATCTTTCTGGGCTTGCTTTGAATTTGAATCCTCCAATCTCAGCATCCTGGGTAGCTAGGTTTTAGACATGAGCCACTGTTGCTTGGCTTATGGCAAGAATATTTAAATCCCACTTTTTTTTTACTTCATGTAAATTAGAAATATATGATATATTCTTTTAAACTATGGTCACTGCACTGTGTAATAGAAATCTCTTAAAATTGTTGTGAAGGCAACTCTTCCCAGAAGTTTTGCAATGATGGACAGTCGTGCAATGGAAGGAGGTGGGTAGCCAGAGGGAGATGTGGGTGGAGGCCAGTGAGGTTATTTGCATTTATTATAGATGATAGGAAACATACCATGATTCTATGCTTTTGGGCTGCTTCATTGGAGGGTGTGAAGATTCAGGGGAGAAGGGATTGTGAGGGAGCCTCCAGCAGGAAAGGGGGTAAGGGCTGAGAGCACAGTACTACACACTCAGCAGTAGGCAGGTTTGCATGAAGGTGAGGAGCAGTGGTATGTGTGGACTGACAGGATTGTTTGGGGGGAAGACAACAATATGCCTTTCCAAGGGCTTTTATTTTCTCAGTAGGTAGGAGGCAAAGCCAACCATGATGAGAGGAGGTAGGAAGGAGTGCTGAGCACTGGAGCAGAAAGGAAAGATGAACTCATATTTTGAAAAGGTGAACAAGTGAATTAGTGTAGCTCACATTAGTTCCAAGCAGAGTTGAGGATCCGAGTCTTGAGGACAGAGTTGATGAGGGAACATGACCTATGTTCTTCCTGGACTGTAGGATCTAAGTTTGATGGAAGACATTAACAATGGTGGGCTTTGATGAGAGTGAGACCAGACAGAGCCTGAATCCTGGCTCTGTTTCTTATTAGCTTTAGATTTGGGTAAAAATCTCAAAACATCTTCAGTATTAGTGTTTTACATGTAAGTAAAGGTCATTTCTACTGCTATGACTGTTATACTACTATTACTTTTGACACAGAGGGACTTAAGTTGGCTAGCAAAAAATGACGCCAGCACTAACTTTTCTAACTGCTGCTCTACCTCAAGGGGATGGGAGGGAAAGTTCTGGTAGTGTATTAAAAGATGCAGTAATGTTCCTTAGCTTTTGCATAGTAGAAATCACAAAAATTAACATTTTTTCCAGATGCATAGAAGAATTAAATCTATCCTAAGGTTTTTTCCCCCAAGCATTATGTTAAACAATAAATATTAAGTTCCTTATAAAAGTACAGATTCAATATGTCCTCACTCTCTCTGCTCCTCCCCCATCAAATAAAAGAAAAACATACCTGTTTGGCTTCCTTTCTTAGGAGAGAGGGTCTCACTATATAGGCAAGGCTGGCTTCAGGCACATGAATGCTGGAATTACAGGCATATATCACCATGATCAGCTTTCTTGATTCCTTTTTGAATTGTTGCCTAATTGGCCCTCATCCTTTATATTTTTTTTGCTATGATCAATTTTTTAGACAGTGTCTTGGTTTTTGTTCAGGCCAGCCTGGACTGTGACCCTCCTACTTAGATTCTTGCCATAGTTGAGATGGCAAGCATGAACCACCATGAGCAGCTTTTCCTGTTGAGATAGGGTCTCATGAACTGTATTTTTTTCTCCCTGAGCTGGCCTTGAACCTTTTAATTTCACCCTTTAGCATAGTCGGTCCTCTTCACCCATATTCAATATGATTTAATCTGATCCTCAAAGATGAGGAAGAGAATAGGTAAATGTGGGGATGTAAATCTTACAATACTTCAAAGAAAAAGGATTAAGCATTTAAATTTGACAAAACAAAAAGACTATAAAGAGTTATTGAAGAAAAGTGTTGTCAAGCCTGCTAAAGAAGTTAAGTCAAAGCTTCTAGTAATTTATAAATTCTTTAACTGTACAGTAGCTTAAAAATTCAGAATTCACACATACATTTATGTTTACCAAATACATGTGCATATGCATTATACAGCTTTACTGGTTAGTCCCATTGATTCCTATATACCCGGCATCCACATTTAATACCTACTACATCTGTTTGTGTGGTACTTCCCATAAAAATCTCAAGTATTATCCGATTTCACTTGAAAATATCTTCCTTTTATTTGGTTTCCTGAAAGATAAATACTGTTTTAAAAGCCACAATCATAATCTCACTAATATACCTAAGAAACTCAAGTGATGATGCATTAGTGTTAAACAGTGTCTACTGGTGTTCACATTTCCAATTGCCTCACAATTTTCTTTTTCAGTCTTATATTAATGTTGCTGGTTTCAATTCCAACTTAGGATACCAGAGTTTTAAACTCAATTGCTTTTTCTATTCTCTCACTGTTCATTAGGATAGATGTTTTTGGCAAGAAGGAAATGCCCAAATGAAAAGAGCTAAGATAGAATTACACAAGCAAAGGCATTTTTACTTGCAACATCATGTCTGTGACACAAACCTCCTTGTGACACAGGTATTTAATGGAAAAATGCTGCATAATTGAGAAAGAAACTTTATGCTTCCTGACATAACAAAACTAAAAAACATAGAGCTATATCATCATTACCAGGGAATTTTTTTCTTTCTTTTGTTCTGTAAACTACTCATAGTTTGTTTGTTTGTTTTTCTTCACAATTCTGCATTTCTGGGACATAAGAAATCAATGTATTAACAAAGGTGTTTTGTTATTCCTGTGAGTGAGTCCTGCTTAGTTTATCTTGAATTTATCTTGAACACTGATGCCATTGCAAACTAATATTTAGTCATTATTTTAGGGAATAGTCCGATGGCTCTCATAGAAAGGTAGAAGTAATATCTTAGCCAGGTCAAAATCAATATATAAAGGAAAAATAAAGAATTTTGGGAAACAATCTGCTTTTGATCTTAATTGATTCCACTGCTAAGGTTATTTAAAAAATATCAGACTATCTCATCAGTTTTTATCAGATGTTGAGAGTGGTTGGTGATACAATGGACCTCTGCCAGCACTATGACTTGAATGAACAATTATTCAGAAATTTAGAAATGGGGCAGGGAGAGAGTACTTCTGGAAAGAAAGATAAAAAGAAATTGTCTGACCTGTCCAGCGTTTAGTCCTTTATGTGTCTTCTTTCTTGGCTGCTGAGGCCTCAAAGTGCACACCAACATTTCATACCATGTTTATTGGTCAGAGATCCTTACAGACCTTCTGGACATCTTTGCCTGGGAGGAGCTGGGACATCTTTCGCAGTGTATGTGCTCATCCATAGTCACTGTGAACTTGAATATGCTGTTGGTGACAGGCTTTTGGCTTAAGATCGGATTACTGGGACTTCTAGAACAATCTGGAGTGTGGATCAGGTGGGAAGGGTAATTTGAAGGAGCAAAACCAACAGGTTGCTTGCCCTTCTAGAGTCTGACTTTGTGCTGTGCTCATTGCGCTGGACTCTGTTTTAACAACCAACAGGAACATCTCTCTTCCCTAAAGCTCCCACTTGGCTTCATTCTTTGAGTTTCTTTTTCATGGCTAAGTATGCAGTCACTGAGTTCCCACTTGCTTTTTGATTCTTGGGGATCGTTCAACAGATCTTTTCCCCCATCATCCACCTCTGCAGTTTCCTTTGCCTGCTCTGTGATCAATGGGCTGATGTCTGAAAGTTGACAGATGTTTACTTTCTACCTGTTGAACTGTGTGCCTGCATTGCTGCAGTAACTGGTGTTCAGATCCCCACAGCCAGACTTGCCTGTGCTAGAGTAATATGGAGAAGGCAGCTGGGTGTAGAGATCTTTCCAGTGATCTAACTTCCTTAGTGCTGTTCTTCTTCCTCCTTGTGTAGAAACATTTCTGATGACAGCTTAAAAATTCAGCTATGTAAGTTGATTTTCTTGAAGTTAGATGATAGACATGTGGGATGACATGGTTCTATCCCTTGCTGTCGAGTGATCTTTGTGTGCTTTGAGAGCTCCCATCCTGAAAATGAAGATAACAGCAGTAACTATTTCACAGGACTGCAGTGAGGATTAAATAAGACAATCCCCTAAGATGCTTAGGCAAATATCTGGTACATGGTAAACACTCACTAATGTCCCTTGTTATTATTGTCATTGTTCTTAGTAGTCGAATGATTAGATGATGAATTCTTTTTCCTTTAGCTATTTGGCATTCATTCAGATCCACTGAATGTCTATAAAATACAAGTTTTGGGAAAATAATACAAAGATTAGTGCTGTAGTTATTAAGTCAGGTGACAACTTATACTTGATCAGTGGACTGGCACCATGAGGTATTGGTGGAATTGAAAGCCTGATTACAGTAGGGGCAAAGAGAGGGCGAACCAACAACCTGGGTTACATACAGTCACAAAAGGCTCCAGCCAGTGTTTTTCCGGGTTTCAAGTAGATTGCCTGTCCTCTGGTTGGCCCCTCCCTGACTTTAATGGGGCACAGACCTAGACCATGCATTGGATTGGACAGCAGACATATTTCTTTACTGTCTTTCTATAGTTTCTTCTTTCTTCTCTCCTTCCTCTGGTTGCCCATTCAGAAAACACCTAGAAGCACAAACCCCCACACACAGATAGATGCTTGGAGTGATTTGGAGAAATGTCCCAAATTCCTATTAGTATGGCCAATTCATTTTTTTTTTTTTTTGCTCAGAAGTCTCTGGCTCATGATAATTTATTGCTAATGGACTGGGATTAGGTGCTTTCCCAGCATTTATTCTCCTCTTCCTTACATTTTTTTTCAGTACCAAGCAGGTTATTGTTTAGGTATTCATCGTATATCAGTCAGATTTCTTCAAACAAGGAAATACATATTTGTTATTTCAAACAGAAGAGGGCTTAATAAGAGGGTGGGTAATGAAGATATTCAAAGGTTGAAAGGCAAAAAAGGGGACCCTGAGATAATAACAGACCACTAATTGCTCAGAGCAGTTTTCACACTTAACTCCAGGGAAACAAAGGAGAAGGAATGGGGTCACCAGAACCTAGGACATTAGAAGAAAGCTCATATTATCCTAGAGAGACATTATTATTTTTTTATCATGGTCTATAACATTTATGAGTTTTTTTTATCATGGTCTATAACATTTATGAGTTCTATGAGCTTTGCCATACAGTTATTTCTTCCACATTGGGTGGTATGTACATTTCTTTCCTTTTGCTTGGTGTTAGCTGTTCCCTCTATCCTTCTCATCCCTTCCTTCCTATTGCTGCCCTTGAGTTGTTTAGTTCATTTTGGTCAATGTCGAGGGTAGTTGATGGATCCTGCTGTTGTATGTTTTTCCCTGATTCCCTCTAATTCTGTGTTGTCCTCCTGGTTTCCCTCTGGTGTGCACATCTATACCATACATGTGATCAGCAGCATGGGGGTTATTTAGTAGTGATTGACCAAATGAATGAATTTTGTCATATCACCATACATTTTGGATTTAACATCCACTTATCGGGGAGACCATGTGCTGTTTGTCTCTTTGTACTTGGCTTACCTCGCTCAACATGATTTACATCCATTTCCCTGCAAATGCCATTATTTTATCATTTCTAATGCCTGCACTATATTCCATTGTGTATAGATAACACAATTTTTGGATCCATTCATCTGTGGTGGGACATCTGGGTTGTTTCCATATCCTGGCTATTGTGAACAGTGCTGTAATAAACATGGAGGTGCATGTGTCCTTCTATACTGGTTCCTGTTGTTCAGGATAGATGCCTATAAGTGGTATGACTGGGTCATAAGGGAGGTCAATATTTAGCGTTCTGAGGACCCTCCAGACTGCTTTCCAAAGTGGTTGTATAAGTATACATTCCCACCAGCAGTGTAATAGGGTTCCTCTTTCTCCCCATCAACATTTGTCTTTGGCTGAATTTGGGATGCAGGCCATTTTGACTGGGGTAAGTTGATATCTCAGGGTTGTCTTTATTTGCATTTCCTTCACAACCAGGGATGGTGAATATTTCCTCATATTTTTCTTTGCCATTTTTATCTCTCCTTCTGAAAAGTCTCTCTTTAGTTCCCTTGCCCATTTAGTAACTGGTTTGTTAGTTTTGGGAGGGATTAGTTTCTTGAGTTCCCTGTATATACTGGATATTAACCCCTTGTCTGATATACTGCTGGTAAATATTTTTTCCCAATTAGTTGGTTGTCTTTCTAGCTTGGTTGCTATAGCTTTAGCTGTGCAGAAACTTTATTTTAAGGTAGTCCCATGTGTCGAGTTTCTCTCCAATTTGTTGTGACCCTGGGACTCTGTTTAGGAAATTCCTGCCTGTGCCTATAAGTTCAAGTGTCTCTCCTACTCTGTCCTGCAGTAGTTTCAGAGATTCAGGTTTGATGTTAAGGTCTTTAATCCATATTGAGTTGATGTTGGTGCATGGTGATAGGCTGGGGTCCTCATGTTGTATTTTTTAATGAATCCCAAATACATAACATATATTCTCAATAAAAATTAGGTAAATGAGTAAAAAGAGAATTTTGCTGTGGCATTTTGGGAAAAACAAGGTATTGTAAGAATACATGATGTCTCTCTTCTAAGTATTGTGGCAGGTCAGTATGAAACCTAGAACTCCTGCCACCATTTTGCCACAATGGGAACAAAAATTAAAACTTGGGTTGATGTTGATTGACTTGAGTAGGCAGGTAGGCAGATAGACAACAGCTTAAATTTTTTTAATGACTTTTTTTTTGGATTGTTCAATCACTTGGAAACTTTCTTCCCACTGGTATTACAAGTAAGAGGATTTCCTTGATTATTCAAAACAATATCCTAACTGACTGATACAATGGCTTAAACATCATTCTTCTGATGGCTGATTTGGTCCTTTCAGGTTTGTGAGCCAGGAGTTAGTCTGTATATACATGTAGTAGTGATTTGACCTTAGCTAATCCTTGATGTAGGCAAAAGTAAATCAGTCCTTAAGTTTGAGCAGGAAGTGGTGCTTCTTTTTAGGGATTGTTCCTGATTGGGTGAAGGCACTTCCCTCAAGACCCCTGCTCCCATACTTTCCTACAAATAATGGGCTCAGGGGAACCTATGCAAGATTGGAACTAAGGAACATTTTCTACAATTTCCAGGAAAAATTATATCCTAAGTTTTGGTTTGTTTTGTTTTTAGCCACTCAGGAGATATCACTCCTGTGTCTTTCAGAATTTCCATCTAGGGACCACCATTAAAGGGATGAGAACATTTGATTTTGTATAAAGCTTGGAATCTATTTGTTTGCATTATTAAAAAGATATCTTACCCTGAGGGCTTCAGGGTATGTATACAAAATACCCCACTGAAGATCCAAACCAACAGATAGAAAAATTTCCTCCTAAGAAAAATGAAATATGTAAAAACAAAAACCCCACCAAAATACTAAAAGGAAACAGAAGTCTACTAAGGACTACCGCAAATTAGAAGGGTGAGCCTAGTGCCATGTCTTCAAGGTCAACATGCTGGCAGGCTGGTGACCCAGGAATGGGAGAGAGCTGCCAAACAGGACTGGTCTCAGGAGAGCCAAGAATTTGTTCCAAGATTTGTTGCAATGTAGAGGGCATTGGCCACCCCATTCCTTAAGCTACCATCAAAAATAAATAACAAAATCAAAATCATTTTGAAACCAAATAGAGTTATTTCAGATGAAAAAGCACCTTTAAAAAAATCATACAACCTGTCCCAGTTAAGGAGAAAAACTTAAGTTAATCAATAATATCATGTTAGGCAATTTTCTGCTCCTATAAAGAAACTCCTGAAACTGGTTCTTTACAAAGAAAAAAGGCTTACTTAACCCACAAGTTTGGATGCTGAAATCCAAGACTTGGTGGTCCCAATGATTTTCCCTCTGGTGACTATGTCACATCATGGAAACTGGAATTGCAGTGTGAGCACAGCTAGGAGGCAGAGATCAAATGGTGAGACAGGAAACTGGAGTTTAAAGAAGGGATAGTAGGAACCTCTCATGAGACCTCACCTCCTGTAGGTTCTCCTACCTTAATATTGTCATACAATACCTCTTGGGATAAAGTCTTCCTTGTCCAAATTATACTAAGTGACCTCAAGCTACTCAGTGAAGGTCAATCTTCACAATGAATGGACATTGTTTTGAAGGGACAGGAGAATGTTTGGTGCTGGGATGTCAAAAGAAATGATAGGCAGGGATGAGCTGTCTGGTAAGTTTAGAGACACATTCTGCAGCATAAGGACATAGCACTGGGGCACCAGAAGGCATCAGGCCAGAGCCAACTATGGGAGAAAATTTCAGGATCTCTGCATTACCTTTGCCAACATTGTCTGTCATAATATTAAAGATCCTTCTTAAATAATTCTTGGGAGCCTTTGTAGGCTTAGTTTGGGGTGGGGAGTATAATGTTGTGAAATCTAGGGCTTGTTTTTGTTGCTATATTTTGTCAGGAAAATTAGAATTAATATCTAATATACCCTTAATACTTGAACTAGGAGATGATTCAGAAGGGAGATAGGTGAATGCAGGCACAGGGGAGGGATTCTTGAATCAGTGTCCACAGTTTCTGGCTTAGGTTGACCTGGGGTTAGACTTGAAGTCTGAGGCATTTCTAGCAAGTTCCCTGCTGAGGAGGCCGAGGCTGAGGCTGAGACTGCTGGCTTGGCAAAACACTGTCTCCACAATGACACTGATTCCATGAAGATACTTGGAGAACTCAAGAATAAAGAGATTTTCTAGGAGCTTAGCTTCAAGCAGAGTAAAGATGTCAAGAAAGATGAAAGTGAGGGTTTTTTCTTTCCCCACAAAAAAGATATACCCTTCCAATGGAGTGGAGAATATGTTATTAGTTTATCATGGCTGCTGTATCACTGTGTGATATTAAACCAATGGAATTTATTGTCATACACTTCTGAGATCTAGAAGTCTGCAACTGAGGTGTTGTAGATTGAAGGCTGCAGGGGAGATCCCTCCCTTGCCTCTTCTAGTTTCTGGAACTTGCTGGCAATAGTTGCTCCTTAGTTTGGACATGTATCACTGTGGTCACATGGCCACCTTCTCCTATGTGTCTTTGTGTGTACATGTCCTAACTTCTTCCTTTTCTGAGGACAGGAATTGTACTGGGTTATGGCAACATTCATGGCTTTATTTCAGCCTTCTAAACCTGATTGCTTTGAAAAAGATTTGATTTTTCCAATAAGGTCAGATTCTGAGAGTTAGGGCTTCCACACACCTTGTTTCCACACACCTCATTTCAGCCCACAACAGTATGTTTAGCTATTACTATTTCCAGGCATTAAAATAATGCGTGAGGTTCCACATGCATTCAGTACTATGCAATGTAAATTAATTAGACACAGAAATGTAATGCCTAAGGCAGGTTTTGTTGATAGCGGAAGATATGTAGGAGATATACACAAATTGAAAGGATACAACCGGATTTCTGAAGGTTGAACATGTCTTTGGTTATGCCTGAAGTGGTTAATTGTTACCTGATGGGTGATGCTGTAACATTTTGCACAAACTTCTATTATAAAAGTTATTGCTTTGTGGGTACCGGTGGCTCATGCCTGTAATCCTAGGTACTCAGGAGGCTGAGATCCGAGAATCTTGGTTTGAAGTAAACCAGGCAGGAAAGTCCATGAGAATCTTATCTCCAATTACTCAGAAAAAGCTGCAACTGGAGGTGTCAGTTAAATGGTGGAGTGCCAACCTTGAGTAAAAGAGCTAAGGAAGAGTGAGAGGCCTTAAGTTCAAGCTCTAGTACAGGTACACACAAAAAGTGATTATTGTATCTTAGAGGAGATTATGCACGTGAAACTGTAAGCTGCTTGAAGGTAGGGATTTTCGGTCATGTTCATATTCTGAGAGCCTGGCATGTTGTAGATACTTAGTGAATGAAGGACACCCACAGACAAAACAAAAGCAGCCTGGGGTTTTTGGAGGGTGTTTCCAGGTGGCTCTTTCTCCCTTGGGTGACAATGGGTGGAGAGACCTGCCTGTGCCACCGGACGCTGCCCTCTACAGCTAAACTGCTGCAAGAGCTCACTGTCATTTTAAAAATGAAATGGAAAGTTTGCATTTGGCTTCACATCATGTCCTTTTCTGCTTTAATGCAAAAATTATGTCTCAAATTACAGAGATAAGCTACTTAATTTCAACCTCCCCCCCCCCACAAGTTCCACCTGCCTGCAATTAGAGACAAACTCCTGGAAGAAGTGAGATGGCATTTCTATTGTATACCAGCTGCTCTCAGAAGGCAGGGGACAGAGGACTAGGGAACCAAAATGGGGGTGGTGTAGGGGTGGCAGATAAAGGGAACAAGGAAGTGCTGCACAGAAAAAGCTCCCAGGTTGCCAAAGAAGCTGCCAAAGAGGACGGAACTGTTTACCTTGGAGAGAGTGGGTGGGGTGAGTGCAGGATTAGCATGACGTAAATGTGACAGATGGAGTTCTGCACATCTTTCCTTCCTCCTCCTTCCATGGGTGAGGGAAGGAGTCTTGGGATCAAGAATACACAAAGAAAGGGGGGAAACAGGGAATGAGCACCATTTAGGAGGGTTCTTGCTAGGTATGGCATGTAGTTAGTTAATCCAACAAGCTTTGGGGAACATTGGAGCTAACGGTCCTTCCCCTTCCCCTTCCCCTTCCTTCCTTCCTTCCTTCCTTCCTTCCTTCCTTCCTTCCTTCCTTCCTTCCTTCCTTCCTTCCTTCCTCCCTTCCTCTCTTCCTCCCTCCCTCTCCCCCTCTCTTTCTCTCTCTCCCTTTCTTTCTTTCTTTTTCTTTCTTCCTCTCTCCCTCTCTCACCCTCCCTCCCTCCTTCCTTCCTTTTGTGAAGTACCTTCATTTCTGAGCAACCTTTTCTTTCAAATTAACTTTTCTTTAAAAATATTTCATCTTTAAATAGCTATGCATGGGGTCCAACATATCAGTTTATGTGTACAATGCATTATTATTAACCTTATATTAAATTATTCTATAATCAAATTAATTTTGTTATCTTAAAAGGGGTTTAAGTCAACACTATCAATCAATCAATCTATCTATCTATCTATCTATCTATCTATCTATCTATCTATCTACTTATCTATCTACCTATCTTGAATTTAGGACCTCTTGCTTTTGCTTGGCATTTTGTGCTCAAGGTTGATAGTCTACCAAGCTACACCTCCACTTCCAACTTTTTTTCTGGTTAATTGGAGATAAGAGTCTTACTGACTTTTCTGCCTGTTCTGGCTTCCAACCTTGATCCTCAAGTCTCAGCTGCCTCATCATGAGCTACTGTGCTTGGCTTCACCATGTCAATTTAAAGGCACAATGTGTCTTAGTAAATGTCACCCCTCCTATCATCCCCCCCCAGCATCTCTTTCAACTCCACCCCTCTTCACAAATTACCTTTTCCCATTTTCACATATGAATATTGAGAATTATGATTGTTCCAGGGCCAAAATTCTTGAAAGAAAGACTTAAGTCTGAATGCCTTGAGCAATGGGAAGTGACTGTGGGATCCTCAGAAAAATGCAGATAGTGGATAATCAGAAAAAGAGCCATTGGCAAGGATCCTGAGAATGTGCTGGAAAAGAAGGCTATAAAGGGACAGATTACAGGGATTTGGGGATCAACTTTATGGCTGTGGTCTGTGGAGCTCAGAGGAAGGAGACAAAATCTCAAAGAGGTAACTTTCTTAGTCAAGCAATTACTGTTTCTCTTTAAGTGCTTGTCTGTGTGTCGTGCTGGGAATCAAACTTAGAGCTTGGTGCATACCAAACTTATACCCTGCCATTGGACCACATTTCTAGCCTTCTCTTTTTCCATTACCATCACATGGCTTAGAATATCCATCCCCAAAGAAATTTTCTTTTGTATGTCCATAAGACATTTATGTGTTGTATTTGATAAAAGGCTTTTGTTTTAGGGGACTAACATTCACACCCATATCAGTTTATAATCAGGTACTGCCTGGGACAATACCTTTAAAAGAAAACTAAAAAGGATGATTTTTCACAAAGGGCAATTAGGACACTTTTTATTCTCTCTGAATATATGGCACAAGGAATTTGATTTTACTTAAGGTTTGAGATGGCTTTTCAGAAGGAATCATCTCACCCCCTTAGGGCAGTCATGCAAATCAGCACAGGTCAGAATAAAAAAAGAAATTAATCCAGTTCAGAAAGAAGCCGCAAGAAGAGGCAGAATTGGAATTACACAGATATTCAGGCCTATCATGTGATGTCTGCTAGAGTCCCGTCTGCTGGCCGTTGCTGCGGCTGCTGGTAGATGAGACTGCGCTGCTGTTCTGTAGCGAGAACGGGCAGGAACCTCAAGTGTTTTATGGGTCATGAGACTTTTTGGCTCAATCTGCAAAGCTGCCCTAAGGAATTATCTTTTTAGGTCTTAACTGTTCCTTTCAAAGCTTACTTTTCACTAAAAGTGGGCAACCAGAAAGGTCTTTGTCCAAATCCATTACATAATCCCCCCAAGGATGCGCTGAGGCAGGGGTGGGTTGGTGAAGTAAGAACCCTGGTTACAGTGACCTTTCTCCCACATCTCCTAGGACATTTTTAATGCTTCACTGGGCAATGTCTTTCCTTCCAGATGGAATTCCATTCTTAAGATTTCCTCCTTCTCTGGGGTGGGGGTGGGGGGCTGGAGACACAGTAGAAATATGTCAAGGCTTTTCTTTTAATAAAATGGTTACTGGACATTTTTACAAGCTGGAAGGGTGTAGGCCTTGAATAGTTCGACAGAGTTTGCCAAAAAAACAACCTAGTCATGGCTGGAGCGAGGCAATGGGGGTGACTCATGCAGTTCAAGATCACATCCTCAGTGCCTTTTATCACATGGCTACGTGGTGATTGTTGGTGTACTACTGAGGATAGGAATGGATCTTTTCTGAACATTGCCTCTACTTTTTCTTCCTAGATGTCCAATGTGCTAGTCTACTTTCTTTAGTGAGAAGCATATAAAATGTATGCTCTGACTTATGCAAAATTTGTTCAAGCATGTTAACTTTTACATATTTACTTATGAAGCCTCAGGGTTGATCAACAACACCAGGAAAACATTTTTAAAAATCCATTCTTGCTCCTGGGGGAGTTTTACCTTAAGAGTAATTCTACTAGTTATGATGACAAAGCCTGTAACCCGAGAGCTGTCTTAGAAATGACAGCAAAATCTGGGTGTCCTTGAAATTTTTAGTTTCTGTAGAGTTATCTAAAACAGAACTAAGTTCCTGAGTGTAAATGTTTATTTGTGGCTAATTAGCAAACTATATTGTCTCCTAAGCAGAGAGAAGACAAGCTGTCTCTAATAGATTCAAGGGTCAGAAAGTTCTAAGCCAATTTTACTCACACTTGGACAATGCACCTGCTAATTTAGAAGACAAAAATGATGCTAGCTGCAGTGTTGACTTAACTTGTTTTGTTACAATATGAATCATCTCATATCAACTAAAGACCACATATAAGTATTGCATATATGTCTATTAGATAGAATTGGCTAATTGTATTGAAGTCTGTGATATGTTCTTGTTAATTTTTGTCTCCTTGACCAGATTAAAAATAGCCAGCTACAAAGAGAGGCATATATATTAGTTTCCTAGAGCTTCACTAACAAGCACTCATGAATTTGACTGTATGAAACAACAGAAAGTATTGCATCAACAGCTTGAAGGAAAAAAGTCTATGAAGGAGATGTTAGGGTTCCCTCTACAGACTCATTTCTGATCCCCTCTACTTCTGGTGTCTTCAGGCATTCCTATCTCATAAATGCTTGCCTCTTTCTTTTGTGTGTTGTGGGGCTTGAACTCGGGGCTTGTGTTCTGTCCCTGAGCTTTGCTGCTAAAGATTAGTGTTCTACGACTTCTGGTTTTCAGGTGATTAAGGGGAGCTAAGAGTCTCATAGACTTTCCTGCTTAGGCTGGCTTTGAACTGTACTCCTCTAATCTCAAGCTTCTGAATAGCTAGGATTATAGGCCTGGCGCTTGCTTCCATATTTATATAGTCTTCTGCATATGCATCTTCTGTTTCTCCAAGAATAACTAGACAGTTGGGCACGGTGGTACATAACTGTGAATCTACCACTTAGGAGACTAAGGAAAGAGGATCATGAGTTGAAGGCCAGGCTGAGTTACATCGCAAGACCCTATCTAAAGCAAAATCAACAGCAACAGCAGCATAAACAAAAACCCACATGTCATTGGACTTAGAACCTACTGAAATAACCCAAGATTTTATCACCTGAAGACCTTAAATTATATTAGTCATACCTCTTTTAACAGACATAACTAAAATGAAATAGAACAGTATAGCATTGGGACATCAGCATGTAGTCATAGGTTTTAGGGGGCAATCATTCAACTCACCACAGTGTATTAAAATTTCCACTATGTCTGATCTTTAACTTCATAGTTCTACCAATTTTCATTTTCCATATATTTTGGGTGATATTCTTAAATACCTTTTTCTTATCAGGTATGCAATGATCTATACATTTTTTTCCCTTGCTGTAAGATCTAATGTCTGATGTAAATGTAGTTTTTCTCTGGGTTGTTATTGAGATGCTCTATTATTCTCTATAATTTTATTTAGTATGTTCTGTTTCATTGCTTTTTAGAGGTGTTTCATGACAACAACTTGTAGTTGGACTAAAAACTTGAAAAAATGACTCAGAAGTAGAGAATATAGCACAATAAGCCTCTATATATTCATTAACCATATGAACTTGATCCATTTTATGAAGAATTCTTTAAATCACATTTATCTGGTTCTTTGAAAGTATTTTCCCTTTTATTTTTGTTTTGTATTCCTTGAAGATGTATTAGGTACTTGTTATGAATCTGTAAGTATTTAAATATTTTTCTTATATAACAAAATATCATAGTCACATCTTAAGAAATAATGCATATTACTATGGTAACATATAATATACACCAGTATAATTTGTATATTACATATTAAAATGATATGTAATAATATAATCAAATATGTACCTAATATAAATAATGTAATTCCTCAATTTTCTTGTGTTTCTTACGGTCAGAGTCAGGATCAAAACAAGGTGCATGTATTTTATTTGTTATGCCTGTTAAATCTCTTTTAATGTAGAACAGACCTCTTTTGGTAACTTTCTTCTTTCATGCTCTTGATTTATTTCCAAAATAACATTATTTCTTATGTAGCACTCTGTATCTTGCATTTCTAAAGTAGTTGTGTGGCTAGATCAATCTGACCCTGAACAATTTGCTGGGGTTACAAGTGTTTGCCCCATCACTCCTGATTTGTGAAAACAATTCATGAAGAGATCTTTGGACTTCAGAATATTTGCATGCTTGACCAATATTAGTTTTAGAAATACAGTCCTTCTTGGTTTAATCCCTAGATTAAAAACTGGCCAGTTTTAGAAAGTACTCTCTTTTCCATATCCAACTTGGATGATAGATCTTCTGTAATTTGGATGGAATGTGATAGAAAATACAGCTTTGGTTTTAGATTGGACATTTGTATTGGAGCTAATCTTTCTTGGGGGGCATCTGTGGGCCCAACACCATGCTAGATGCTATGAATGTTTGTCATTGGCCAAATTGCTCACACTCTACCTTCTCTTCCTGGAAAAGGGATAAGACCAGATTCTCTATGGTTCTTTCTTCAACATCCTCAAAAATAGAGGGGTGTGTGTGTGTGTGTGTGTGTGTGTGTGTGTGTGTGTGTGTGAAGGGAAGCAGGAGTCCTGAATTTTCCCAACTCAAAGTCTAGGCAATTTTTGCCTATATGCATAGCAGTGATTGTTCCAAAGTGATAGCATGAATTTCGTAATGCCTTTTCCTTCCTTCCTTCCTTCCTTCCTTCCTTCCTTCCTTCCTTCCTTCCTTCCTTCCTTCCTTCCTTCCTTCCTTCCTTCCCTTCTTTCCTTCCTTCCTTTCGCCTGCCTGCCTTCCTGCTGCCTGCCTGCCTTCCTCCCCCTCTCTCTTCTTCCCTCTTTTTCCTCCTATTGAACTCCTCACCCTTCCCCTTTCCCTTTCCCCTTCCCCTTCTACTCCTCTCCCCTTTACTTCTCTTTCTTCTTTCTTTTTTATAGTTCCTGAAAACTATAAAAGACTTCTATGTTCAAATGATCCTCTTGTCCCAGCCTTCTAGTACCCAGGAATATAGATGTATGCCATTTTTCTAGCTTAATTCCCTTCTCTCTTATAGGAATAATGGCATATTTAATGTTGAATTGTGAACTGAATTATTTACTCTTAAATTGATGTGCCAAAGTCCTAACCCAGAGTGTCTGGAGAGAGGGTTATTTAAAAACTAATGAAGTTAAAATGAGTTCATCAGGGTGGACCTTTATCCAATATGATTTGTGCTCTTATAAGAATAGAAGAATAGAATACAGACATATACACAGAGCAAACACAGTGGGATGACACAGAAGATGGCCATCTGCAAGCCAAGGAGAGAGATAGAGAGAACTAATTCTGTCAACACCTTGATCGTAGACTTGTAGACTCCAACAATGTGAAAAAATGAGTTTCCATTGCTTAAACTGCCAAGTCCATGCAACTTTGTTGTGACAACTCTGTCCAAAGTAATACTACTGTGGACTTTTCATGTACATTTCTTCCCATCATAATAAGATTCTTCAGTTTTCATTCCTTTCATAACAGACTTGACCCCATTTATTTCCCCAGGTAGTGCTCTTAGCTATTTGAGGAAGAGCACACACACACACACACACACACACACACACACACACACACACACACACACACACTCACACACAATGGAAAAAAACTCTTAAAGTTAGATGAATCTTGGCTTGAAAGCTTCCTTTACCAATGCAAATGGCTATGGGGTTTAGGATAAATTTCAGAAGGACTTGGCACTAGTTTGGATTCAATTAGCAAAACCACACAAGACAGGGGGAACGTCCTGCTCTGTTTTGCTGGATGGCTATGATCTGAGGAAGGGTACCCCAAACATCAGGCCGTGCTCCAGATTTGGGTAGGAGCCAACATCTGTGCTCACAAGTATAACGTGCCTTAATATTTGTGGTTGCTTTCAGAAAAAAAATGTCATGGGCTGACCCATGCCATGTTTTTGCCAGTGTTGGAAATCCAAAATAAAATGGTCCAGTGGGACAGTATCTTTGACCTTCTACCAAGTTTAAAAGTTGTTATTATTGTTCGTCATTTAATGTGAACCACAGTATGTTCCCTCTCTTCTTTCTCAGTGAACTCTATCTTGTGCTCCAGAAGACATGCAGAAAACAATGTACTATCAGATATTTTATGCATGTATAATTTTGTTTTATTACTTAAATGCAAAGAAGTCAGAAAATAAGTTCTCCTATTCACCAAACATGATACAATTCTTGTATGATTAGATAATAAAGTTTACATAGTGTTATATACCCATGACCAACATTTTTATACATAGATGTAAGTCTACTTTTTGATCTTTTTTTTTCAACTTCCTGGCGCCTCTTCTTAAACTTCAGTGGAAAAATATCTCTTCCTATCCTTGATCAAACAGCTTAATCTTCTCCTGCCTACGATTTTCAATTATACTGGCTTTGAAAGGTCTGAGGACATTGTCTGTATTAAAGACACTGAAAAAACAGTCCAGCATTATTATAAGCTGTGCAGGCTCAAATCCCATATGAAGTCTAGATCTCAATTTATTGTAACCCCTAGGCATGTCTACATTTTCTATAAACAAATTGGAATCATTTCCCCTTTTGATCTGGATATACTTTTTTAAAAAAAGTTTCTTTTGGGATAAAGCTTGCTCTTTCTTTCTTTCTTTCTTTCTTTCTTTCTTTCTTTCTTTCTTTCTTTCTTTCTTTCTTTCTTTCTTTCTTCCTTTCCTTCCTTCCTTCTTTCTTTCTTTCTTTCTTTCTTTCTTTCTTCCTTTCCTTCCTTCCTTCTTTCTTTCTTTCTTTCTTTCTTTCTTTCTTTCTTTCTTTCTTTCTTTCTTTCCTTCCTTCCTTCCTTCCTTCCTTCCTTCCTTCTTTCTCTCTTTCTTTCTCTCTTTCCTTCCTTCCTTTTTTTTGGAAGATGGTTTCTGATAAAATAGAGGAATTAGGAGCCCACCGGCCTCATACAAGTTTCCCACTTCTTTATCCTTAGCTCACAGAAAGACTATAAAGATCTAACCCCAGGCCTCTTCTCAGTTTAATTCCCATAGACATCTCCCATTGTGGCAAAGACAGCTGATAGGAAATTGGAGGTAAAGCAATATTAAGCCTTACCCAGGGGATCTCTCATTTGGATAGAGGATGTTTCACCTTTAGCCTCTCTTACCTCCATCTTTGAGACTTGCCAATTATTGCCTAGGCTGTCGGCTGCTGGCTGGTATAGGTACAGGTGGGAGCTTTGTAAGCATTTTTGTTCCTTTTCCTTGATTCCAAAGCTTGTTTAAGTTTTATTATCTTTTTCATCCAAGGTGAACATGAGCCATTATACAGTGCTCATGAAACAATTGTTTGGCTTGTGTACAGAAATTTTCTCACATTCTAGCAGGACTGATTTTTCTTCATGCAAAGCACAAAACTTTGCTGTTCAGTAAACTTTCTTTTCCTTTCCTGGTATACATTAAAGAAAGGGGTTCTTGGACATTTACCTAAAGTTTTATCATGCAGAAGAGAGACTTCATGGGTGCGATATCCCAGAGGGATTGGCTTTGACACAAAACCCAGAATGCTTTTGTTACTTGGGTTTAAAAATAAGATACTTCCTTCAGATCAGAGACTGGGTACATGTACACTGTTAGTGTAAAAACTGCAAGGAACAAAAGGAAAACGGTTTTTACTCAGAATTCTCTGTACAGGTCAAGGAAATGCCAAACTTAACAGATGTCTTAGACTGTGCCCTCAAGGTCAATAAATTAGAGTTTTGTTGAACCAGGAAGAGGAAGGAATTCCAGAACTTCAGGTCCCCAAATGGAAATGCCCCTTAGGACAAGTTTAAACTAGGGAAATAGCACTGGAGTTCTTCCAAGTCACTTGGCCCAGTCTCCTGTAACTCATTTCTGGGCCCCCTGAAGCTGTTTGTTTAACTCTGCCTTCCACGCTGCTACAGTGTCAAAGGGAGTTAATCATTAGCAAGTGTGAATAAAGTCACTGGAACACAGTGTGATTGCAGCTCTCTCTCTCTCTCTCTGTTTTGACAAAAATTTTAAGTATTTTTCAGAATTAAAAAAATGACCAGAGAATAAAAGTAGCCTATAATCTTGGGTGCAGTTAATTCAATTTCCAGCATTTTTCCCCAATGGGCATTTTTTTTCTAGAGGATAGAGTAGTTTGCTGTCCTCCAGGGGATGATAGTAGCATTGCTGACTGTCCTGTCATAGTCTGGCCCCGCTTACATTACCCTAAGACAGCTCCTTCCCAAGGAGAAACAGTTTTTGGAGAATGGTTAAGGTATAGTGCTTTCAAGTTGCCCATCTTTTCTATCAGTCACCAAGCTGTAGAAATAACATGGATCATTTTGGGCTATTGGTTTGAGTCTAACTCTTGGGCTGGGGAGCATAATGAGTTCAAGACCCACCTTTTTCCAGGAACAAGAGGAACACTGTGTCCTGCAACTCTGGAGTTGGAAATGGGATGTAAAGAGACATTTGATGTCCCTCCCCCACAGTATAACCCCTGCTTTCACTATATTTGATGTCAGTATAACTTGTGGAGGAGATGGGGAAAAACCAGTTGTTTAAGGATACAGGTGGACCTGTTGCAACAATGAGAAGTACAAGTTGTCATGTCCAAAACGAGCTTTACAATGTGGGTTGGGGGGGAGGGGGGGAAGGGGGGGCAGGAGAAGGATTGGGATTGGGGGGGGAGGGGGGAGGCTAGGAAGGGATGTGAAGGGTAAACAAAGGAGGAGGCTGCAATGCTTGGTAAGAAATGTACGCATTATTCTGCCCATGTAATTGTAACCCCTCTGTACAGTAAGTTCATAAATTAAATAAAATTAAATTAAAAAAAGAGACATTTGAGAGTCATGCAACAATGAATGAATGAGTTCTGGCTGAAAAAGAGGGTAAGCATATTAAAACATGACCAGAAATCCAACAGCCACCCAAATGGCTTCCCTATTTGACAGTCTTGGATAGGAGAAATTCCCTGGCCAAGCATTCCTCCCAGTTAATATAGCCTTCATCTTTTTCCAATCTGCTCTTTTTCATGATTCATTCATCCTGTGGCTCATCTACAATGTCAGGACACAGATCCCAGCCATCAAATCCGAGGCCCTAGGGTCTCTTAGTATTTCTCCCTTCCTGCTTCCTGGGATTACGTTGGTCTTTGTCATTTCTTTCTTGAATTCCTTTTGCTAGTCTTCATGATCCTTAGGTTTAGTCATGATGTGGGCAGAGTCACCATTTTAAAATTCAAGTTGTTTTGGGTACTCCATTGAACAGCTAGTGTGTCCTGTCTCTGGTGATCAAGCCAAGCTTTCAGATGTGGCCTGTGTTAGGTCGGTCCATGAGAACAGTCCCCCTCTCCCTCCACCTCTTTGTGAAGGACAACATGTAGCCTTACCAGAAATCACCTGCCCCACACCAGTAATCACCTGTGAACTGTCAATCACTTGACTCTCAATCACTTGACTGTTAGTCTGGTAAAGGATCTTATCCTCTGAGGTCATTTCTGCATTCACTGTGGCCACACTCCTCCTCACCGTTCCCTATATAATCTCTTTCCACCATTAGTTGAACTACAACATGCTGTGTGTGCACTCCATGCTTCACTCTCCAGCATGGTTCTCCTAGTAAACTCTTTTCTGCCTAGACTGGGTTGGGGGTGGGGTGGGATGGCGCAGGGTCCTCCCTTCAGCAAACCTCACAAGCCTGCTATTTGCTTTCTAACTCAGACTTCATTTTCCAGCTCCAGCTCCAACTGCCTTGTCTTCCACCCTGTGCCACACAATGGAGTTTCATATAATCATGGATTCTTATCTCTCTGATTCCCTAAAGCTCGTTTCTGCTTAGGATACCCCTTGCCACAACCAACTGAAAAATTTCCCATTCTTAGGTCCTGCCAAACTTTTCACCATGTGCCATGGGGCAGGACAAGAGGCAAGAGAAACAACAGTCCCTTTCCACTTCCTACTTACAGGACAAAGAGAGGTATAGCTGATTTCAGCTTGCTCCTGTGGATATCTCTTGTAGGAGCTGTTCACTTACTTCCATTCATTTTGTCTTCTCCTTTATCCCCATCAACTTGAATGAAATGTTCTTTTTCTGTACTTCTCAAAACCCCTACATATTATAGATGAAAGGACTTATCAAAATGTTTTAGAACCAAAAATACTGATTCCTGGGCTTTGACCTTAGAGCTTAAAGAACACATCCATTTCTCTACATTTTTTTTTGCTGGATGGCAATTTATATAGGCCATCTTGGTTCTTGAGAACAGGGATATTTTGTGTTAAAGATTGTTAGGAGAGAAGGAAGGGGAGATATTGGGAGGAAGAAAAAAAGTGTATCTTCCATTGAATGGGATTCTTACCAACAACAGACTTAGATTCCATATGATGACACAGAGTAAGTCATGGAGCATTGCTTTCACTTCTTTCCTCTTAGCTATTGATCATTGTATTTGGAAAGAAACAAACAACAAGTTTCTCCTCTCATGCTCATACAAGATGCTCAAGTGTTAACTTGACATAGTAGTCCAGTGTGAAATCATGGCAGGGCTGCCTGATTTCCCATTCTTAGGTCCTGCCAAACTTTTCACCATGTGCCATGGGGCAGGACAAAAGGCAGAGAAAAAGGCAGAGAAACACTTTCCACTTCCTACTTACAGGACAAAGAGAGGTATAGCTTGCTCCTGTGGATATCTCTTGTAATATTATCCAACCCCAGCCCTGATTCTTTGCATTTATACTAGAGCTCTACTGAAAAGCAACAAATGATATGGAGAGGCTAGCTTTTAAAACACAACTTTCTAAGTAGTCTATGAAGGATAATGTTGCACTATTCACTTAAATATAAGACCTAGCAAGACAATATGCAAATGCAAGTGCTTCTCTGAACTTTGTATTTAAGGACAAGGTGAGCATGTGTAGCTTTCTATGTCAGGAAACATTGACGTGACCTGTGACTTTTTTAAAGGTGATGTTTACTGCTCTGGGAATAGAAAAGGAATTTTTTTTGTCTCTTGATGACTTAGGAAGGTGTCTTGAATTCAGCAATTTTCAACCCAAGAGCTTGCTGTTGTGACAATGTGATGAAATGTATGCCGTTGATATAGCTTGCAATGCATCTGGTTGGTTGGTGCTCTATGAGGAGACATAGGTAAGATGCTCTCTCTGAAATATATGGAGGGGTGCTTGAGCACTCCTTGGCAGTCCTGTCATTTCCTCCAGCTCTTCCATTTATTCTTTTCCATGTAAGAGCATCTGCAGGACAACTGCCTCTCCAATACTAGGGGGTCACTAAGGGTTTTAGCTGTGCTACAGTAGGATAAACATAGTCCCCCCAAAATCCAGATGATAAAGACATAGTCCCCAAGCAGTGTTACAGGGAGATGGTAGAAGCCTGTGAAAAATGGGGGCTCGTGGGGAGTTTTAGGCCTTTGAGAGTGTACCCTTGAAGGTTACATTATGAATCTGACCCTATCATCTTCTTCTCCTTCACTTCCTGGCCATGAGTATAGCAGCTTTGTTCTACCCCATGTGCTCCCACCATGATAGGCCTTACCACAAGCCCCAAAGCAATGGTGTCTACTGACCATCAACTTAAACCTCTAAAAGATTACCCCAAATAAACCTTCTCCATTTATAAGCTGATTTTTTTCAAGTATTTATAGTAGTACAGAAAACAGACCAATAATGTATCTCCTGTTTTTAAATCCCTTGTACAATATGGGGAAGCAATGTGGACTAAACTTGGAAGGGGACATCTTACATTTAGTAAATACTTTTTCTGTTAAGGTCGTAGTTTCTAAGATGACATGTGATGGTCTCTCTCTCTCCTGGAAGCCATTCCTTACATAATCCTTACCCCTTGAGTAATGTGCTTCTTCTGTTGAATAATGTATCTCCATCTTGAGGAGATCTTGAGGAGATGGTAATTCCATAATCATATCATGAGAGATTGTGATATCTGTCTAATGAGAAATGGATCCTGAGGTCCTAATGAAGTAAGTTGCCATGTTTTGGAAGCCCAGGAAGCATGGCTTCCAATCAAGCTAGAAATGGAGCCACTCAATAACTCCAATGAAAACAAATTCTGCTAACAGACATCTCAATAATCCTTAAAAGTCTATTTTTCTCTAGTTGGGCTTTCAGATGAGACTCCAACCTTAGCTGACTCCTTGATTTTCCCAGTTAGCTTTGTGGGGCACTGTGAATCGCAGAACCTGGCTAGATAGTATTCAGATTCCTGATCCTTGGAAACCTTACGGCAGTAAGTTTGTGTTGTTTTATTGTTGTAACTTGTTATGCAGCATCAGGTAATGAGCACAAATACAAACTTGAAATCATTGTGTGGTCATATACAATCCTTCCATTGTTCTGTAGTGTGAGTTTGGCTTCCTAGAATTTTAAAATTTTTTAGAGGAGAGCTGGTTTGTGGTGTATCTTGGCATATTCCTCAATGAATATTGTAAAGAAATTTCTATATAACAAACATCAAATAGGTATTGAATGAATAAAAGTATGTTTATTTTTTAAAAAGTGATTTGGATTCATATCTGTGAGTCTACAGTTTGTGTAGTTAAGAGTTGCTTATTTCTTCTCAGTTACTAAAAATTGTTTCCAACAGAACATTAGTGGATTCTTTTCCTCCCTTTTCCCCTCCTCCCTCCTTTCCTCCCTCCCTTTCCTTTTCCCCTTCCTTTCCTTTCTTCCCCCCTCCTCCTCCCTCTTTCTCATTTCCTCTCTCTCTTCCTTCCTTCCTCCCTCCTCCCTCTTTCTCTTTTTCTTTCCCTCCCTCCCTCCCCCTCACTATTTCCCTTTGTCCTTCCTTCCTTGCCCTCCTCTCTTTCTTTCTTTCTTTCTTTCTTTCTTTCTTTCTTTCTTTCGTTCTTTCTTTCTCTCTCTCTCCCCCTCCCTTCCTTCCCTTTCCCTTCCTTTCCCTTTCCTTTCCCTCCCCTCCCTCCCTGCTCCCTTCACTCCCTCCCCTTTACTTCTCCTCCCCTTCCCTCTTCTTCCCTTTCCTTCCCCTCCCCTCCCCTTTCCTTCCCCTCCCCTCCCCTTCCCAAGGTTCTTGCAATGTAGTCAACACTGGCCTTGAACTCATGATCCTTCTGACTCAGGCTCTTGAGTACTGAGATTCTTGGTGTGTGCCACCACACTAGGCTAGTGTTACAAAGTCCCATATAGGGACTTGGAGAAGGAGTGGATTTGTTGGAACAAATTAAAAATAGAGTGAAATATTTTTGAACTACAAATTCTGCTTGTAATTGCCTTTGCCCACATGTCTCATACTACTCCTCTGAGAGGATGAATTTGTGCTATGACACACCCTTAACTCCTCAAGAAGTAGAAGACATTGAGATCTATACTAAGAAAGCCCTGCATCAATCACTTCTTTGTGAAATCTAATCCAGGGAGGAATTTACATTATGAATGTAAATGCAAAAACAAGTTTGCTTTTTGGCACATTCACTTTCCTTCTAGACACAGAGACAATGTAACCGTCCTGTAGGAGGCACAGGAAGATTTGATTAAAGGTCATTTGCCACTCTTCTCTATAGAAAGTCTTCTTTGTCTTTATCTTCTTTAAGGCACAGAAGGTCCTTGAGAGATACCGACTTCTCCATTGGCTTCCCTCATTCCTACTGCAGTAGCATTTCCGGGCCTAGTCTCTGGACTCTGAATGATCTGCCTTGTATTCTAGCTCTAGCTGAAAAACATCCTTTCCCTCCCGCACCTTGCCACTTAACTCACAGCTTTGAACCTCAGCCCTGAAGGTAAGTGATCAATCTGTCCTCTTCAACAAACCCTGCAAAGCAAGGCAAAGGGAATCCAGCTGGATCCTCCCTGGCTCTCTCTGACAGATGGGAGAGAACCTATTAAGACCGCCAGCAGTAACTACCTTCAGGTAAAGCCACCTGTCTTGTCTAGAAGGCTTGAAACACAGCATCCTGAACCTTGACTCTGGCCATATTCTTTCCAGGTAGATGGAAGGGGTAAAGTTAATAGAAGGGGGTGAAGTTAATGGTAGTGCTTGCCTTTAGGGGCTATTTCTAGTTCTAACTCTGTGCTGCCTATAAGCAGGGCACAAGAACTACAACCATGTGGGCAAACAGCCTAGCAAATTCCACTGAGCCAGTGAACAAATTCTTTTCAGTTAAGGGAACATGAGGATTGGATGATCCTGCAGTATTATCAACAAGATTAGCAATTCCTAGAGATTACAGATTAATAATCATTGCACTAGAGAATGATGAAGGGTCTCTACTGTGAAATGTTTGTTCTCAGTGACTCGGATGGGATTATTGGTGACATTTGGATCACCTTTGTAGATTTTGTGAATAAGAATGAGCTTTTGCAAAGACAATGAACAACTGAATATAAATCTAGAAATATTGGGACAGTAGGCGAAACAGAATAAGATTTCAGAAAAGATAAATATGCAGTCCTACACTTCAGCTCAACATATACCACTCTTGCATTTCCCATTTCCCTTCTTCTATTTCTATTTCATTACTATTTGTTCTTGCTTCTCATACAAGTGTGGGTGGGTTTGGAGCCTGGATTTGAGAACATCATTCAGGTTTTGTGCAAGGGACTAGAAGGCCGGAAGGAATGTTTAGGGTAGACACAACTAAAAGCTGCCTAAAGCCATGCAACA
The DNA here is from genome assembly GCF_000151885.1 of Dipodomys ordii. Taxonomy (NCBI): domain Eukaryota; kingdom Metazoa; phylum Chordata; class Mammalia; order Rodentia; family Heteromyidae; genus Dipodomys; species Dipodomys ordii. The sequence continues at coordinate 16,304,362 of NW_012267241.1, read as the reverse complement.
GAGCACCTTTCATAGAAGAAGTTAGGGAGCATCTGGCTGCTAAGCCAGCCAGATAGAGATCAGTTGACAACAGAAGTCTCTAAGAGAGGTGGGCAGGCAAGTTTCAGGCAGAGCCTGGGGCAATTCCTGTGCTGGTAAGTTGCTGTACCTTTTCTTCTTCTTTTTTTTTTTTATGTTGCAAAGCCTTAGGCATAGGTGGGGAGGCAAAAAAGGCACTGGCCAGGTGTGCAGAGATAAATACAGAAAGAGAGAGCTACATCTAGCCTAGGGTATAGACTAAGCCTTTCAGGATTGAATTGAAAGCCTGAGGTGAGTTCATAGCAAAATGAGGCTGTTAAAAACAACTCCTTTGGTTTCAGGCTGCATTGATAGATGTGTATAATATTTGAAATTAGTGTGTGTGTGTGTGTGTGTGTGTGTGTGTGTTGGTACTAGGGATTGAACTCAGGGCCTCTTGCTTGACTGTTTTGTCCAAGGCTGGCCCTCTACCAGTTGAGGAACATCTCCACTTCTGGCTTTTTGGTGATTAATTAGAGCTAAGAATCTCATGGACATTTTTATCCTGGCTGGCTTTGAACCTTTATCCTAAGATCTCAGTCTCCTGTAGGCATGAGCCACTGTTGCTCAGCTGAAATGAGTCTTGATCTGATATCCCGCAGTACTGGGTAGCACAGTTTACAAGAATTCTTGGTATGTGAAAAGATATCCACAAGTGAGGCTTTATGTGATGCATCAGTCACCCAGTATTTACTGAACATGTATTCTATGCTGGATATGAGGGACTTCATCAGGAAAGATATAGTGAAGGTTCCTGGTCCAGGTGATTGTATGTTCTGTTGTGTGTGTGTGGTGGGGGGGAAGTTATGTAGCAGTACACGAATAAGATAACTATATGCAGGTTTAGTGCTCTAATAGAATACTTTTGCCTATTTTTCTACAAGTAGGATGTGTTGACACTGCTCTGAAGGCGTTGGCTTTGTTGTGAGTGTATGGTCAGAAGAACTCAAGAAGGTATCAGTTAGTAGATAATCATATTTCTTCTTTTAAAGAAAGGGAAACAACCTTTAACCTGGGTGCTGATACCTCATGCCTATAATCTTAGCTATTCTGGAGTCTGAGAAATAGGATATTGGTTTAAAGCCAACAGGGGCAGACAAGTCCTCAAGATTCCATCTCCAAAATAATCAGCAAAATGCTGGGGGCAGAGATGTGGCTCAAATGGTAATATACAGGAGAAGCAAGCAAGCAAGCAAGCTGATCAGATTTGAGGACCAGAGTTAAGGTCCTGGTAGTTGCAAAAAACAAAAACAAAAGTAAGGGGCTGGGAAGGTGGCTCAGTGGTAGAGCGCTTGTCTTGCATGCATGAGGCCCTGGGTTTGATTCCTCAGCACCACATAAGCAAAAAGGAAAAAGCCAGAAGTGGCGCTGTGGCTCAAGTGGTAGAGTGCTAGCCTTGAGCTGAAGAGCTGAGGGACAGCACCCAGGACTGGACCCAAAAACAAACAAACAAAAAAAACAAAAAAAACAACCCCCAAAACAAAAGTAAGATCAAAATAGAAACAAAGAACTCCAACTACTTTATTAAATAATTAAAAGAACAAGACACTGAACATAAATCTCTATGCAAAGTTATATATGGATTCTATGTATATAAAACTTAAAAATTAATAGAACTTCAATTACATCTTGTCCTACTATCTAGTTCTGAATCTTCTGGAACTTTCTATTTGTACAATATCATATTCTTGTGTAGCTGCCTGTCCAGAGCTCTGAGAAGTACATTGTTCACTGTTGATGACTGTCACCGACAAACAAAGAAAAGGTGTATTTGCTTTCTCAGGCTTCCATTTCCACTAGCCTCTCCTGCTGGGGGAAGGCAGAACTCCTGTTTGAATTTATCCTGGTCTTTCATAGAGGACATAATCCTTTCTAAGACTAGATTTAAGGTAGTGATCATAGAATGGAGCTAATACCAACTCGAACTTTATTTTGAAGGACTGAATATGTGATCGTAATTGAGTTACTTGTGCATACAGTAACTACTCAAAAAAAGTTAGTCTCCTTTCTCTTCTCTGTGCTTTCTAGTTTCTGTTTTTCTTGAACAAAGTCATCAGAGGAACAGAGTACAGGTGGCAGGTCTCTGCCAGTCTATCCTTACTTCACTCTGCCTCAGCCCCTGGCAGATTTGGAGACCTTTGGGGCTAATATGTGATGTTCATGATTAGGAAAAAAAATATGCTTGCTGTCACCTATATCTCATGGCACTGTTTTTCTGTTCACTAAGCACTGAGATACAAGGTATAGCTCACTTAAGAACTTGTCTCTGAGTTCTGTTACACTAAAAGCTAACCCCAGCAAAATATTTAAAATGAACATGAATGCAAATAGAAGACTGAAGACAGCTACAGATGGCTTCTATCGAGTAGCAGTTTCCTTATTTTCTTTGGTTCATGGCTAGAGTAATCCTTGACCTTTCCACCTTGCTCACAGCCTGCAAAGAAAACCTCCAGGGTGGGGGACACAGGCCGTACCAGCACCCACTGAAGTTCAAGCTGTAACCCCAACAGACCCTTCCTTCCGGAAGGTTTGTTTATTCCTTGGATAGGTTGTATTTGCAACCAGCCCATCAGGGGAGAAGAGAGGAAGGAATTACCTCGGATGGCTGGAGCGGAGAACTAATGAAGGGAAGGCTCCAGGGGCTTTGCCAATGGGGCATCTGGCCGGAAAATCTGTGGATGAATCAGCACAAGTGAATGTTTGCTGTTACAAAAATGTCCCAAATCTCATATTCTAATGATCTTGTGGGTCGTCTCATGTTAAAAGTGAACTGCGGAGAGAGAAGGCTAACTTTTAATGGTGGGTGAAGTGTAAGAATCCCAAGATTTGGCCTCTGTTGAGAGCAAGAAGCCAGTCTCTCCTTTTCATGCCAGTCTTCACTTTCCTATCTTTGACTACCTCTGTGCTATTATTAATTGAGAGGATTACAAAGATAATACCTTTTCCCCCTAGAATCATGAAAAGGACTATCCTTAATATGAAATTGGATATTAAAAGCAGTTTCTTATCTGTGTGTCCTAAAGCGATCAGTGACATCCATGATTAATTAGTGCATGGACGATTCCTGGAACGCTAATTGTCATTCCGTGCCACAAAAACCACAACCTGGATTTTTCTGCTTTGTTTTGTTTTGTTTTTGTCCATGGGTGCACAGCATATGCTAACCTAAACATCATTTGCTCTGGATGCCTGGTCCCAGCAATTACTAGTGCACTTAATTTTATGTTTTTGCATAGACAAATAGCAATTCAGAGGCACACGTGGAGGATGCAAGCAGGAAGTCAGTTCAGAGCATGAGGTTACATGTCTGTTAGAGAATGAGAGCAAAGGTCGTAGGTCACAAAGTTGGACTGACCTCCGTGAGAACTCAGCCTGCCCATCAATGACCAAATGTCACGGACAGTTATTTAACTTCAATAAACCTGTTTCCTCTTTTGTAATATTGGGACAAAGATAGTTACCTCATCAAGCTCTTACATGGGGTTACCAAGATACTCATATGAAAAGTTTGCTATAGCCCCTCGCACAGGAGGGACTCCATGAATTCTAAATATCACTATTGCAAAATAGATGTGTCTGTATCTTACTACTACTTGGAGAAGTTGTGTAGCTTTGTTTTTCCATTTCTGTAAGTTATTATTTGCTTATGCATCAGAGTTGCAAAACCCATCTTTCTCTGGTATTTTTGTTTGTTTGAGTGTGTCATGGTGTCAAGTCCTCTGTTGTGTCTTGGAAGGGAGAAGCTGTGATTCATTTCTCTTTTTCATTTCCCCCTGTAACTTATTGGAGCTTTTACATTATAGGTATGTTGATAATGGTGAGCAAGAACTAGTGTAGGGAAGTGAATGAAGATCAGAGATGTTGCTTTCTTGTGTGAGAAGAAGGCTTCAAGTTCACAGGAGAATAGACGTCCATTTTGACAGTAATCTTAGCACCTTAGCAGACAAATGAGTAGACATGCCACATGACTGTTTAGAGTAATCTTTTGTTGTTTAATCACTATAACTTTTGGATGAAAGAAAAGTAAGCTTCTTAAATTTGAGGGAGAGACAAAATACACACCAAATTTATCAAATATTCTTTTTCAGTATAGAATATTAAACCCAAGGCCCAGATTTCACTGGCTGGACAAGTGCTATATCACTGAGCTATAGACTCCAAGCCCTAGAAAAATTATTTTTCATTAAAGTATATTTACATTGTTATACAACTACCAGCATCAATTATCTCCAAAACTTATTCATCATTCCTAGCTAAAACTGGGTGCTTATTAAGCAATAATTCCTCATTTGTTCCCCTTTCAGTTCTTGGCAGCTACCATCCATTTCTGGTTCTTTGAAGCTGACTATTTCATGTAACTTATATAATTGGAATCATACAATATTGTTGTTTTGTGGCTGGCTTATTGTTAGTTTTTTTCTTTTGTTTGTGTGCAGATCCTAGGGCATAGACTCAGGGTCTAGAGTTTTTGTGTGGCATTTTTGCTTTTGCTGATGCTCTACCACTTAAGCCATGTCTCCAATTTGCTAGTTAATTGGAGCCAAGCATCTCTAGGATTTGTCTGATTGGGTTGGCTTTGAGCCATGATCATGAGATCTCATTTTCTGAGTAGCCTTATAGTCTTATAGGTGTGAACCACCAGTGCCAAGCAATGGCTGCCTTCTTTTATTTATCATAACATCCATAAGGTTCAAATAACTTTCCTTGGTATTTGAAGATGAGCACTACATTTTGTACATCCATGTATCCATGGGATGGATTTTCCATGATCCATTCATCCATGGACACTGGTTGCTTCCATTGTTGTAAATGGTGCTATAAAATATGGCTATCCATACTATGATGGTTAATCTTGTCAACCTGATTTGATAAACAAACAACTAGATAAGTAAAGCATACCTTTGGGAGTATCTGTGAGACCATTTCCAGAGAAGATTAAGAGAGGAAGACCTGCCTGCTCTGATTGTGGGCAGCACTGTCCCATAGGCTGGGAGCCCAGAGAGAATTAAAAGGTTAAGAGAAGAAGATAGCTAATGTAGGCCTTTGCTGTCTAGGCTTCCAGTGTTGCTGTAGGGTGAGTTCTCTGCCACATATTCCTGCCACTGTGACTCTGTGTCTCATCTCAGGCCCAGAATCAATAGAGTCAAAGATTATGAGCTGAAATCTGAAGTCATGAGCCAAATAAACCTTTCCTCCTTTAAGTTGTTTATGTCAGGTATTTTATCAAGGTGATGAAAAGTCTGGCTACTATAAGGAATTGATACCAGAGAAGTGGGGCCATTGCTATGAGTACCTGACCAGAAATTTCTGGAAACTTTTGGAACTGGCTTGTGGGAGAGAGACTGGGGAAAGTTTAGTGCTATTGGTTAGATAAGCACTAGAGTGCTATCAGCAGAGAGAATTTAGTGGGAGATTTTGGAGGCGCTCAGAAGACCAGAAAGATGACAGGGAGGTAGACAGTGAAAGCTGTGCTTATGATGTTTCCCATGAGAACAAGGACTCTGGCGGGAACTGCACTAGAGGCCATTCATGTTACATATTGGCAAAGAACTTAGCCTGAATTTTGTTTATGCTCTAAAACTTCATGGTTCAAGACAGGCAAGCCAATAGGGTGCAGGCAGCCCAGTATTCACACTGAGTTTTTCCAGTTGCTTTCAGTCAAGTTTCTAGTGAATCTTACAAGGAAAAAGTGGAGAGGAGAAGAACTTGTCCTTCACGTAGAAAAGAAGAGCATTAAATTTGAATCCAGGGTTATGATAAATTATACAGGATTCTATATACGCACAGTGAGACCAAAAGAGAATATTCTCAGGAGCGAAATACAAAGACACAATGCCTCTTCATATTTATATAAAATAATATATGCACTGAAACAAACTCTAAGATATGGAAACAAGAGACCCTCTTTTTTTTTTGTTCCAGTCCTGGGGCTGAAACTTGACCTAGGCACTGTTCCTGAGCTTCTTTTCATCAAGGCCTGTGCTCTACCACTTGAGCCACAGCGCCACTTCTGGCTTTTTTGAGTAGTTCATTGGAGATAAGAGTCTCACAGACTATTCCACCAGGAATTTAGAAATGCTAGGAACTTGAAAACTTTACAAGAAAATCCATAGACAGTCAACAGAGCCAGACCAGGAGAGAAGATAGGGAGGTAAGTTGTAGCTAGCAAAGCCCAGGTGGATAGCTATTCAAGCTCATTTTAGTTCACATCTTGATACAATGCACCCTAGATTCAGGACATGGATCTATAAGATTTAGGTGTACTCTGCTGAATTTCCATCTTGTTTTGGTCCCATCCTTCCTTTTTATATCTTGATCCGTCCCTTTTGTAATGGGAATATTTGCGGTGTGCCAATGTATCTTGGAAGTATATAACTTATTTTTTATTTAATTGGAGCACACAGCTACGTTTGTGATTGAGTCTTAGACGAGACTTTCGATTTTGACTTTCTTTTGTTTTTGTTTTTTTTTTGGTCAGTCATGAAGCTTGAACTCAGGTGCCTGGGCACTGTCCCTGAGCTGTTTTTTTTTATTTTTTAATTGTTATTAGAAAGATGATGTGCAGAGATGTAACAGTTACATAAGTCATGTAAAGAGTGCATTTTGGGGGGGGCCATGTCACCCCTTCCCGGATTTTGACTTTCCATCACTGTTGGATTTGTTAAGATTACAGAAACTCCTAGAGATGGATTGAGAGTTTCACATTATGAGATGGATATGAGATTTTTGGGAATAGTGGCAGAATATTATGATTTCAGGAAACATGTTCGTGTGTCAAGGTGACAAAGAGTAAACTTGTGGTGATTAAGCTTGATTTTAATTGACTGGGATGAGAAATGCCTAGGAGATTAGTAGAAGCTCACTTCTAGCACTGTCTTTGATAGTATTTCCAGAGAAGGTTAAGATAGGGCAGAGAGGCCCATCTGGGAATGTGGACGGTACCTTTCTGTGAGATGGGGATCCAGATGGAACAAAATGGGAGAAGAGGAAGCTCCATAGCACAGGCATTTTTCCTCTTTGCTTCCTGGCCTCCATGAGGAATGCTAGTCGGCTCTACCACACTCTCCATGCCATTATGGAAACCTCTGTAATTGTGAACTCAAATAAGTATTCTTTTCCCCTTAACTTGTTTGGCTCAGGCAGTTTGTCCCAGTGGAGAAAGTCTGACCACCCACATATAGTTTTAAAGGGCAGTATAGACTATTCTCAGTTGCCTGCTCCTGGGACTCTCAGGGTCGGTTCTTTCCTGTGAGATGGATGCTGGCAGATACAACTCTGTTTCCTGTTCTGCGGCATACGTCAATGTGTGAATTATTTCCTGCTTCTGATGTCTATGACTTAAGACACACACGAGTGTCATAGGGTCATCTGTGTTCCAGTTCCTTTTATTATGGACCTCTCTGAGAAGAACCTGTGAATGCTTATGATTAAAGCTTGGGAATAGCCTGCTTATGTTAAATTCATGCAAGAAAAAAAATGTGAAAAATGGGCTGGATTCTCCAGCAGCCACCCAGGTGCTCCTTTCAAACACAGCCTCGAAAGGTACACAGGGGCCAAATGAAGTCTCCTCATAAGCCGTGAGCCTTATTGCCATGCAAGATGGTTATACCTAGAAACAATGAAAGATATTTGTTTTATTTTGCTTCTATATGCTTACTTCCCCCTCTTCGTTTCAACGAACATGGTGATCCGGTAACATCTCCGCTGTGTGACAGCCATTTGAACTGGGTTCAACTTCCTCATTGTTTCCAAGGGAAGGGCCCTGGTGACATGGCCTCTGTGATTTTGGAGTCCATGTGACAACACAGTGCTCTTCTAGAGAATTCTTTTCTTTTTATCATTTCAATCTGAAGAAACACGTTTTCTTGAAGCCCTTAAGTTCTAGACACTGGTATTTTCCAGTGACTGCCTGTTCTGGGGAGACCTGGCACTCTGTAGCTCAGTCTCCCATGGAGCATGAGCCTCTTCTCCTCCGGCTGGTCACACCAGAAGACTGTTCCTCACTCTGTGGAAGTGAAGCAAATCAGCCTCCTGTAGACTCTGCTGCAGCATCTGAGGTCACGTTTATTAAGTATTTCCATTTGACCTTGCATACATCCTATTGGCCAAAACAAGAATGAGGAAATAAACATATAGAAGCAACATAGAACAAAATAGTCTTTAATTATTTCTAGGCTTTGTATGACAATAAAGCTCACAGCTTATGAGGTGACTTTATTTGACAAACCACTGTGTTCTATGTAACTCACATGCATCACCTGTCACATTTCCTCAGGCCTAGCAAGTGTAATGCTTTTTTTCCTGTGTTCCTTCCTCCTCCTCCATTGTTACCTTAGCAGCTGGGATGTTGAGCTTTCAGTCCCTATGACAAATATAACTGTGATAATCAAGACAGACTTATTTTGGCTCCTATTCTCAAATGTTTACATCCATGATCAGATGGTCTATTTGCTTTTGGATCTGTGGTAAGGCAAAACATTGTGTTGGGAGCACACGGTAGAGGAAATCTCCCATTTTATGGTGGCAGAGAAGTAGAGTGCAAGACGAAAAAGATCTCAATATTCCTTTCTGGGGCATGCTCCCAGTAACCTAACTTCTTCTCACTAGAATTTGTCTTTTGAAGTTTCTACTGTCTTCTAATAATACTAAGCCAAGGACTGCCATTTTGATTCCTGGGCCTTTGGGAGTTATTCCAGATCCAAAATACAGTGGTTGCCTAAGGGACTGATAGTGTGTGTGTGTGTGTGTGTAACACAGGGTGACTTTTGTGAAGACTCTTGGAGTTGCAGCAATCCTCAGTTGGCTTGTTTGTGTGGACAAAAAGTAACACTGGGTCTAAGGACCTGTAGGACTAATGTTTGGTATGCTGAAGGCCTTCAAGGTATGGCTGATGAAAGAATTAGTGAGTGAAGAAGTGTCCTGTGACCAGAGATGTACCTTGGCCAACAATATCTAATATTAATTTCATTCTGCAGGTGGGGATATTGAGTTACTTAGATATCAATCACAACAGACTCAGCCAGCTAGCTGATAACTTGTTGAGACCAGACAAAAAAAAAGACCACACTTTGTTTGCAGACTCAGAGCTAAAAGTGTTTGTACTAGATTTATGCACTTGCCTATCCGTTCCTGCTGATGGCCACTTTGATAAACATTTCAATTAGAAGCAGATGTTATCATAGTGCACATGTCTTCCTGAGCTTCCCAAGACTCAAGTCACTAGTTTATAACTTCCTGTTTGTGTGTGAGTCGGTGTTGGTACAACTTTTACAAACAAATAGGCAACATAAGTAAATAAATAACAATATTAGAGGTAGTGGTATTTGAGTTCTCAGGAGAACTTAAGCATAAAGTCATACGTATTTCCCCAGAAATCGTGATCAGCCTTATTTTGAAAATGAGTCAGAAGACTGAAAATTTGTTGTACAGAGTAACCAGAGACTATTCATACAGCTATGGAAGTTTCTGAGAATTGTGAGCAGGATGTGTGTGTGTATGTATGTGTGTGTGTGTGTGTGTGTGTGTGTGTGTGTGTGCGTGTGTATCATGATTATTTGTTTCCCCATGTCTGGTACTAACCAACATACTTTAGGAACCTGGACTTGCAGGTGGTGATTTTCTCTGCTCATTTCTCTTCTGTATGGTATTTGTTAGGTTTTTATTTTCTTGTAATAAGTTCCTTTTGGGGAGGGTTATAAATTGAATGCATGGAAATTTTGTACATTTTGGGGAAAAATGTAAAAAGGTATAAGATTAAAAATCACTAACAATTCACAACCCTGAAATAAACATGAAAAAAAATTCTAGAGGTATCGCCTTCAATTCATACATATATATATGTGTATATATATATATGTATGTATATATATATATATATTTCACATCAGGGTATCTGTTATGTGTTTTGTTATATGATTTGTTTTTGTTTCACTTAAAAATACCTTAAAAGAATTTATCCATGCAAGTAAGTATTCTTCTCAGCTGAGTTTTATTTTCAAGGTGACACAGTTCTCCACTTTGTAAATGCACAATATTTACTTAACCATTTCCTTTTGGTGAATTTTAACAGAGTTTTGACTTTTGTAGCTCATATGCATATGGATAACAGAGCATCTGTTGTTACATGCAGGCTTTCTTTTAGAAAGGCATTTATTTTGAGCAGTAAGGTATTTGATCTTAATTTTGACTCACTTCCCCCTCCCCTCTGGGATCTTGAAATTAGAACAAAAATGAGAAAGAGAAACAAGATAATGATGAAAGTTGGGGCAAGTTGATATTAATTAAACTGAAAACTCTTCTATCCTTCCCCCTCCCCTCACTTGCTTGAATTAATGCTCTAGGTCATGCATGCTGCAAACCCATGGAACAATATTAAGAAGATGCTAGTTCCCAGTGTACTAAGTGTGTGGCAGAGTGTGGCCACTGTGGATGTGACTGCATCTCCTGGGTTATAGGAGAAGAGTAGTAATGACAACCAGGAAATGAGACAGTAACCTAGTTGGAAAGGCTAACAGGTAGTTGATGAGCAGATGAGGTGATGCTGTCTACACGCACACACACACACACACACACACACACACACACACACTCCACACTTCATTGGTGGCCAAGGGCATGTGGCAGAGAGAGAAGGTATTGGATATATTGAGTCAAAGGGTCAGACTTGGTTTCAAGTTGTTGCCTGGTCATGCAGGGTGCCCACATTGGGATGGTGTGCTTTGTCTCCTGAATACCTCTCCCTCTCTCTATACTCCTCCAAGCTTCTGTCACATAGAGATTAATTTTGTTGATTTTTCAAAATCATCATTTCTCTCCCCCCTCTCCATACTGTGGTTTAAACTAAGGGCCTTGTGTTCATTCAACGTGCGCTGCACAGTTAAGCCATACTTCCAGCCCTGCTTTCTGCTGGATATTTTGGAAACCAGGTATCATGGACTTTACTACCTGGGTTGGCATCCAAATATAGATCAGACTGTTGTTGGCTTTTTACTCCTAATATCCTCACTAAGTTCCTTATTAATAATGGAGTAGATAGTAATTCTGTGTAGCATGACATAATAGTTAGACTTGAAGACAGAAACAACATTTTTGGTCATGACTTTTGAATAGCACAAAGTTACCTTTGATTTAAATACTCAAAACAAATATTCCATATAAGATGAAGTATGATACCAGGCCTCAAAGGCTCATGCCTGTGATCCTAGCAACACAGGAGGTGAGATCTGAGGATCAAAGGTATCTGGAGCAGAAAAGCTTATGACATTCTTTTCTTTATTTTTTAAGTTTTTTTTATTGTAAAAATACTGTACAGAGGAGTCACAGTTACATAAGCAAGGTAATGAGTACATTTTCTATCAAGCATTGTTGCCTCTTCCTTTGTTTTTCCCCTACCATCCCTTTCCTCCCACCTCCACTACACTCCTTCCTCCCACCCCCTGCCTAAATTCATTTTTCAACATAGTGTCTTATATATCTCATTATTACAATGGGTCAAACTGTATTCCTATTTAAACATTTTGTTTTTTCCCTTCCCCTCCACAAATTAGAGAAGTGTATATACAGGGGCACTGACATAACATACAGTGAAAACAGAAGCTCATGAGATTCTTATCTCCAATTAACCACCCAAACATCTGGAAGTGTCGCTGTGGCTGGAAGAGATAGAATGCTAGCCTTGAGCAAAAAAAGCTCAGAGCCCTGTGCAAGTGTCTCATGCCTGTAATTCTAGCTACTCAGGAAGCTGAGATCTGGAGATCACAGGTTGGAACCAGCCTGGGCAGGAAAGTGTGTGAGACTCTTACCTTCACTAAAGTACAAAAAATGTTGTAAGTGAAGCTGTGGCTCAAGTGGTAGAGGACTAGCCTGGAGCATAAAAGCCCAAGGACAGCATCCAGGCCCAAACTTCAAGTCTGAGGCCCAGGGGGAAAGAAAAAGCTCAAGGACAGCACCATGCCCTGAGTTCAAGCCCCAGGATTGGCACAAACATGTCACATGCATGTGTGCATGCGTGCATACACATACACAGAGTATGATAGCTAACTACAGACATGTTTAATATAGCATGACATAACCATTTCCTCCAGCAAATTTCCACATTCTGTGTAAACAGATTTTCAGACAGACCTATTACAAATATGGTAACAGGTATCTATAGACATCTATAGATCTTAGCTTTCCTAAAAACCTAAAATTTTTAGATTTAAAACTTTCAAAAGTGTTTCTGAAACACTTTTCTAAAATTCTGATGTTTTGAGCAGTGAGAATGTTCAATATACAGTAAACTAAAAGTTCAATGATTATTTAATATTTGAGAAACCCCTTGGGATTTAGAAAGGCTTAATTGTTTTCTGCAGCTCACACGACTAGTAAGTTCAAGTGATAGAGTTTGAAGTCTAAAGCTCTTACTCTTTGTGTGTATGTGTGTGTACACATGTGCACATGCATGTAAGTATGGTAAGAATTGAACCTACAGCCTCATGCATACATGTTGTTTTTTCTACTACTAAAGACATGCTCTGAAGACAATACTTAATAAACACCACTATATCATGTTATTTAGCTGTCGTTGCAACCCTCTGAGATATTGTCTTTCCTTTATTAGTAAGAAAACAGAAGTTCTTATTACGAGTTGAAAGTGTGTGTCCACTTCTACTGTTTTTTCAGACTTAAGAAATCCTTAGGAATGGAAATCAGTTACCATTGGGTAGGGACAGCAGAGAAGAACAAAGAAAAATCTGGGCAGAAGCCGAGAAAGAATTTTCCTATGATTTTTCAAGTCTTTTTCCTTCCCATCAACATCAGAGCAAGCCCATTTAATTTCAAACCTGATGAGGATAACTGTTGTTAAAATAACACGTTTTCCTCATTGCTGCTTGGGATTGCAAATGCTCTTGCACAGTGTCTCAGAGCTGCTTTCCTGGGAAGAGTATGGGTGGGTGGGGGTGGGGGTGGAGAGGGGTGTTCTCCTTTGAAAGGACAGAAAGATGGAGCTTCAGGAGCTGCGACACAGGCACAGGAGAAGATCCCAAAAAGTAGGACACCCTGGAGGGCATTTGGCATATAACAAGGTTGAGCTAGATCCCAAACGAAGCGAAATCAAAGCAGCCTGGCTTCGCGTCGGAGATGGGAGTCTGCCTGGGGCTGACAGTGCCCAGGCTATGGCAGGGCTTAATGACAGGAAAGGAAATGAAGACATTCCTCTCTCCTCCCACCTTCTTTTCCTCAGACCCCGTGTCCTGCATGGAGGCGAGTTGGAAAGAATGCACAGGCTGCCTGCAGATGTTTCTGCTCACAGGGTTTTTGAGCCCTGCCTCAAGTCCTTGCTTTAAAGGCATCCTCTAAAGAAATCCCACAAGCAGATTTGTCTTCTGCCAAAACACGTCTGTGAGTGGAGCGGTGCCTTCTGGGAGCAAGGAAGCCTCGAGGAGTTTTGCTGGGAGGGCTCTAAGTGCATCTGCCCACGAGACCTGCATGAGAACCACTGCCCAGCGTGAGAGAGACTGAGCCAGACACTGCTGTGGGAACGGGGGATGCTTTGTGGCCCAGGAATGGCATCTCTCAGCCAGCGGTGGAAAGGGTGGCCAAGGTTTTCTATGGGCCAAGACACTGGCAACTATGCAAAAATCTATTCCTTAGTAGGAAGTTACGTCTTTACTTCTTTAATATCTGCCTTTCCCCGTCTAGCTTGCCTGAAGTTATTATTATTATTATTATTAATTTTGTAAAAATGAACAAACAGGGACTGGGGATATCACTGGAGGCAGGGGTACCAGAGTATTTGACTGTCAACCATGAAGTCCTCAATTTTGTCCACCGGATCACAAAAACAAAGGAAAGAAAAAAAAAGCAAAAAACAAAGCAGTTTATTTTCACACTCACCCCCCCTCACACACACAACCCTACATACCACACACACACACACACACACACACACACACACACTCACACACATTTCTCCACTTATCTTGAAACTACAGTGTCTTAATACCTTCCCAAGATGACCTTTGCATTCAGACATCTTTTTATCTTTGACTAATCATGTTCTGAAATTACTCCTCATATAAAACAGTGATTCTTAGCCTGGGAATATCAAGGCCTCAGACTTTCAGGATTTGATTTTTTTCTTTTCTTTCTCTCTCTCTCTTCCTCTCTCTTCCTCTCTCTTTCTCTCTCTCTTTCTCTCTCTCTCTTTCGTTTTTTCTCTCTTTCTTTCTTTCTTCTTTTTTCTGTGTGCCATTATTAGGGTTTAAATTCAGGGTGTGGGTGCTGTCCTTGAACATTTTCACTCAAGGTTGGTGCTCCACTTTGGGATTTGTACTGGTTAGTTAGTCAGAGTCTTTCAGAGTTATCTGCTCTGGACTGGCTTCAAACTTCAATCCTCAAATCTCAGACTCCTGAGTAGCTAGGCTGAACAGCCACTGACACGTGGCTGATGGAATTTTTTTTAGAGGTCTTTGGCTTGGGTGTTTTCTCTGTGCTGCTGAATACTCTCAGCCCTGGGCCGGGAAATCCAGACACCTGTGGAGAAGTACCATCTACCTTTCCACTTTTCTTACCTGTCTAGGCAAGAGCAAAGGCAGCAGGACTTAAGAGTTTCAGCCAGTGTATGACAGGCTCTTAATATTGTCTTTCAAGTGGATTTCTTGTGTATTTCAGTGTCATGCTTTTTAGATACAGGAAATCCTTTTGACCTATTGATTTTACAGAGCAGGTTTCCAGAGAGTTAAAAAACGCTCTCCTGGTCCTATGTGACCGACATGGTAATCTTGAGGCTTAGCTGAATATTCTCGCCTAGGGCTCCGACCTTGGCCGCCAGCTCCCCCATCAGGAGACACACATCTGAGAAAGCACTTGGGCATCGTTCATCTACCTGCAAAATTAACAAAGAAAAAAAATCCCATAATCAATGATTGGATGGATTTTACTCTGAGAAAATCCCACTGGTCATTAATTAGCCTTTTCACATTAACATAATTATGTTGCACTTGCTTTGTTTTTCTTTTTTTTTTTCTTGAGTGGAAGAACACGAGCAACTTGGTCAGACTTATCTAACTATAATTTACCAGCTAGTTTAGAGTTTCTGATGGCAAAAAATCCATTACCTCATGCATCAGGACTCACTGTCCATAAGGAGAAATAAAAAAAAAAAACCAGACAACAATAAAAAACATCTTGATAGCTAGCATGTAACTACTGGGCCATTTGTAACATTTCAAAAGTCTGAATAAAATGAACTTATTAGATGATGTTATGTAATATAGTAGGGTTTTATTTTAAAGAGAGGTCAGGTACCAGTGGGTCATGCCTATAATCCTAGCTACTTTAGAGGCTAAGATCTGACACTCGTAATTTAAAGGCCTCCCAGGTAGAAAAGTCCATGAGAATCTTATCTTCAGTTAATCAGCAAAAAGTGGGAAGTGGAAGTATGGTTCAAGTGATAGAGCGCTAGCCTTGAGTGAAAAAGTTAAACAACTTCAAGCCCCATAACTGGCACTGGCATGCACGTGAATACACACACACACACACACACACACACACACACACAAATATATATACACACATGCATAGTTAAAAATAAAAAAACCCCTAAGAACCTAGCACTCTAGTTCTAGAGAGCTTGCCCAGCATTCATAGACTGTGGGTTTCATCTTCATCACCATACACAATTAAAAGGACCTTTTGTTATTAGAGAGAGCCTTCCTCCCCCTAACGCCCAGGTACACCATCTTTCTCTTCCTTGGCTCATACATCATGTGCAGCTACTAGTTTCTTATATGGAGAACTTTGTATTTGTCCTACACTTAAGCAGAAATGGAGGAGGAAATAGATCACTCTTAGGTCACTCTTACACAAAGGCCATAAGTAAGGAGACAAACAAAACAGGAAACAAATAAAAGGCTGTAATAAAACCAAATGGAGGAAGTGGCATCATCATCGAGCATAATGCACAGTAATGTTGATGACCACATCATTTTCCAAAATCAGCCTCTGTCAATCACTGCCCAGGCACACTCCAGTGGAAATCTTCACTCCTGTTGATAGAGTGGCATTTTCCTGTTCTAGGCTCCTGTGAGTTTTTTCTTCTCTCTGTCTGGGAGGTTCAAGAAGTAGGTGAGCTAGGTCTTCTTACTTTCTGTGTCCTTGTGTTCTGTGACCAGCCCACTGCCCTCACTTGCCTTGGAGATTGGAATTCCCTGTGTACCATTCCTATGAGCACAGTCAAGTTCACCAAAGCCCCAGGTTGTAGCTTAGTGAACCCATGGTACTGAGAAACAAACGTGGAACATTTTCTCTTGAGATGTGGGGCAGGTGAGCACTGAGGGAGGTCTCCTGCTGGGTTAAGAGTTGCCTCCTACTTTCCCAGCAGGAAGGAAGGAGCCAGCTGGGGGAGAAAAGGCAGTGTTTTAGCTACTGCTGCATGCCAAATAGGGTTTCCTATTGTTTTGTTTACCCTATTGGCTAATTCTGCGATTTTACTTCCAGGAGGGTTTTGCCAGGTGGAAAATATTCCAGGTGAGTCAGAAAGCAACTGCATAGCATAGAGACTTAGGGCGAGGCTCCCTTTGGACTGACTTTTATTCTCTATCATCTTTTCTTTCTTTGATAACCTTATTTTCAAAAAATAAAACCCAGAAGGATGCACGAAACGGGCTGCACTGGACAGGTTGAGGAAAAGAAAAGCAGTTTCCTTAGCAACTGGAGCCCTACATGGGGCTGGCAAGCCTTGTCTCATTTTTCATCTCATTTTCTGTGCTTCCTGAAAGGAGGTCAGATGCTGAGTTGGGTTCACATTGTGGTCTTGCTGGTGGTACCTTTTGTGTCAGTGCCTGAAGAGGCAGATGCCTGTGTCACTGGCTGTTTTTCTGATTAGAAATGAGCACATACACATTCATTCACATCTTATGATTCGTTCTCACATAGAAATAGAATATTTTATTTGTACTGAGCTCAATCCTGCAGGTAAAAAAATATATAACCAAATGCATTTTTTTTTGCCTATTAGTTGTTGATCTTTAATGAGAATTCTTCTGATTTCAAAGCTTTATCAGAGTATTTTTGGTAATAACAGATAGCATCTTTTTTCTAAAAAAATTCAAATTAGTCTTCCACCAATATGTTTCTTCTTTTAATATGATATGCAAAGATGTAAACTGGAAGGTTATGGTTAATTTCAAGTTTCTAAATTCAATTCAACAATATTTATTGCATCTTTGATTCACTAAGGTCTGCAGGGATAAGCAGATGTGCTAAGATGGCCTGTGCCCTCAAGGAGTTTCGAATTTAGTCCTGGGAATAAGACAAATACGGTGTAATTACAACTACAAGGAAGAAAGTGATAAATGGCGTCAAGCCACAGTTATCGACCTTGACCGCAGATTGGAATCACCTAGAGAGCTGTGAAAATACCAGCACCCCTCCCTAGGGTTCTGATTGATTGGGCTGGGAGAGTGCCTGGGGATTTGGATTTTAGAAGAGCCTCTCAGCTGATCAAATGTGCAGCAAAGGTCAAGGACCCCCGGCAGAGATCCTCCACCCTGAGTCCAGGGGGCAGCTGCCATTGGATTGGGTATGGGAAGGTTTGCTTTCAGCTGGCATTGAGGAAGAGCATGGGAAGGGGGTGAGAGATGCCAACAGAGGAAAGACTTGGGAGTGAAAGGAGGTGTTTGAGGATGAGGAAAAGCAGAAAGAAGCCAGTGTGGTGGGCAGTTGGGAGAAGATAACCATGGAGAGGACCACTTCAAGGTCATCCTGAAGTCCTGTGTTTATGGAGAACATAAAGTTCAGAGAGGCAGGATGAAGAATTCTGAACTGGATGAGGGCAAAAACCTGTCTGGAGACAGGACTTGGTTAAACGTGCCTTTTTGGGGTTTCAACTGTGCCTGTGATCTTTGCAGTGTGAGCTCAGTTGTGGTGGAGAGAAGTCACTTTTTTTTTTAATAGAAAAAAGGATGAATTCAATATTGGAAAGTTAGGAGGAAACTTGCAGATAAGTTGACAAAGCCTCCTTGCTTTCCAGTTGAGGAAGTGATGGAGGGAAGTTACCTAGAATGGTAAGGCCACTGGTCATTGGGTATCTGGTGGGGAATTCACAGGCGATTGGCAAATAGGATGGATGCTGAGAGCTCAGGGGTGGAGTTATAACTCTGAAGACTATTTCACAATGAAGCCAATCAGATTTAAGGGTGAGAGGGTAATGTGGGAAGAAAAGGGAAAATGAGCTTTAGGAGAAAAGAGGAAGCGAAACCAACAAAAGACATTAAATTAGCCTTAAAAAAAACCCCTAACAATAATAGGGTGGGCTCAGTGCCTCACACTTATAATCCTGGCTACTTGGGAGGTTGAGATCTAGGGGGTTTTAGTTTGAGACTATTCCATGCAAAAAGTTTGTGAGACTCATCTAAATGCAAACAAAAACAAAAACAACAAACAAATAATAAACTGGCCATGGTGGCATATGGCTGTTATCCCATTTATGTAGGAGGTGTAAAGTAGGAAGATCGGCCATCCTTATTTCCTCTTCAGAGAAGTCTTTAGCCCACTTATTTATCAGGCAGTTGTTTCTTTGAGGATTTGTTGTTGGGGGATTTAATTTTTTGAGTTCCAAGTATATTTTAGATATGAGACCCTTGTCTGTTGTATGGCTATTGAAAATCTTCTCCCAATCCATGGGCTTTCTACTGATCTTGCTAGCTATGTCCTTTGCCATGCAGAAGCTCTGCAGCTTCATGCAATCCCATTTGTTCAACCTTCCTTTGATTTGTTGTGTTTCTGGGTCTCTATTAAGAAATTTTTTGCCTGTGCCAAGGAGACCTACGGTTTCTCCTATTCTGTCCTGTTATGTGTTTAGGCTGTCTGCTTTGACTCCGAGGTCTTTGATCCATTTGGAGGTGATTCTGGTGCAGGGTGATATATAAGGATCCAGCTGTAGTTTTCTACAGGTGAATAACCAATTTTGCCAGCACCATTTACTGAAGAGGCTGTCTTTCTTCTGTAGTGTGGAGGGGGCAGTGAGACCACTCAGTCTGCAGTGAAAATGTAAAAGGTTTTATTGAGCAAAAAATACTGATGTACCAGGGCTGCACCTAGAGTTGGGATCCCAGGGCCCGCCCATGTTGCCTTTTAAGCATTTGGGGCTAGGGCGGGGAAAGGGGGAGTCTGGTGTTGGTTTTAGCCAATGATTGTTACCAGAAATGCACGCCTTAAGTTTAAATTTCCTGCCAAGGTTTTGCTGGTGGGATGCAGGGGAATAGAACAAGGGATGGTGATGGTTCTGCTGGGTTAGAGCTAGCCTTGCTCAGAAAACAGCAAAAGCAGAGTTACAGAGTTACAGGGTTATGGAGTTACAGAGTTACAATTGCAGTTACTAGCTAAAGTGATGAGTTACAGGGAAGTGTGCTGTGGAGCACACTTACATTTATATCTTAAAATCATTCATTATCCATTTTACACAATCCAAGTCAAATAGCATATTCCATCTTTATGTCCTCCACCATATCACTTCCATTCTACTGTATTTTAGCTCCCTTATCAAAGATTAGGTGGCTAAATGCTCAACCTTTCTAGCCATAAAAGAAATGCAAATCAAAACAACACTGAGATACCTCCTCACCCCAGTTAGAATGGCTATAACAGATGCTGGAGGGGATATGGCCAGAAGGGAACCCTACTGCATTGTTGGTGGGAGTGTAAATTTGTTCAACCACTTTGGAAAGCAGTATGGAGGTTCCTCAAAAGACTCCACATAGAGCCTCTCTATGACCCAGCAATCCCACTTTTGGGCAATTACCCAAATGATCACAAACAAGGCCATACTAAGGCTACCAGCACAACTATGTTTATTAAAGCATTATTTACCATGGCTAAGATATGGAACCAACCCAGATGCCCCTCAGTAGATAAATGGATCAAGAAAATGTGACATATATATATATGTATATATATATAATATATATACATATATATATGTATAATGGAATGTTATGCCTCCATCAGAAAGAATGACATTGCCTCATTTGTTAGGAAATGGAAAGAATTGAAAAAAATTATATTAAGTGAAGTAAGCCAGGTGCAAAGAAACATAGATCCCATGGTTTCCCTTATTTGCAATAACTAGTACATGTGTAGGACAAGCAGAAAAGGCCAAAAACTATATACATATGACCATATAAGATGATGTTAAGCGAAATGAATCCCAAGATAGGGGCACGAATACCTTTTTTCTTTCTTGCTGTTGTTTCTAATGTATTTATAATGTACTGTGTGATCTTTTTGTTTCTTTGTATGTTCCTCTCCCATGGTATAAACCCCGTTTTCACTGTATTTGATGTTGGGGTGGGGAAGGGAAAAAACAAAATACTTAAGTAGGGATACAGGTTGACCCATTGTAACAATGAGATGTACAAAACACTATGTTGAAAATGAACCTTACAACTTTGGTGGGGGTGGAGAGGGTGGGGGTGGGGTGTAGTTATGGAGATGGGAGGGAAGGGATGGTAGGGGGAAAACAAAGAAGCAGACAACAATGCGCAATAGGAAATGTACTCATTATCTTGCCCATATAACTGTAACCCCTTCTGTACAGCATTTTTTCAATTAAAAAATGCAAAAAAAATAGGAAGATCACTGTCCGGGCAAGTCTGAGAGAAAACAAACAAAACTACCTTAAAAATACCCTAAAGCTTGCCAGGCTGTGGGAGCTCAGGCCTGTAATCCTAGTAACTCAAGGCTGAGATCTGAGGATCGCAGTTTGAAGCTAGCCTAGATAGAAAAGTCTATGAGATGCTCCTCCTCCTGCTCCCCCTCCTGCTCCCCCTCCTGCTCCCCCTCCCCCACCTCCTGCTCCTCCTCCTCCTTTTCCTCCTCCTCTTCCTCCTCCTCGTTCTTGTCATAGGGCTTGAGTTGGTTTGTTAAAGGTTAGTGTTCTACCATTTTGAACCACAGCTCCACTTCTGGTATTTTAGGTAGTTAATTGGAGATAAAAGTCTCATGAACTTTCCTGCCTGGGCTGGCTTTGAACCATGATATTCAGATCTTAACCTCTTGGATAGCTAGCTAGTACCTGGCTAAGATTAAAATTCTCCTCTTAATTAACCACTAAAAGGCTGGAAGTGGTTGTGCGGGTTAAGCCAGGTCTGAGCAAAAAAGCCAAGGGAGAGTACAAGGGCCTGATTTCAAGTCCCAGTACTGGCACATACACAATCCATGCCTAAAAAATATCCTAAAGCAAAAAACAAGGTTGGAAGCATGGCTCCAATTGTATAGTTCTTGCCTAATAAGCACAAGGCATTGAATCCAACCTCCAATATTGCCAGAGGAAAAGAAAACAAGAATAAAAGGAAGTTAGAAAAGGAAAGAAAGATGAGAAGAATTCAGAAGAACAGATACCAAGAGATTATCAAGGAGGAACTAGTCTGTGGAGAGGCTTCTGGATAAGCTGAGTAGAGACCCTGGGATGTATGGCTTGTTGTGTGTGATCTGTAATGTCACTGGGTGCTGATGGAGCATAGGGTGACAGGCAGCCATGAAGCTGGAGGGAGTCAGAAGTCTGCCAGGGATTCAGAATAAATAACATAAATAAAGAATAAATAACCATGAAGCAAATTACGCTGAGCACTTCTCTTGTGTGGGTGCTTCTCCAGCTTTTGCATTGAGCTATTTTTGATTTACAAAATGACAAATGGTCAAAGAATACAGATAATGTTGCCTTCTGAAGTGAAAAATTTCAAGCAAAACCAATGAATAAAATGACATTCTAAAATATGACCTTGCAACTGTAAAATGAATCCCTCAAAAACAAGGCTGTAATTAGTTCTTTTTCCAGTGTGTAAAACATCTACAAATAAATACCAATGATAAGAGTTGTATAGATTATATGTATAAATTATGTGTACTGGGTTTGAGGCACAGATGAGGAGAGAACGAGAGAGGTGTTGCAAATGGAGAAAGGAAACGACTCAAGATTTTCCCCTGGGGAGTGGAGGCAGCAGCTTCAAGCTGTTTAGTGGCTCTGTTCTGCAGTGAGAATATTTAAGGTGCCATGCCTCCCAGAATTCCCTTCAGCCGCCCAGAAACAGAGTTAATGAACAGCGAACAAAGCCTATCAACAAAAGAAGAAATGCTTTATTTATTAGTACTAATCTCCAGGGTTCCTGCACTATTCAGAGCTAACAGGCTCTCTGGAATAATAGTTTAACACTCCCCTGAGTTGACATGGCTGTGGTTACCCAGAAAGGGGCAGAGTCTCTTGGAGAGAGACAGGACAGAGTTTATCACAGAGCTGTGCTCTTCTGCCCATCAGTAGTAATCTGGATAACCTCTTGTCTAATACAGGAATGACTTCACCGATCCTTGGCCAAGGCTACCTTGTCTTGTATCTTTGTAGCAGTGGGGAGATCACCATTACTAAGAAAATCCATTCTGTTTTTGAATGATTTTTACAAGAGGTAAGAAATTTTCACCAGTGTTGAATTCTTCCTTCCTAGACAGCCATACTACCACTGGAACCATACCTCCTGGCCTTCCTTTTTATGGGTGATCTTGCCCCTAATCCTAGGTCTTATCTCCTTGAGTTTCCATCTTTCCCCTCAAGTCCTTTCTTTTTTAACGGAAATCTGTATTCTAGTACAAGAGTCTTCCTGGTCACTTGACTTATGGTATAAGCAAAGGAAAAGATATCTGTGTGTGATACCCAGAACTGCAGGTTGCTTATCCTATTTTTTAAAATAATTTTATTGTCAAGTTGATGTATAGATGGGATAGTGTTACATAAGTAAGGTAGTGAGTACATTTCTTGTCAAATATTGTCCTTTTAAAGAGTCCTGGAAACAAATAAGACTGGATTAACTTCGTTTACTTGGTAATCATAAAGCAGTCTGGACTTTTCCACATACTTCTTCAGAGTTGAAAAGTCTATAATGTGTCACCAGTTCCTCCTCCATAAGGAATTTGCTTCCTGTGTGTCCATCTGACTGAAAAGAGACAATGTAGTTGTGCATGTGAGGGTATCTATTCTTCAGTAAATTAGGCAATGTCCACACCATCAGAAAATCCACAATTACCCCATCTGGAGTTCTATTTCATTCTTTTCTTCACGAGACAATGTCTCCCTTTGTATCTCAGGCTGACCTTGAACTCTTGATTTTCTTGCTTCAGTCTTAGGAGCACTGAGATTATAAAAAGTGTATTACCACACAGAGCTACAGAGGTCTATTTGCATTCAAATGTCAATTTATTTATTTTTTTTAAAGTCAACGTCTTGTAGAAGTGTCTATTCTAAACATTTGCAAGATGGCAAAACACTCTAATAGCTATCAGGGAGGCTTTGGGCAATTTCCTGCTGAGTTGATTTGAATAGAATCTCTTTCAGTAAGGTTCTTTCTGAATATCTGAACATTCTCTTCCTGCCAGGGTACTGGGGGTAGCTCTTCATAAAAGAAGAAAGGCATCTTCTGGTAACTGCTACTTCTGTGATGTGTATCAGAATCCCAAACCACTTCTTTTGCAAGGTTAGGCAACATGTTTCCTTTGTGTTGTGGGGTGTGTGTGTGTGTGTGTGTGTGTGTGTGTGTGTGTGTGTGTGTGTGCATGGGCTGGTACTGTGGATTTGAACTCAAGGCCTTCCTTCTATTCACGAAAGGCTAGTACTCTACCATTTGAGTCATACCTCCATTCCCAGCTTTTTGATGGTTGATTGGAGATAACAATGAGATCACAAGGATTTGTCTGTCTGGGCCAGCATTGAACTTGGATCTTCAGCTCTTAGTCTTAGCAAGCTAGGATAACAGGTGTGAGCCACTATAACCTAGCAATGTTTGCCTTCTTTATCCACAATCCTCAGGACTCTGGTTGACTGTTTTCCATTTCTCACATTTTTTTTCTAGGAGCATTATATATTATTTTTGTCATATGACTAAGAGGCATGCAACTAAATCACATAGGTTTTTAAAGGTGTTTCCCCTTCAATTCTTAAATAAATGTAAAGATAGTGTTACGTAAGGTGATCTCAGATTGCAAATGCTGTTCTCTCACTTGAACAAACACATTCATTGTGTCCAGCTTTGTAAACTGCATCACTATGAACAGTTCAGGTGGTGTCACTTTCCAGAGCGGCTTCCATGTCACTTCTTGGAGTGCATTTCATAAGTTGCTCCCATGAGCCAGCTGCATTTGTGACTCCCTCCTGGTGTCCTCTCTACTGTCAATCTACTTCATGGTTCTTCCTATTGGCATTAACAGTACATTAACAGTAGAAGTATTCTGTATAGATGAAAATTTGACATCTTTCCCAAATGTTTGGCTCACTAAGTAGATAGTTTCCTTTACAAGCTGAGGGCTGTTAATTTTACTGAAAGAACAATTTTTAGAAACAGCCAATGGCAAAGCATCTCCTACCTCTGCTTTCTCAACATTTTCATTGAAGTACAGATTTCTTGCCATTTTAAGGAGAAGACAGCTTGGTGGATGACCTGCATCTAGGTGTTATGATATTTGGAGAGGTGAGCCAAGGGGAATAGAGTGAAGGAGGAGTGTAAACAAAGATGTGTGGAAGCTACAAATGTGCAGGAAAAGACAGGTAGGGGGCTTTGAAAAGTATCGAGCCAAAGGTAATCTCTCTCTCTCTCTCTCTCTCTCTCTCTCTCTCTCTCCTATACATGTTTGCATATGTATAACAAGTATGCATGTAATGTTACAGGGAATGATTGACATACTGCCATTAACCTAGCCCCATATAGGAGAGGGGAGAAGAGGGAGAGAAGATGCAGGCTTCAAGAGAAGTGGTGAAAGAGACTGCTCTGCATGTATTGTGAGGATTTATTATTAGGTAGCGAGCATCATCATGAGAGGGGTGTGTGTGTGTGTGTGTGTGTGTGTGTGAGAGAGAGAGAGAGAGAGAGAGAGAGAGGCATCTGTGAATGAAGAGCAGTAATACGAGACCTTCCTTTTGTTTATTGAGTAATAAATTACAAATAACAATCCAGTCCTTCCTTGAATATGTTAAACATTGCCTCTCCCACGACAGGTGCCCTTTCACCCTACAAGAGACATACAATGTACATTCTATCAAGTTTCCCAGGGTCCCCCTGTGTCTACATTCTTGCAATCCCTTGAGAAGCATTGCTTTAGCTAATGGGAGATGTACTCTCAAGGTGACTTTTCCTGTTTCACGATTTCCCTTTTTATTTATAAAATACCATGCGCGGTAACACAGGAAGTCCTATATCCAGCTGGGTTTCTGACCTTCACTGATCCTAGTGTACCCCAGTTTCAGAAACTCCATGCTGTAATAGCAGTGCCCCCCATTTCTCTTCACAGGCAACCTCTCTTCCCCTCCTTCTCCTAATCTGTCAGGCAGTCACTGATTTTTTCCTTTGCTGGCAATGTACTGTTACCAGTAATTGCAGAAACCATTAATAAAGAGGGAAGGAGGGGTGAGGGGGAGAGGGAAGGCAGACACAAAGGGAATAAGCATTGTACATAGCCCACGGCCTCTCCCTCCCACACATACGAGATTCACTCTTGTTCCCCCCGCCTCACGTGGGAAAATGTTGTCCTGCTGAAAATACACCTTGAAGGCAGCTCTGCCTCAAAGATATCACATATGCATATTAATAACACACACTTTGTAGTGCCTAGAGTTGTTTTTAATGAAGCAAGCTGAAATATACCCAGCAACTTTCTCATCTTCTTCTGAGTGCTGCAGATGATCCGTCAGTGAGGGCTGGGGTGTCCTCTGTCCCCCAAAGAGAGATGAAAGAGGCATACTTTAGGAACACTTGATGACAGGAACAGACAGGGAAGGAAGCATGGTTGGATAAAATGAGTCCATCTTGTAGGAAGTCCAAAGCTTTGGGAGCGCTTCAGCATGGGAAATGGCCCCCACATGTGAGCAAAAGAGCACAGGAAGGTCCATGCAGGTGAAAGAGGGCCCTGTGGAGAAAGGAAGAGGCAAATGAGGGAGAGGGGTTTGAAAAGGCGTGGTGAGATGCTCATGAACTCCCAGATGTCTTTTCCCACATTGCTTGTTGTTCTCCCATTTTCCTACGTGATTCCACTTGCTTATTGGAGAAGAAAATATTGCCTGTGTTTTCTGGGTGAAAAGAAAGATTGAATTTCTAGGAACAATATGGTTTGTTCTACCAAGCCTATTTCCATGCCTGAGGCCCACTGCACTGCTTCCAGGGAACAGCTGATGCTCTGGGCCTGAATGCTGAGCACAACTGAGTGATTGATTGACATTTGGCATTTGGCGCTCTCCCCCTCTCTCTCTCTCTCTCTCTCCCTTTCTCTTTCTCTCTCTCCCTCCTTCCCTCCCTCCCTCTCTCTCTAACTTTCTTTCTTCCTTCCTTTCTCCCTTTCTTTTCACTTTTTCTTTCCTCCTGGGGCTTGAACTCTGGGCCTGAACACTGTCCCTGAGCTTTTTTTGCTCAAGGTAAGTGTTCTGCCACTTAAACCACTTCTGGCTTTTTTTTTTCCTGAGTGGTTTATTGGAGATAAGAATCTCACAGACTTTCCTGCCTGGGCTGACTTTGAATAGTGATGCCCAGATCACAGTTTCTTGAATAGCTAGTACAGGAGTGAGCCACCAGTACCCAGCTGGCTTCTTTTTCTTAGGGTGGCTATGGGGACAATTTGGTCTTCCTTAAGACTAAGTAGTTCAGTTGTTTTGGGATAGGATGTTTACAAGGTCTCCTTATCCTTTGGCTTAACTTTGTGTAGAAAAAAAAGTCTCTCTAGATCACAGAATTTACCTACAGAGATGTAGTATGACCTGCCTAAGACAAAGTCATGATCAGCACTGGGAACCAAACATAAGGGTTTAAGACAATCCTCCATTTTTTGCACCTGTCTCTTCTCTCTGTTCTGAGAGGAGAAAGGCCCTTGTGACTGGCAAGCTTACTTCAGTAGTCTTTCTGTTGTTAGTATTTTTGAATGTGAGCCCAAATCAGCCTTTGCTCATTCTAAGGTGTTCCCTTGGGTATTTGTTACATAGTAGGATAGTAGAAACCAAGGAATACACATGCATTGTGTTACACTGCTGGACCCACATGGAGTCACCATCCTCAGGAAATCATTCAGCCCTGTCATAGTCTTGTGGGACTACTATTTGTATGTATGTTCCATCATTGGCTGAGACACTGCTACTAGTGCCTGATTGGGCCTACTTTTTACCTCATTTGGAGAAAATATAGTATTTGTGTACAATGACAGTCACTTCTTCTACAAGTGTTAAGGGAAGATGTAAACTCCTCACATACCTTAGCTTCTTTGACAAATCCACAACTTTCAGTGAGTTCATATGGTATTCCAGTATTCTGAATAGTGCGGTGTTACAAGTGAACCAAAAGCTTTTCTCCAGGTGTAAATTCCAACACTTGGTCAATTTTATTTCTCTATTCTTCTCTACCTATTTTAACCATTGCTGCATAGCTCCACATTTCACTGGCTTAGAATGCTATTTAATAGTTTACAATTTTCATGGGCCAAGGACTTGGGAGCAGTTTAGCTGGGCAGTGCTGGCTGGGGCTGAACCACGTGATGGCTTGAGTGGCCACGCTGGTGGAGCCACTTCCAAAATGACACTCGAGGTACCTCACCAAATGGATATCTTTATGATGGCACTCCTGTAGTGGGTGACTTGAGAGCCAAAAACAGGGCTCTTGTCCTTTAAGACCCATTCCAGTCCTCACACTCTGTCATCATTGATGACATCATTCTTTGTGTAAGAAGCAGGTCACAGCTGAGGGGGTGGGGAGAGGCAGGGAGGGAATGAAGCTCCATCTTTAAAGTGAACAGTACCTTCTAGGATCCTTCTCTTTTGACAAGTTCTGCTCTCCTTGGGTTTGGATTCTTCAGCTTCCAGAAGATGGGACGTAAAAGTGTAGAGTCACATCATCTTCCTGACAGACATGTCTTTGAAAATGACATTATCACATCCATTCTCATTGCATTTATGAACGTCACGGGCCACCTCTGGACTTAAGGAATGTCTGGAAAGGACAGCCATTGGTAACCCATAGCTCCTTCAGGGTAGGAACTGATGCGTCCTTCTCTGTCTTCTCTGTACTGTAAACAGCAGAGGACTTGCGTAGACTACATAGTCCTTAAATACTTTATGAATAGATGAAAACAGGAATAAGGGGATAGGAGCCTTATTTTTTTATTTTATTTGGGAACATTAGCTGTACAAGGAGAGTTTTAATGTAACACTTTCATACTTGCTTACAATGGATTCTGGTCATCATCACCTGCCTTATCACTCTTCTTTTTATTTATTTTATGTATGTATGTATGTATGTATGTATTTTTTGCTGGTCCTGAGGATTGATGTTAGGTGCTGTCTCTGAGCTTCTTTTGCTCAAGGCAAGCACTCTACCATTTGAGTCACAGCATCCCTTCCAGCTTTTTTGAGTAGTTTATTGGAGATAAGAGTCTCATGGACTTTCCTGCCTGGGCTGTCTTCAAACTGCAATCTTTCAGAGCTCAAACTCCTGAGTAGCTAGGATTACAGGTGTGAGCCACCAGCACCTAGCTTCACTCTCCTTTTTAATCCCATTCCCCCTTCTTGAAAAGTATTTAATTTTTTATCTTTAAGTATCTGTACAAAGAAATGCCATTCAATGAAGTAGTCTATGAGTGCAATGAGTCTTGAACGTCAACTCTTTCAAGATTCCTGCTTCTTAAAACAGTTTCAAGCCAGACACAAGTGGCTCATATTTGTAATACTAGCTAATAAGGAGGCTAAGATCTGAGGATCATCATTTGAAGCCAGCCTGTGTAGTAAAATCTATGAGACTTTGATCTCCAATTAGCGACTGAAAGTGGAGCTGTAGCTAAAGTGGTAGACTACCAGCCTTGAATGAGCAGGCCTGTCTCTCAGTACTGGCACAAGCAAGACAAAAGAGCAACAGGTTTCATTATTATATTTCCATACAGAGAGCATTACTTTTTTCCTCTGTATTTCAAAAGACCAACCTAGGCTAATTTCTTCTTTCCCTTTTTCTTGGTCCAAGACTGGTACTCAAACTCGGTATCTGTGGCTGCTTTCACTCATTGGCTAGCAATCTACCAATGGAACCACATCTCTAATACTTAGGCTTGCTTCTTAACTTGAATACATGCCAACTGTGTTACCTAAAATATATACAGCTTAGCTTTGGCATAAAGTAATTGCTTAGAACAACCAGGGCATGGTGATTCTCTTGTTATTTCTTATGAATTATTTATCTGCCTGTCTGAACTTACTTCAAATGACACATTGCAAAGGACTACTTCTTTACTAAAGAATATTATATAAAGGCAAGAATGGTCAAAGCTTCTCTGCATTACTATATATCAACAAGAGGAAGATATTGCCAAATGATGTGATGATGGGTTCACAGGATACCAGAGATAAGAGATAAATTGTCATGGCAACCAGACATTATCAGTTAGAATAACTGGGCTCCATCTTACACTGTTACTCAAAGAGCTTACATATATAAACTAATTTTCTAAAGAAATGGCTAATTTTCTAAAGATGCCATTTAAACCCAAAGGGGGATCTTTTAAAACTTTTCTAAGTGAACACAATTTGGAAACAGACTAATGTGGAGAAAATGCCAAATGAAAGCATTAGTCAGGCTTCACCATATGTGTAAAATAGCCATAATTTGTGTTCATTGTTAGACATTGTGTTTTTATTTTAGACAAAATATGTTACTGTTTATCTGAGGATTATATTGACTATACATGCTTAGTGTAGAAAAATTGGAAAATGAAGAAAATAAGAAATAATAAGAGAAGGAATTAAAAATAATCCTTCCACAAAGAGTAAAGAAATTAAAAAATAATTTTAGTATACCCACATGATCCCTTACATGTTTCAGTCTAAGATATTTTTGTCTGTACAATGGTGCAAAAGAAAATGCATTCAGTAGAAACTATACTTCAATTTTTCTTTTTTGAGACAAGGTTTTGCCATATGGACTCAAGCTGGTCTTGGGTTTATAATCATCTGGCCTCAGTTTCCCAAACGCTGGCACAGCAGACATGTACCACTCTGTATGCCTGGTCTTGCATATCAATTTTGAATTTTGCTCTCTTCTTGGGATGTCAATATAGTATCAATAACAACATGAGTGGACTGTGTTGCTAAGCTCTGATGTTTGGCAGGCTAAATGTATTAAATATACTTTTTACTGAATTATCTGTTTAATTTATGTATTTTAGTCATATTTATGAAAAAAACCAAGATTGCTTATGTAGATTTCATTTAGTAGGTTGGCTTTTACTTATATTGTGTATCAGTATTTCTTCCATTTTAACATTCTCTACAGCATTTTATATGACTGTATAATAGTCTGTAATTTAGATACATACTAAATTTATCCTATTATTTGCACAACTCTAATTGTTTTCATATATTTATTATAATTTTTGTAGCCAATATAAACTGGCTTTGTCACATAATTAGGGATCAACAATATTTGTGAATAAATGAAAAGAGCCAGACATGGTGGTGCACACCTGTAATCCCAGCACTCAGGAGGTAAAGCAGAGGCAAAGGGTCATGAGTTTTAGGCCAGCCTGAGATACATAGTGATATCTGGCTTTGAAGACCAAGTGTTGAAGACGTAGCCCAGTGATAGGAAGTTTGCATAACATACCAAAGCCCTGATCCAATCTGCATCTCCTTCCTTGAAAAAAATTACTAAGAGTTCTGCACTTTCTGATTATGGCTATTATGTGTCTTTTTTTTTTTAATGCTGTTGGAAGCTGGGCACCAGTGGCTTGTACTTGGGAAGTTGAGATCTGAGAGTCAAAGATTGAAGCCAGCCAGGGCAGAAAAGTCCATGAGACTTTTTTTTCTTTTCTTTTCTTTTATGCCACTGGGGCATAGGCAAGTTCTTTGGCACTGAGCTACATCCCAATCTTGGCTATTATGTTTCTAAAAGTGAGTTATTAAACCAGCCTAGGAGATTGGTTGATTTTCAATTTCTTCTCAACTTAGTGCATTTTAATTTTGCCATACTTTTTGGAAAATGTATTTTTATTGTACTGTATAAATTTAAGGTATACAAATATGCATCAATAAAATGCAACATTGAAGCAATCACTACAATTCAGCAAATTCACATATCCATCATCTCATGCAGCCCTTCTTTCCTGCTCTCTCTCTTATAGGCCTTAACCCTTGTGGTAAAAGTATCTAAAATCTTTGAGCATCTTAGAAAATTTGTTCATCCTACATAATTGTAATTTTGTATCCCATGATTTCCATTTCCTCATTACCCCAGGTAACAATGGTTCTGCTTTGTTTCTATATATTCACTTTTCAAAGCAAGAGTTATCTCAAACATTTATTAAGTTTTGTTCTAAGTATTTGGAGTAAGGCTAGCTTCTAATAATTCTATTAATATCATTTTCTGCAATGGGGCTGGAACAATCTCTTGTTTAGCTTCATATGATAGTTTGGATCTGAAATGTTCCAAAGCCTGTGTATTGAAGGCTTGGTGACAGCCTGGGGTGCATCTGGAGATGGTGGAACCTTCAGGAGCAGGCCAAGTGGGGAGAATTAAGGTTATGGCAAGTGTGCCCTAGAAGGGGATATTGAGACCCCCCCAACCTCACTTCTCTTTCTTTGCATCTTGGCTCCTATGAGCGGCACAAGACATCTTCTTCTGCACACCCTGCTATACTGTCATTGTGGATCTTATATACAGTGCATGCTTGACTTAATTTACATCACATCCAAAATCTAGAAAAAAAAGACTCACAGTGGTTTGAGCATTCAGATCATTATTGTGTAGCCGGGGAGAACTGGAATATAAGATAAACAGCCCTCTTCTGGTTAAACTACTTGAATAACTTCCAGTCACTGTGCTTTGACTCACCATCTCACCACTGTGAGGCTCAACACTTAATGCCATTACAGTTGCTACCAAAGCAATCGGGCAAGAAATCATAAAACAAAAAGAACAAAAATCACTGCACTTCTTTAATCATTTTGCAAAATATAGTGATGTCCTTGCTCCATCACCCTCTTATTCATGCAGCATCTCCTGAGGCTTAATTAATTAATTAATGTGTGTGTGTGTGTGTGTGTGTGTGTGTATGTGAGTGTGTGTGTGTGTGTGAGTACTTGCCCTCACCCTCTTCTTGGCTTGCTTGCTCCAGACTGGCTCTTAAGTCATGCCTTTACTTTGGACCTTTTGTGGTTGATTAGAGATAACAGTCGCATGGATTTTTCTTTTCTTTTCTTTCATTCTTTCTTTTCCTTTCTTTCTTTTTTTTTTTATCAGATTCAGGTATGGTTTGATGGCTCACTGATCAACTATGTAGCCAAGGTTCTGGTTTTCATCTTGTCTCTTCTTTATTATCTTCCTCTACCTAGCAATTTTTCTTTTTTTTTTCTTCTTTTTTTATTGTGAAAATACTGTACAGAGGGGTTACAATTACATGGGCAAGATGAGTACATTTCTTATCAAACATTGTAGCCTCCTCCTTTGTTTCCCCTTCCAATCCCTTCCCATCCTCCCCCTGCCCCCCAGTCTCATGGATTTTTTCTATCCTGAGCTGGCCTTAAACTATGCTCCTCAAATTGCAGCCTCCTGAGTAGCTAGGATTAAAAGTTTGAGCTTCCAGCACATGACCTAATTTTTTAAAATTTGTGTACTCTTAAAGTATATAAAATGGTATTCCATCTTCATATATATAATAAAATCATTACCACAGTGAAGCAAATTTACATATTCCCCAAACTCCAGGTTTTACACATGCACATGAACACATATACACACACATATACCCACATGCACGCACATGCACATGCACACACATCTTCATATATATAATAAAATCATTACCACAGTGAAGCAAATTTACATATTCCCCAAACTCCAGGTTTTACACATGCACATGAACACATATACACACACATACACCCACACGCACGCACATGCACATGCACACACACATCTAATGTAAAACAACGATGAGGGTTCTCATGGAGAGGTACACCTCAGTGGTAGTGTGCATGCTTAACATGTATGAGGCCCTGCATTCAGTTCCCTGAAGCAAACAAAAAAGAGAGCCAATGGCTCATGCCTGTAATCCTAGCTCCTCAGAAGGCTGAGATCTGAGGATCAAGGACAGAAGCTAAAGTGGGCAAGAAAGTCCATGAGACTTATCTTCAATTAACAATCAGAGAACTGGAAGTGGCACTGTGGTTCAAAGTAGTAGAGCACTAGCCTTGAGCATAAAGAACCCCAGGCCCTGAGTTTGAGCCCCAAGCCCAACAAAGAAAAAAAAATCAACTGCTTTCAGCACCTGCTAAAGGCTGGGACTGCAGAACTACAGACCCACAAAGACCTGGTGCCTTTTAGTTGTATCCATGGAAGGTTTACTTATGACTTAGGCAGACCTACTGTCTACCATTTTCCTTGGTGCTGGGTTCTCAGGCTTTGGTGTTCCAGGTCCTTTTATCTTGGGTATAAAATGATGTGAATTTGCTCAGTGATGTCCCATCTGAGTGGGGAGGGTGCCTGTGCTTGAGGCCACGGCCCTCAAAGAACAGTCATGTATTATATACGTAAAATGCAGAGAGGGAATAAGTGCCCAGAGAAAACAATGGTGCAGAAAATGTATTTCTTAAAAAAGGATTGTTAACTTTAACAGGGTTGGTTTTAAAAGGCTGTGCCAGACTGACATTGAACAGTTAAAATACAGAATTGATAGGGGAAATAAAGATGTCAGGAAATGTAGACTGAAATTTCTGGATTTGAAGGAATGCAGTAAATTAAGCTGAGTCTTTTTCAGTTTTTATATTCACTGAGCATAGCAAGGCACTTACACATTTTTTAAGCTGTCATGACATCTAGTTGATAGTTAATCTGAATTTTAATATTTAAAAGCCTACTCAAGATCTTCATTACAGCCATAAAAAATTCAAGCCGGGCTACTATTTGCGGCTGTTAACAAAGCAATTTATACTCTTATCATGTCACTTAATGGGAGAAGGGAAAACTTAGATTTTTGAGACCCAATCATTAACCATTGAAACCGGAAACTACTGGTGTTACCATTAGGTGGCGCACTGCAGCCACTATCTTGCAGAAGCAAACTGCCACCAAGGCAGAAATTCCCTGTCCCTTTCTCTGACCCTCCTTTCAAACACTTCATATTGCAAAAGGCAGTGTGTGTACAGAAATCTGCAGCAGGCATTTTTATGCGTCTCTGATGCTCTTTGTCTTAACATTTGGGCTGTAACTGCACAGACAGCTCATTCAGATTCTGTTTGCCCTCCTGGGGTTTCTAAGCTGGTTGCTTCCTGCTGCTTTTAGCTGTAGGATTTTCTTCAGCTGCTACAGTGTATATGGCAAAACTTGCACTCAATTTGGGCAGAAATCTTTCTTTTTTTCTATTGGCTACATTTTCAGTGGGTCCAGAGAACTTGGTTAATGGGAGGGTGTGTTTGGTAACAAATGCTATTCTTGAATCTTGTCGGTGTCTTCCAACATTTGCGTAAAAAAATGTAGATTAGTTAAAAGATGAAATCATGGTAATTACTAAGATCCTCAGCATCTGTGAATGTAATGCTTTTCCTTTAATCATGTCCCATAATGTGTAACCTTGACTCTCC
Organism: Dipodomys ordii; assembly: GCF_000151885.1. Taxonomy (NCBI): domain Eukaryota; kingdom Metazoa; phylum Chordata; class Mammalia; order Rodentia; family Heteromyidae; genus Dipodomys; species Dipodomys ordii. The sequence continues at coordinate 16,269,687 of NW_012267241.1, read as the reverse complement.
CAGGTCACATTGGCTAGAGGGACAAATTGCAGAGTGCACTTAGCAATTAGAAAGGTGATAATAATGGTCTTTGACTCCAGATTCTCTACCCAGAAAAATTTCAAGGCCCAAGTGCTTAATTCCCTATCTTCCTCTGGTCTTTTTCCTGGTAACCCGGCCTCTTCTTGGAAGACTATATGGCTTCTTTTTCTTTTTCTTTCTTTCTTTCTTCCTTCCTTCCTTTCTTTCTTACTTTCTTTCTTCACTCCTCCTCCTCCTCCTCTTCCTCTTCCTCCCTCTTCTTTTCCTCTTCCTCCCCCTCCTCTTTCCTCTTCTGGCCTCCCAACTAAAAATCAAAAAAAGAGGAAAGTAAAAATGAGAAATTTTTACACAGACCTTATGTAAGGAGGATCTTCTTCTTCATGACTATATTCAATACAGTTTCTGGGTCAGAAAACCTTTTTCTTCTCCTGCTGCTGCTGCTGTTCTTCCTCCTCCTTTTTCATGTGCCAGTACTGGAATTTTAACTCTGTCTAGGCACTATCTTTTAGTGTTTTGTGCTCAAAATTGGTGCGCTACCACTTGAGCCACAGGCCCCTCCCTTCTTGTTTTTTAGTGGTTAAGTGGAGATAAGAGTCTTATAGACTTTCCTGTATTGGCTGGCTTTGAATCAAGATCAAGTTATTATTCTTTAAAAGTTTTGGCTGGTAAATCCCAAAGATTGTCAGAGTTTCATAAGATCAAATTTGAAAACTAATATTGCTAACTCATTTGGATTGGATGTATCAAATATCTAAACCTTTCAAAATATGGTATTTTATACAGGACATCCCTTTGATATGCAAACCCAGAGTGGAATAATTTGTTAAACTGGATTTCCAGAAAAGGTGTGCTATCTGTCTGTCTGTCTATCTATCTATCTATCTGTCTGTCTATCTATATCATCATCATCATCATCATCATCATCATCATCATCATCATCATCACTTAGGAAATGAGCTTTCTTACACTTCACCAAAGTGAAAGTAATTCAGGGTGATGCATAGCAAGTACTCCTGGAATGTTTAAGAAATGATATTTTCTCGTTATACTTGAACTTCTGATTAATTGAAAGTTAATTAGAAATTACACCCCCCACCACCATTTCTTCTCTTTAGAAAAATCTTTGTGAAATGTATGAGCGCACTTTCTTTCCCTAGTAATTACAGTACAGTGAGCATAATTGCGTTTTTGATGATTAAGAATCTTACAGTGCCTGAGGGTTATCAGACTATAAATTTACATTGTACAATACAATTTTACATGCAGAAGTTGTATGAATTGATCATGAGACATGTCTTTTAAATTTATTTTATTTCTTTCAAAAAGTATTTTTAATGTGCAAGGAATTGATCTGGGGTCTGATGTATGCTAGGCAAGTGCTCTACCATCCAGCTACACCCCCAGTCCTATAAACTTATTTATAAAAACTAACATCTACTAAATGTTAACAATTGTAGTTAGTGCTTTAACCATTCTTTTACTCAAAAAGTTAATCAGAGGTTTTTTTTTTAAACTCAATTTCTTGTATTTCCTACATTTTCTGATAAACTGTTTTAATATTGGCACCAATAAATTGTTATGCAAAAATATTGATAAAATGTGTCTTGGGCTATTTGAGCTGCTATAACAAAATTACTTTAGGTTACCATTTTTATCTTTTTAGTCTTTTTCCACACTAGAATTATGAGCTATAGGAGACCCAGATATTTGAGACTAGAATGATACGTTTCTGTACTTGTATCAGAGACAGAATCAATAGCCATAGTGGCATACCATACCTCATGGACTTAAATCTGGATCACGTTCTTTATGGTCTTGAAGAATGAGTCCATGGATACAAAGAAGCAAAATGGCAAAGATTTATTGAAGGTAAAGCTAAAATTAGAGCTCTCACTAGACAGGAGGTATCCCAGTGGAGGGCACTCCTGGGCACCAGTTGTGCAGAGGATAATAAGGTCTTTAGGAGAGAGCTATGTGTGTAGCTCTCAAGATCATTGGATAGCCTGAAGACCATATAGGTCCTCAGACCAAATCAGGTTCTAGGAAGCCTGCAAGCTCTCCCTGCATCATTTAGACTCTCTGACTAGATGTCCCTTTCATATACAGTCTGGGGTCCAGTCAGTCTGCAGTTCATATGCAAGTCTTTTCAGGACAATGGGCTATGCCTAGGGGCCTGCATATGCAACTGCCGTCCAGGCCATGATGATGTGATTTCTAGGAGCCTGTATGTGGGACTGCTCAGGGCCATGGTGGGAGGGGTCCTGATCTCATTATTATTATTATTATTACTTGAACTATTTTTGCTTATTTATTTATTTTTATTGTAAAGATGCTATACAGAGGGGTTACAGTTATATGAGTAAGATCATGAGTACATCTCTTGTCAAGCATTGTTACCTGCACCTTTGTTTTCCTCCTGCTATCCCTCCCCTCTCCCACCTCTGCCATTACCCCCCCCCACTCCTACCCCTCCGTCCTGGAGTGAAGTTGTAAAGTTCATTTCCAACATGTCTTGTGAGTCTCATTGTTGCAATGGGGCATCTTGTGTCCTTATTTTAGCTTTTTGTTATTCCCCTTCCCCTCCCCAAATTAGATAAATGCATATACAAGATGCAGGGTACCAAAATCAAATACAGTGACAACAGGTGATATACTATAGGATGAAGAACATACAAAAAAGAAACAAAAGAAAATCACAAAACAACAAAAAAGAAAACCTTTTTGTGTTTTTGTGTTCATTTCTTGGGGTTCATTTCACTTAGCATCATCTTTTATTTATTTATTTTTTTGGTTGTGGGGGCTGAACTCAGGGCCTGGGTGCTGTCTCTCAGCTCTTCAGCTTAAGGCTAGCGCTCTACCACTTGAGCCATAGCACCACTTCTGGCTTTTTTTCTGCTTATGTGGTGCTGGGAATTGAACCCAGGGTCTCATATATGCGAGGCAAGCACTCTACCACTGAACCAACTTCCCAGCCCACTTACCATCATCTTATATGGTCATATGTACATAGGTAATCTGGTAAGATTATCCTAGACATCTACTAATTATTTCACTAAAGGGAAACCATGTAACCTATATTTCTTTGGGCCTGGCTTACTTCATTTAATATGAGTATTTTTTCCAAAGCTTTCCATTTCCTAACAAATGGGGGCAGTGTCATTCTTTCTGATGGAAGCATAGAATTCTACTGTACACATTGTCTTGATCCATTCATCTACCAAGGGGCATCTGGTTGGTTCCATATCCTAGCTATGGTGAATAATGCTTCAGTAAACATGGTTGTGCTGGTAGCTTTAGTATGACCTTGTGTGTAATCATTTGGGTAAATGCCCAGAAGTGGGATTCCTGGGTCATAGGGGAGCTCTATGTGGAGTCTTTTGAGGAACCTTCATACTCCTTTCCAGAGTGGTTATTTTGATGGCCAACAGACACATGAAGAAATGCTCAACTTCTCTGGCCATAAGAGAAATGCAAATCTTTTTCCATTCTTAGAGTTATCCAAGAAAGGGGCAGGGCAATTATTACTATGTGGCTAAGAATGGTAAAAAGAAATTGCTATTCTAATCAGGAAGATGCTAAGGTATCTTATCAATGCCCAGCAAGAAAAAACCAGGTTGCAGAATATGAAAAGCATTAATTGGGGATCACCAGATGGGGATACCCTTGGGATTTCAGTTCTTTTTAATTATTCCTTCTTCCAATGGCTTTTAGTTTCCAAGACTCCCTTTTTCCCCTCCTGAAATGATTCAGAAATTGGCACTGGGCAAGTTTGCTTTTGCGTTTTTCCAGCCTAGTTGTGTTTGCTGGGAGTCTCCTTCATGTGAGTGTTGAAGTTACTGAGCCACTGTCTGCAGGGCATGTGCATTGTGAATTGTATTTGTTGTCGTGATGATGAATTAAGCTTACGTTAGTGACACTCTCTTTAAAAGTCTCCCCTGTGACCATGGCTCTGCGTCTGCAACAAAATTATAAGGTTTCTTAGAAAACCATGTGCTTGATGAAGGACTGGGGATTGATTTCAAGAAATCACAGGCTCCATTCAGTGCTCACTTTGAGTGACAGCCCCAAAAAAGTTTGATGGCCAAACCAATGCAACTGTAAAAGGGCTGAGTTCTGTGGACTACAGGAATGAGTTCCATAGAGTTAGTGTATCTTGGAGCTCAAAATCCTATAAAGGAGATCAGAGTAGAATAATCAATCATGAAATAGTCTATAGTATGAGTGTACTTCATTCAAATAATTAAAGGAGAAAAAGGATATTAACAACCACAGAGATGCCTGGGGGTAAAAGGAACTTCAGTCCAGTCCCAGAGGTGGTATAGACCCACAGCAAGTATAGATTAGGAAAAGGTAATTTAGGAAGAGTGGAATGGCCTTGGTATCTGCAAAAGCTGCAGAGTGCAGGGCTAATTCCAGAGAAGAAAATAATTCTTCAAGGCAGTAGTTTGGGTATGTGGAGGCCAGGGAAGGTGGGAGAGTGTGGTTCAAGTATGACTGGAGGAGACTGGGTCACCATCATAGATGGGTATGATTACTACACTAGAGGGAGGTGGGAGCTAATCAATGTGTTTGAAAGATGTGGTGATAGTCTAAGAGGTAAGAAATATAACTCTGGCCAGGTGCCAATGGCTCATGCCTCTAATCTTAGCTACTCAAGAGGCTGAGATCTGAGAATCGTGGTTCCTAGCCAGCATGGGCAGAGACATCAGTGAGATGTTTATCTGTATTAGACACAAAACCAACTGGAAGTGGAGCTGTGGCTAAAGCGGTAGAGTGCTAGCCTGGAGCAGAAGAAGCTCAGGGACAGTGCTCAGACTGAGTTCAAGCCTCAGGATTGGCGCGCGCGCGCACACACACACACACACACACGAGGAAAATAACTTTGAAGCTAGGATGGAGAATGGGTGGCATGGGTGAAGATGGGGCAGGTCATACTGGAGCAGGAGTCTCCAGTCAGGAAGCTTCTGCAGTAAATGACACCATGACTGAGGAGAATGGAAGTGGGAAGAGAAAGAAGAACTGGTAGGTGGGGGAACTCATGGGAAGGGAGGTACAAATGATTCTGAGGTCAACAAATGATCATTCACCTAAAGGAAATGAGGAAGGGCAACCAGATGTGCTTCTCATTTTTGAGTGCTAACTTGTGAGTGTTTGCATTCCAGCACATGAGCTGAATCAGCTTCTGAAGGTCTGGGATGTGTTGCGTTGACCTGCAGCATGTAGTCAATCATTTATTTAATCTGTTGGTGTGTACACTCAACCAACAATGAGTACATGTTTATTCTGTACCAGGTTCAAGGCCCAGTGTACAGTAATCATTTGTTTAACTGAACTAATCTGACTGTTATGGATTCTCATCTGTTATTATATTGAGAACATCTAATTGGTAGACTTTAGTCAGACCATCAGTTTAACTTGGATGAGAAGGGGAGAATGGAGAAGAGGGAATCTACTAATCTATGTCTGCTCGTATAGTGGACATTCACCCTGTCTTATGCTCTGTCCTTTGGTCTGGAAGTAAGCACTAAGAACGAAAGCCATAGCGATCTTCCATAGAGACTTTTCCCCCAGAAGCTAAGAAGGAATGGGACTGATGAATTGGATGACTTACTTAGGGTATTTTTGCCGGAATCATAAACCCCCAAGACGACGTGTGTACATCCTATTTTTGTACAATTTAGATGTTTTCTACATACTTCCAAGCTAACTTTTTCCCTTGGATGCTGAAATTTTCAAATTCCGGTCAGTCTTTGTTGGGTGAGTGAAAGGGAAAAAAATGAACTTTAGTTGGTTCTTATTGTCTTTGCACTGGAGTTTCATATGGAGAGTAACGTATTCTGGGCCTATGTGCAGTAGCCTCCTAGTCCTAAAGTGGGAGTACATCATAAAGAAAGGTAAATCTTAGGGTACACTCTGTCTGCTATATAAAACCATTTTCCATTGGAGAGTCCCTCGGAGAGTGTCTTTCTTTGCATGTGAGTGACCTTGTGTTGCAAACATGGATAAAAATGGACTCCCTGACAGAACACTAGATTGGAGGAATCCCAGTATAGGTGCTAAGTACTTGTGCAAATGCTTTTCTCTGTTTAGGCTTCTACTTCCTCCCCTGCAAGATAACAATCATATCTGCTTCACCTTCTAACATAGAAAGCAATTCTTCTGACTGCTATGTTATTTGTTCACTCGTTTAGAATGTTAGCTTCCTGGAAGCAAAGATTTTTGTTTGTATCGCTCTCTCGGTATCTTATATGCTGGTTACCTTCTCGGATATAATGCCAAAGCAAAGGAAGTAAAAACTGTGAAGGAATAACTAAGACTAAGAGAGAAGAGTAAGGGGGAGGGATGTGTTCCTGAGAGCCTTTGAGAGAGGTACTTCGTAAAGAAGATGGAATCAGAAGTGAATATTGAGGAGAGAGAAGAAAGGGGTGATCCTCAGAAAACTCTCTGGAGACCTATACAGAAAGGTAATCAGGAGGGTACTGGTGCCTTATGAGCCCTAATGACATTGGATAAGAACAAGGTAACCCCATAGTCAATGATGAGAGGGTTGAACAGATGGAAAGAACAGGTGACAGAATTACAGCTACTCCTTCTAGAAGTTTAGTAAAGAAGCAGCATGATGAAAAGCCAGTTCAAGGGAAGAAGGTCTTTTACTTTTTATTTTGGAGCCAGAATATTTCTAGCTTTTGGACTTGAACTTGCAATCCTTCTGCCTCAGCTTCCCGAGGGCTGAGGTTACAGGTGTGGACCATCACACTTGAAGAAGAGTTGTATAACTCAGGAAAAAAGAGAGCAGAGGGAGGGAGAGAGAGTAGACATAAGGAAAGGCAGTAATGCACGGTGTGCTGAAAATGGAAAAGGATAACTGTTGAAGTACACTTGTAGTTGGATGAGCGTAAAAGAGAAAGCAATGATAAGTAGAGACATCGAAGGTTTAAGGAGGATAATCAAGGAGGTGCAATAGTACAAGTTGCAGTCACAAATCACTTTGGTGAAGTAGGTGTTAACATTCTTTGGTTGTATTTTCATTACAATTTGAGAAGGATGGAAATTAATTGGAAGAGCTAAAATTGGAAACTCAGTTGAAGTCAGGTGAGATAGAAGAGAGGTTGCTCAGTGGAGCAAGGCCATGTAGGATTAGATGCTATGGATATATTGCAGATCCAGTCTATTCAAAGATCTAAAGTTATGGAACGTTGTTTTCTTTACCGCTCATCAGTGTTCAAAATATTGATCAAGCTGGATGCTATAATACTTGCTATTCAGGAGGCTAAGATCTGTGGGTTGTGATATGAAGTCAGTGTGGGTAGGAAAAGCTGTGAGACTTTTGTTTCCAATTAACCACCAAAAAGCCAAAAGTAGAGCTGTGGCTCAAGTGGTAGAGTGCTAGCCATAGAAAAAAAGAAAAGAAAAAAAATCTCAAAGTAGTACCCAGGCTCTGAGTTCAAGCCTTAGGCCTGGCACGCATGCACAGAAGTGCACATTCATGCACATGCACATGCATATTTATATGCACATGCACACATAAATAATGATGAAAAACAAAGCAGCAGTGGGATGTGGTCGTGTGTGCCTGTAATTTACACTTGAAAGACAGAAGCAGGAGGATTGTGAGACCTAGGTAGTGTGAGCTACAAAGCAAGTTCTAGACTAGCCTAAACAGTGTTCTAGACAGTGTGATCCTGTTTGGAAAAAGCAACCAAACGACCAGAAAAAAAGCAAAATGATTGACTGGGATAATGTGGGATTAAAATCTGGAAGAGAGGATGCAGAAATGATCAATGGTTTCCAGAAAACTGGGATACCGATTTGATAAAAATATAGCTGAGAAAATGTACAAGGAGAGTGAGAAAGGCAGTCAAGAGATAATGATCAAGGCATTAAAAGCCTTGAAGATGAAGACCAGATTAACAACAGGGAGAGAGGATGGGAGAGGAGGAACATTGAGTGTGTTTATCTGATTTAGTCAATTTTTTCTTCCCAGAAAAGTAATATGGAAGCAATAAAAATCAGAAGTTCTTATGGATTAATGCAATAAACACACCCTTTGTAGATTTTGGCACACAAGATACTTTACAGCTCTCGAGTGATAACTCAAGTTTAGAGTAGAAAGAGCAGAAAAATTCATTTCTTCTGCATCAATGTTCCAGCAAGGAGGAGGAGCCACAATCCCTCCCCTCTGTCATTGTGTTCTTTTTTTTTTTTTTGGTCGGTGGTGGGGCTTGAACTCTGGGCCTGGGCGCTGTCCCTCAGCTCTTCAGCTCAAGGCGAGCGCTCTACCACTTGAGTTATAGTGCCACTTCCGGTTTTTCTGGTGGTTATTGGAGATAGGAGTCTCACCGTCTCTCCTGCCCGGGCTGGCTTTGAACCGCGATCTCAGCCTCCTGAGTAGCTAGGATTACAGGCGTGAGCCACCGGCACCTGGCTGTCATTGTGTTCTTTGAAGTTAATCTTTGCAAAGAAAATGAATTTCCCTTGAAGTTCTTTTTCAGACAGATGCTAAGTTATAACAGGTTTAAAGCAAGATGTTTTAATGTCCTTTTCCCTTGGCTGTCGTGAGAAGTAAAAGAGGTGCTTTAATAGAACACAAGGTATCTTCTTATTAGTTAGGGTGCCCTAAATCTGTAAGTCTTGCATGGATTCAGTGGCTTCCACTAAGTCTAATATGCCTTACGCTGTCAGGTTGTATTTTTACCAGCATTCAGGGAGGCTGGTCCAGGTACTTTTTGGTTTTGATGAAAATAATAGCATAAACACCTGTTGTGCTTATAACTAAAACCCATTCATGGGAATATGACACAGCAGCCCACATTCTCAAGGTAGAAGATACAGATTCTGTTTTGCAGCCATTAGGTGGTGCTGCCTAACCAACATTCTGTCCTCTCTTAGGCCATTGAACCAAATTCTGCTGTAGTGTGGGTGTATTACTGGATTCTCATATGTAATGGGAGAAGTGGCTGAGAATTCTGACACTTCTGTGAGACTTTTCAGATTCAGATTCATTCTCAAGAGTAGACTGTAGGTGTTATGAGGAAGCAGTAGACAAGAAAATCAGCCATTGATATTTGACTAGCTCTTTGCACTTGACCAAGAATTTTCACATAATAGAATTTCTGGAAAACAGCAGGAAAGCACTCATTTTCTTACATTGAATAAACAAAGTCCAAGATAAAAGTTAGCCAATTCTAGGATGACATTGATGGTGTATAAATTGCATCAAGGACAGTTTATGAGGTCTTTGTGAGACTATATATACTGCATTATACAATTGCATTTGTTCTACTCAAACTTATTCAACTGCAAAGGTATTATAGAAGTACCCAATTCATGGAAAATTGAATAATAACAAGAAGTTTTGATTAATACCATAGTCTTAGACTATCTTTTTCTGTGTGTGTGTCAGTCTTGGGGCTTGTACTCAGGGCTCAGGCTTTGTCCCTGAGCTTTTGCTCAAGGCTAACACTCCTCCACTACAGCTCCACTTACAGCTTTTTTGGTAGGTTAGTGGAAATAAAAGTCTCATGGACTTTCCTGCATGGGATGGCTTTGAACCATGATCCTTAGATCTCAGCCTGTGAGTAGCGAGGATTAACAGATGTGAGCCACCGACATCCAGTTCACATTAGACTACATTCAAACAATTACTTCCCAACACATTGAAGAATTTGTACTAGTATACCTTGTTTTGGAGTATTTAAGCATTTAAGTATTTCACTGGCAAATACAAATGATATATGTGTGAATATACTTATTACATATGAATTTTGAAAGGCAAAGTAAAGCTGGTTAGAAAGTACATATACCATAATTTTTGTGTTGAAAACAGTTGAAGTTTACTCTCATAGCAATTTTCAAGATTAGCATATATTGTTCATAACTCTAATCATATTATACAATGAACCTCTGGACTTACTCCTCCTGTCTAACTGCAATTTGTTACCTTGAACAACATCACCGTTCCTCGTTCTTGAGATTGAATCCTAACCACCATTCTATAGTTTGACTCTTTTTTTTTTTTGCCCATCCTGGGGTTGAACTCTGGGCCTAGGAGCCGTCCCTGAGCTTCTTTTGGTCAAGGTTATTACTCTACCACCTGAGCCACAGCACCACTTCCAGCTTTTTCTAAGTCATTTATTGGAGATAAGAGTCTCACAAGACTTTCCTGCCTGGGCTAGCTTTGAATAGTGATCCTCAAGTCTTAGCCTCCTGAGTAGCCAGGATTATAGATGTGAGTCACCAGTGCCTGGCATTTTACTTTTTAATTATTTTGTATAGCCTAGGCCTTCACACATTTCATCTGCTATAATATGAATTTATAAGTCATAGGTTGAAGTAGTTTAGACTCCTTTGAACAGGTTCACACAATGTGTGTCTCTGGGTAGAGCAGGCTGGTGCTTGAGTAGAACTCATATTCATTTCTCTTTGACCTTCTTTTTCTGGTCATTTTTCTTCTTGAGTTTCAGGAAGCCATCTTGGTTCTTAGAGTGTTTAATACTCTCATTAGTTTCCTTGGCAAAAATCTTGTCCTTAACTTGCTTTACCACAACTCCTGTCGAGTCTTCTAGATTTGCCACAATCATATTTGTGGGGTCCTCCATTTTAAACAGAACCATTCCTTGATATCTGTAAATTCACACATCTTTCATATTCTCACACATATGACCAAAGGAACAAATTCATGTTGTCTTTTTGTGGGGGTCCTTTGGCTCAAGGCTAGTACTCTACCATACCACAGTTCTAATTCCAGCTTTTTTTTTTGTGGTTTAGTGGAGATAAGAGTGTCACAGATTTTCCTACCTGGACTAGCTTTGAAATACAATCCTTACCATTTTGTTGTTGGTAAAACAAAGGACAAAGGGCAAATCAATGAAACAGTGATACTCACAAAACAATATGTTGGAAATGATCTGTGCAACTTGGGGGAGAAGGTTGGGGGGAGGGAGAGTGGCAGAAAAAATGAGGAAGGGGTAACAATTTTGACTATCTCATGCATGTAACTGTAACCCCTCAATAAAATTAAATAAAAAAAGAAATATAATCCTCCTATCTCAGCCGCCCGAGTAGCTGTGATTATAGGCATGATCCACTGGTGCCTGAAAGAACTCTATGTTTTATGAAAGGCCAAGAGAACATATATTGGGTAGCTCTCCTTTTCCTTTTGTGTTTGTCATTTGTTGCATTACTGAACGATGAAAGTTCTGGTTGAAAGGCAGACTTAACTTTTGATACTTATACATGATTTCAGGTGGTGTTCGGCTTTCTGTGTCTGGCTTATTTCATAATGTCCTTTAGATTCACTCATGTTGATATAAATGACAAGATTTCCTTGTTTTTTTTTGTTTTTTGTTTTTGGCCAATAGTATTCTATTGTTTATGTATGTGTACAGACATAGTCTTATTCTTAGTTTGGCTATTGTGAATAGTGCTGCAATGAATGTGGGATATCTTTCTTCAATATAACTTACAACATTTCCTTTGGAGATACCCAGTAGTCAGATTGCTGGACCATGAGACAGTTCTATTTTCTATTGTATCTTTTTTTATTGTCAAGGTGATATACAGAGGGGTTATAGTTACATAAGTAAGGCAATAAATATATTTCTTGTCAAACACGTTACCCCTTCCCTCATTTTTCTCCTACTTGTCCTCAACCCTCTACTCTCCCAAGTTGTACAGATCATTTCCACCACATTGTTTTGTGTGTATCGCTGTTGCATTGGTTCCCCCTTGTCCTTTGTCTCACCATTCTGTTGTTTCCTTACCCTTCCCTAATTCAAATAAATGCATATACAATACTAGGGTACCAAAATCAAATACAGTGACATCAGGGGACATACTAAACATACAAAAGAAAGTTTATCCGTCAAATTTCCCAGTTGAGCCTAAAAAGTACCTAAAAAGCCAGAAGTGAAGCTGTGGCTCAAGTGGTAGATCATTAGCCTTGAGCCTTGATAGTGCCCAGTCCCAGAGTTCAAGTCCCAAATCCAGCACACACAGACATACACGAAACTCTGGATTTGATATACAAGTAAGTAGGTAGCCCAAACAGGCTTTATCTCCCCTTTGGTAATTCAGGATTGATGTAGTTTCAGGGGCTTGTAAGTGTAGTACATGTGTATCTACAATTTATCGTTAAGAGGTTGTGGAGACAAAGACAACTTTTGCCTGGTGGCAAGAAGCTATGGTGATCCAAATCACTACTTTAATGATACAGTTTCAAGGTGGTTTACTTTGTGTGTGTGTGTGTGTGTGTGTGTGTCTGTGTGTTTGTGTGTGTGTACACACATGCATGCATTCCAGTACTAGGGCTTGAACTCAGGGTGAGGTGTTATTCCTTAGCTTTTATTAATCAAGGTTGGCACTCTACCACATGAGCCACATCTCCATTTCTGGCTCTTTGGTAATTAATTTCAGGTAAGTGTCTCATGGACTTTCCTGCCCAGATTGGCTTCAAACTACAATTCTCCAATCCCAGCCTCTTGAGTACTAGGATTACACCTGTAAGCTATCAGCACCTGGCTAAGGTGGTTTACCTTTGTGGTGGTTTTTCTTTACAATCTAGAGGGAGAGTAATTCTACCAAGACTATAAAGTTAAGAAAAATGGTGCAATAATCAATTATCATAAAATAGATATATAGAGGGAAGACAGTTACACAAAGAAAGGATGGGTTCTGAGATGGAGCCAAGGAAAAAATAAAATTGTTACACAGAATCTAGGTTTTAGCAGGTACTTACAGCTATATGATATAACCTGGATTATTTCCTAAGATGAATATATTTTGATATATTATATATCATACAAAAATTTTTATTTTATCTTTGGGAAAGGAAATAATATCTTTCTCTCCCAGCATTTCTCTTAGTATCGATTAGTTGTGCAAAGGGGATTCATTTTGACATGTCCAGATATACAATGCATACTGATCAGTTTCCCTCCCTCTGTCACTCTCCCTCCTTCCTGCTACCTTCTTCCCAAATGAATCTAGCAAGCTTTCTCATTTCATTTTCACACTTGTACATAATGTACTTTGATCATATTTGCCCTTCTACACCCTCTCTGTCCCCACTCCCTTCTCTAACCAGTATCCCTATCCTGACATGACCTGCTTTACATTTCTTTTTTATTTTTAATTTTAATTTTTGTGAACATACTGTACAGAAGGGTTACAATTACATGGGCAGGATAACGCATACATTTCTTATCAAGCATTGCAGCCTCCTCCTTTGTTTACCCTTCACATCCCTTCCCAGCTTTCCCCCCCACCTAATCCTCCCCCCCCAACGTTGTAAAGTTCATTTTCAACATGACAACTTGTACTTCTCATTGTTGCAACGGGTCCACCTGTATCCTTAAACGACTTGTTTTTCCCCATCTCCTCCACAAATTATACCGACATCAAATATAGTGAAAGCAGGGGTTATATTGTGGGGGAGGGACATACAAAGCAACAAAGAAATAATCTTATAAATGCGTTAGAAACAAATGCATGAAAGAAAAAAACATTAAAATACATATCTAAGGGTTCATTTTCCTAACATCACATTATCTGACCTTTTCTGCTTGACTCATTCATATACTAGATATTGCAAATAAGGGAAACCATGGGGCCTATGTTTCTTTGGGCTTGGCTTACTTCACTTAATATAATTTTTTCCAAGTCTTTCCATTTCCTAACAAATGGGGCAATGTCATTCTTTCTGATGGAGGCATAAAATTCCATTGTGTATATATACCACATTTTCTTGATCTATTCATCTACTGAGGGGCATCTGGGCTGGTTCCATATCTTAGCTATGGTAAATAATGCTGCAATAAACATAGTTGTGCTGGTAGCTTTAGTGTGGTCTTGTTTGTAAACATTTGGGTAAATGCCCAAAAGTGGGATTGCTGGGTCATAGGGGAGCTCTATGTGAAGACTTTTGAGGAACCTCTATACTACTTTCCTAAGTGGTTGAACAAGTTTACACTCCCACCAACAATGAAGTAAGGTTCCCTTCTGTCCACATTCCCTCCAACATCTGTTGTTGTTAGAGTTCTTGATTTTTACTATTCTAACTGGAGTGAGATGGTATCTCAATGTTGTTTTGATTTGCATTTCTTTTATGGCTAGGGAGGTTGAGCATTTCTTCATGTTTCGATTGGCCATCCTTCTTTCTTCTTCAGAGAAGTTTCTCTTTAAGTCTTTAGCCCACTTATTTATTGGGCAGTTGTTTCTTTGAGGATTTGTTGTTGGGGGATTTAATTTTTTGAGTTCCAAGTATATTTTAGATATGAGACCCTTGTCTGTTGCATAGCTAGTGAACTGCTTTACATTTCTGTTATGGTATAAATTTGTCTTGATATGTCACTACAAAGTACACTTGGCATACACCCACTGCACTTATCTGTTACTGTAATAAAATACTCAAAGCTGTGTACTTTAATTTTTCATGTGTCTATTGGCTATTTGAAAATCTCCTTTGAAGAAACTGCTTATTTAAATTTTTTATTGCAAAGGTAATGTACAGAGGGACTACAGCTACATTAGTCAGGTAATGAGTACATTTCTTTTTGAACAGTGTTACCCCTTCCCTCTCTTTCTCCCAGTTTTTCCCTCCAGACCCCTTTCCCCCACAAATTGTATAGTTCATTTTCAACAGTTACTAGTGCTATTTGTTCACCCTTTACCCCATTATTTCTGTGTTCTCCCTTACTCTCTCCAAAACAGATAAATGCTCCCTCATTTGTAATAATTAAAATGTGCCTATAAATGTATGTGTAAACACAATGGATGGTAAAAGACAAAAATTACACTAGACATGATAAGTTAAACAGGACTCTAAACATTCACAGTGAGATCAGAGGAGGATATTTTTAGGAGAGGATCACAAAGGCTTGATAGTTACGTGCATATGAGCATATAAAAAGATGTTTATCAAAGTGAAATCCAAGAAATGGAAATGAGTTTTTTAAAAATATTTTTGATTTCTGTACTTTTTGGCTGTGTACGTTTCTTTTTTTAAAAGGACGTTTACAGCTGAGGATGTGGAAGGGCTTGGCACTGGCATCTGCTCAGCACTGGGAAAGACTTCCTGGTGGATGACTTGATACTTCATGGTGGGAGGTCCCATACAAGTGGAAGAGGCCACACAGAAAGACAGAAGCAAGAGAGAGATTCAGGGGTCAGACTCACGCTTTCATAACAACCCTCTCATCAGACATAACTAGGATCCCTCATGAGACTGCACTAATTCCTTCTGAAGGAAGCATCCACAATTACTTTCTATCAAGCTCCCCCACTTTTCATAGGTCCCCCATTTCCCCACATTACCACACCAGGGACCAAGCTTCCAGCATCCGAACTCTTGAAAGACACATCAAGCTATACCCAAACCATAGCACACATATGAAAACAAGCACCTTCGCTTCTTTTATGGTCAGATCATATGTGATTAACCTGCTCCAGTAACTCCAACTGTAAAATAGCAAGCTTTGGGGCTCTGCTATTTAATCATTAAAGGTGACTGTTAGGAATGACTACCTGGAAATCAATTTGTGGCTGGGGCATTTTTCATTGAGACATCCAGGTAGCCTCAGAAACATCATCTTAATGGCCTCTGATCTCCTCCAGAGAAACAGCTTTCTCTGAATGAAGACAGAGTGAGACATGCTGCCATATTTTATTTCTCAGAATCTGAGATAAAATAGATTACAGGGAAGGAATAATCAATGTTCTCAGCCCGGTCTGACTTGGCTCGATTGTTCTTGAAGAGGAAGACTCCCCTGTGCAGAGCCAGCTGCTTCATCACTTCTCAAGTTGTCATGTTTCATCTGGGAGTAGTTTGAGCCCCTATCTCTCAACATTCCTTTTATGGCTCTCCAAGATTAAAAGGCCATATTCCATCTTATTGTTACTGTATCTCAGGAGGGAGGTATAATGACAATGTCCCTTAGTAGGGGAGAGAACTGCTAGCCATGTGATCTAGAACAAATGCTAAGGATGAGACTATCACAAGGAAGGTGAAGTTCACTATTCTGGTGTCTTCAAAAGTAAGGCTGCTTCTGAAAACACAAGAAAGCAGAAATCACTTCTGCATACTCCTTGAAGGCCACTGCATGCAATACAACCCCTTTTCTTAGATAAAAATAAAGCCCTTACCTTTTTATCCTTTCCAAAGGGGAAAAAAAGGTCAAAGAAGGAAATCTTAAGAATTTACACAACTTTTAAACTTTTACTGATTTTATTTAAATTTGAAGCCTACAATTACAATCCAGTTCATCAGCCTTGTGAAGTCGATGAAGACTTTACCATAGAGCTTGAACCTCTGAGGAATGTTCCTCATTGGTTCTCATACACAAGTGGTATCCATGAAAGAATGGAGGGCTGAGATTTTACTCCGTGCTCATCTGGCAAGACTCCTAACACTTTTTTTTTTGTTCTTCTTACAATGCTCAACTTCAACATTTTAGAAACCTGGCCAATCTAGTTCTTGTTATTTCTCTCCTCCATCTGTTTATAAGCAGCCCAATATTTTAAATCCCAATATTCAAAAAAACCTGTCTTTTAGCTTTTATCCAGTGCACCTGATAGGATTTTTATAGAGAGGGGAGATTTTTGTGTCTTATATTCAGGTGAATTGTTTCTAATCATATTTAAGTAAATGTCAGTAACAAGTACAACATCATGGGTGTGGGTTTAGATACAGGACTTGTTCCCTGTTGCTAAACAGAGTGCAGGCCAAGGCCTCACACTGTGGATTTACTAGCATGTAGCCTCCAACTAGGGGCATTTAGCTTTTATATTTCCCAGAAGGCATTGAGCGCGCTGGGCAATCTCTCCTAATTGTTTGGATATCAGGTAAGAGAGAGTTTTTGAATCATTATTACCAAGCAGATAGTACCTTGTAAGTCAATGAGCAATTCTTCTTCTTTTTCCTCTTCCTCCTCCTCCTTTATTATTATATTGGCATTCGGAAATGCAGCCCTTAGAAAATATCTCTTGTCTTCAAACTAATTCACCTCAAACTCCTTTAAAATCCGGTCTTGGGTTAGAAAGTCTATGAATCTTTATCCAGGCAACAGGAATGTATACATCAATGATGTCTGCTTATTAAAAACACTTTTGAGTACAGAGTATCTCAAATTACGTAGCTCTTTTGAGTTCTTTTTCTGACAGAGATATGTATTATAAACAATGGGAAATATTTGTATTTAACAACCATAGTAAAAAAAAAATCTCCCAGTGTAATTTAAGGTTGGAAATCAATACTGTATGTACCTGATTGAATTGAAGGTTGGCGATGAAGACTTTTATCGCTCCGGGTGGACTGAAAAATGTTGGTGCCTGCCAGCCTGGGGTCAGTCACAGAATCTCGTCACTATGTGTTTTCATTACTTCTCATATTTTTGCAGCTCTGGGCTACTGCCTGCTCTGCCTAATGATAGGGCCGACCTTGACAGGAGCACCCTGCACCTTCCCCAGGGCCGCTCTGTGCTTGCCCACCCCTTGACATCGGCCTTCAGAGTAGATGAAATAGAAATCTCCATGAAAGAATGGAGGGCTGAGATTTTACTCCGTGCTCATCTGGCAAGACTCCTAACACTTTTTTTTCCCTCTTCTTCTGTGATTGTATTTGATTTTTAAGGCATTCCCAACTCTACCTGCAACTCTGCAACTCTGTTCCCTTTTATCTTTTCTCGGTATTGTAACCTTTATTACAGAGCTTATTTCAAGGGAAACCTCTTACAATTCAAATCACTTCCTCCTGCTTCCTGCTAGTCTGTTTGGGAGAGCAGCTTACAAGATGTCCTTTGAGTGATTGCTTTCAGTGAAATCAAAGCGACTGGAGGACTGAAGACTTTGATAGCTGAATATGTGGTTTATATTACTTAGAGATGCTTCTTGCAGTTGGCTGGATAAGTGGAAAAACGAATCATTAGAGATGAAGTGGAGTAAAGCGTTTGTGTGAGTGTGTTTGCAGAATTCTAAATTAGTAGCAGGGAGGGGCTCGGTGGAAATGGCTGTGCTGGGAGATCTTAGGAATGATTTGAAACAAATCTGTGACTCAGTGGGTCTTCCGTTTCAGGTTGGTGTCTATTTCTTGTTGGCATCAGCTTTCCCAGGACTGTGACACATTGCCTATTGCCCGGTGAGTGAGTGGCCTATTGCCCTTTGAGAGATCTTTAAGCTGCGCATCCTTAGAGGTTGCCAAAAACTCCATTTGGTGGGAAGTCCTTGAAGTGGTGGTGTCTTTCTGAAGATTTCCAGGGATTCTTGTAGGAAGGATGGAGGATTCCCCCATCCTCCTCCGGATGCAACCTCACTCCTCTGTCTGCTAACTTTCTGGAGCTAGTGTTCTGGTTCCAACGAAAGCGACTCTAAGTTAGACAAGGAATTTTCAGTACCAACACCTTCTTCTATTTAGGGGGAACAAATGTCTCATGAAGACTATGGTAGCAAGAGTTTCCAAGCGCCCTTTGTGGTTAGCTGTAAAGAGGGTGCTGGTCATTTCAATTATGACAAATACATATTTTCCTTGAATGTTTCCCTATGTTCTCCAAGCTGGTAAGTGGTGAAGATGGGACTTAACTAGTTGTATTTGGATCCCAAACTGGCTTGAATTAAGACATTTCTGGTTCTCATGTGTTCTTTGGAAGAGTTAGTACTATTCTCTTTGAATAGCAGAAACATAAACATATAATAAAAATAATATAAATTTAGAGCAATATAAATGTGTAATCTACTCTTTGACTTCTTCACTTCTTTTCTTTTGTCAGATTTTCCTTATCATTACTTCTCCAAAACACAGTATAACAACTATGTATGGAATATTTGGGTTCCATTAGAGAAGGAGGAACAATTGAGAGGTGATATAAAGTACTTAGGCACATATAAAGGCAAACACATCAGAATAACAGAAGAGTTCTCAACAGAAGCTCAAATATCCAGGAGAACATAGAATGATGAATTTCCAGCCCTAAAAGAAAACAACTGCTCATTGTAGTTGACCAGATATAACATGCATGGGTTAATATAGGCTAATAGATTAACCTCTTCACTTTTGGGAAGGGAGACCCACAGAGCATGGAGACTTTAAATAATGATTACTAATAGATCAGATGGCACATAGCTGAAAGAGAGCATATATCTATCAATTACAGTATTTTTATTCAGGAGAAAGAAGAAACATCAACCTAGCTGCCAGCTACCTGGTCATTCCAAGTGCAAATTTCTGAGTGCTGATGGTAGTATTTGGTTGGTGAGGTTGGTCTCTGGTAACCCCAGAGGGGACATCATTGCAAACAGTTTTTACCACCCTTGTGGGGTTTAGATTTTCCTCTGCTTCCTTTTCACAGTGGTCTGTCTGCTCACTTTCAGATAGGCTCCCCATGCCAAGTGATGATTTTCTTCTTAGTGTTTGCCAGGGTGTAGGATGAACACAAAGAATGACTTCACATATAATCATATAACATTGTGATAAATGTTTTTAGACGAGAAAAATACCCCAGAGATACAATTGCCAAGCTTAAAAGTGATCCAGATGGATTTTCTGACCTTTTTTTTTTCCCCTTGTACTAACACTTTCTTTATATTCTTGGGAAATCACTGAGAGATTTTTATATCCATTCACATTTCAATCCTGAACTCAGAAAGTTTCACTGTTGTGCCTTAAAGAACGATGTGTGCCACTATTAAACTTGATCTGCTGCAGACAGCTCTGAAGACGGAGAACTACCATGCTTGGAATATTTTCATTTTGTTGTGTGCATACTGCACAGTGCAGCTGGCCTGAATTCCCACTAGAAAAAGGTGTTGTGCAGCTGGGTCTCATTGACAGAACCTAGAGGCAAATAGCCCCACCAGCATCCCAGCTTATCCTAGCCGACCTTGGCAAGCCATTATGTCCTCAGCTCTGTTGGGTATAATCACAAACGATTGCTATTTATCTGAAACGCCTTTAAGATACAATCCACAAGCTCATTCTCAGAAGTCCAGCCATACAGCTTTTCATTGTGAGGGATTTTCCACATCTTCCAACCCCCCCTCATTTAACCAGTTTCCATGGCAACGTGTTTTGCTCTGATAGCACCTCCAGGATTATTACGATCATCATTGTTATTTCTCCTGATTACTATTGCTGCTTATTGTCACCAGCATCACTTTGATCATTGGTTAGTCATACTCATGACCCTACACACCTGGCTTCTGAGGAATGTCTTCCTCAAGCAGCTGAAAAAATAAATTATATTGTAATTCCCAAGAGATTTGCAGTAGTGCAATTACCCGTACATGAGGTTTATTTTTCCTCTCCCTAAACAAACAAATAAACAAACAAAATCTTCCATCAAATCTTCTCAGATTAGACACTAATAACTTTGTATAATACCAACTTATATACTCATGGATGTTGCTGTTGCTGTTTTTTTTTTTTAGGGGAGTATGTGTGTGTGTTTGTATTTGTGTGTGTGTGTGTGTGTGTGTGTGTGTGTGTGCGTGCGTGTGTAAGAGAAGAGGGAATAATATCCAAAGCTTTCTAATATTACTAAGAAAACTTATAATAAAATGTGGGCATTTAAAAATTTTTTGTCTCGTTGAGATAGTTTTTATATAGCTGGCTTCAGACGATATTTTTCTTGTTCGGAGTGCAGGGATTATAGGTGTATACCACCATGCTTGGCAGCAGCTAGTTGTTTAGAAATTGCCCCCATGCTAGTACTGCAACTTGAACACAGGGCTTTATGTTTGACCAGCTTTCTTGTTCTTGTTTTGTGTTCTATCACTAGCCTGAGCTTTTATTTATGGATTTATTTTTGCTGGTGAATTGGACATGGAGTCTCATGGAGTTCTCTGCTAAGGCTGACTTTGAACTATGATCCTCCAGATCTCAGCCTCCTGAGCATCTCACTCATGTGAGCCACTAGTGCCCAAATTAGAAACTGAGTTTAACTGAATAACATCTACTGGTTTTAGCATACCTGCTGACAAATGCCTGACTCTCATTGAGGCTGAATGGGGAATAGATTTGCTTTGGGGTATCATGGAAGTTAGGTTAAGTCTTAGTGCCAGCTGGGATGCCACATACCTTTGGAGATCTGTGTAAACCCAGCTTGAAACATGGCCTAGCAGGTCATGAGCGTGCAGAACCCTTGGTTTAATCTGCAAATTCTCACAGCCATCTTTCTTTGGTGCATCTCTACCTTGGAGCTTTTTTGTTGATTAAGTCTACTCCACTGGGTTTAGTGATGCTCTAAAGGGTGAGTAAGTCTCTTCACCAGTTCATAGATCAAACTCTTTATGACAAGCTAGGCTGTCTTTTACCATTCCCTCCTTCCCTTCTTCCCTGTCTTCCTTTTTCCCTTCCAACCTCCTTCCCACATTTCCTTCCACTCTCCTTTCACTTTTGAAGATTTTGAGAATTTAGTGAGACAAGAAGGGGCAGGGAGTTGATTCTGGTGCAGGGTGATATATAAGGATCTAGCTTTAGTTTTCTACAGGTGATTAACCAATTTTGCCAGCACCAGTTACTGTCTTTCTTCCATTCTATTTTTTTTTTTAGCTCCCTTATCGAAGATTACATGGCTACAGGTCTGTGGGTTCATTTCTGGGTTTTCAATTTTATTCCATTGGTACTGAGGTCTGTTCTTGTGCCAGTATCAAGCTGTTTTGATAAGAAATGTACTCATTACCTTGCTCATGTAATTGTAACCCTGCTGTATGGTATTTTCACAATAAAAAAGAAAGTAAAAAGAAAAAGCAGGGGCAGAGAGAGTCACATCATAAGAAACAACCTTCTACCAAATAGCTGCTTGCTTCATTCTTTCTCTCCCCTTCTCCCTCACATTCTATTTTCTTGTCACATTTAAGCTTTTCTTTTTGTCTTATTTAGAGTTCCTGAAAGGCAGTCAGCTTTCCCCACTTGGTTTCATTCTACATGTAGACATATTTTCGCACCTGCAAATCAAGCATACAGTGCTTTCTCAAAGAGGATAAACACCAAATCCCATGTTAATTCAAGTTTTTCCATAGCACCATAGTGTGTTTCCATTCACTTCCCAAAGCTTGGCCTCCCTGCTGTCCAGTTGTGAGGTTTAGTCTCAAGTGTCCCCAGGAACTAGATGGTGACATGAAAAAGTAAATGTATCTGCTGGAGGGGACAGTTTGGGGTGGAGGAACAATGTGATCCAGAGACACCCCATCATCTAAAGGGCATACATGAATTTATGACCAACAAATGTTACCTATAAAGATGGGGGGGGGACAATGTGATCTCATCCCCCAGTTTCTTTTTCTCCTGAAAATTTTTATTATCATTATTTTCTTTGTTTATTGTAAAGGTGATGAACAGGGGGTTACAGATACATAAGTAAGATGATGAGTACATTTCTTTTTGGACACTGTTACTTCCTCCCTCATTTTCTCTCTCCTCTCCCCATTCCTCTTCCCTCCAAGTTGTAAAGTTAATTTCCAACTTACTGTCTAGTAAGTATCATTGTTGCATTAGTTCATCCTTTGTCCTGATGTTTCTGTGATTCCCCTTTCCTCTGCAGATCAGATAAACTTATATACAAGACAAAGGGTACAGCAAACAAAACAAAAAACCAAAAAATAAAAATAAAAAAAGAGAAAGAAAGGAAAGAAGAAATGACTGGAAACAGTACATTATCTCTTGTCTCCAATTATTGGAGTTCATTTTGATATGCTTCATTATATATGGTCATAAGCACCTAACAACTGGGCTATTGTGATCTTCTGCTAAGAATGTCATAGACATAATCTAGTTATTACAAATGAGGGAAACTATGCAACCCACATTTTTGGGGGCCTGGTTTGCTTTGCTCAATATGATTTTTTCTAGGTCTTCCCATTTCCTTACCAACGGGGCAATGTCTTTCTTTCTGACGGAAGCATAGAATTCCATTGTGTATATATGCCACTTTTTCTTGATCCATTCATCTACTGGGGGAGGGGAGGCATCTGGGTTGATTCCAAATCTTAGCTATGGTAAATAATACTGCAATGAGCATGGTTGAGCTGGTAGCTTTAGTATAGCATTGTTTGTGATCATTTGGGTAAATGCTCAGGAATGGGATTGCTGGATCATAGGGGAGCTCTATGTGTAGTCTTTTGAAGAACCTCCATACTGCTTTCCAGAGTGATTGAACAAGTTTATACTCCCACCAACAGTGTAGTAGCAGTCCCTTTTGGCCACATCCCCACCAGCATCTATTATTATTAGTTTTCTTGATAATGGCTGTTCTAACTGTGATGAGGTAGAATCTCAGTGTTATTTTGATTTGCATTCCTTTAATGGCCAGAGATGTTGAACATTTCTTCAATATGTCTATTGGCCATTCTTATTTCCTTTTTTAGAAAACTCTCTCTTTAAGTCTTTAGCCAACTTATTAATTGGATGGTTGTTTCTTTGAGGATTTGTTTTTAGGGGATTTAACTTTTTGAGTTCAAAGTATATTTCAGAAATGAGGTCCTTGTCTGTTGTATGGTGAGTGAATATCATTTCCCAATCTGTGGGCTTTCTATTGATCTTGCTAGGTATGTTCTTTGCTATGCAGACGCTCTGCAGTTTCATGTAATCCTGTTTATCCAACCTTTCTTTGATTTGTTGTGGTTCTGGGTCTTTATTTAAATTTTTTTGACCTGTGCCAAGGAGCCCTAGTGTTTTCCCCTACTCCTTCTTGTAGTATTTTCAGGATATCTGATCTTACATTGAGGTCTTTGATCCATTTGGATTGATTCTGGTTCAGTCACCCCAAGTGTTTTTTTTTTAAACCAGTCCTGGGCCTTGAACTCAGGGCCTGTGCACTGTCACCGAGCTTCTTTTGCTCAAGGCTAGTACTCTACCACTTGAGCCATAGCACCACTTCCAGCTTTTTCTGTTTATGTGGGATTGAGGAATTGAACCCAGGGTTTCATGCATGCTAGGCAAGCACTCTACCACTAAGCCACATTCCTAGCCCTTGCCCCCAAGTTTTAAGAACTTATGAAATCCAATTTTTTCTCTAAGATTATCCCAAAATGTTGTTTTATTACTCTGAAGGATGATATTTTGTTTTGAAACCAGCCATATGTATAGGGAAGAGCTATTCTTCAACTCCTTGCTGTCTTCTGATCTGGAGGTGGGGCAGGAAGAGCTCTGTGCCAGTTCCCCTCCTTTGCCTTTCCTCTCTGTCCCCACTCACATTCAGCCAGGTGTGGTCTCTGCATAGAAGGTCCCTCTAAGGGGTCTGGGCTTGAGGACCAACTCTCAGTGATTCTCAGCAGCATGTGAGTCTGAGGGTAAAGAAGAAGAAAACATCCACCTTGGCCTTGATTGAGTGCTGGGTTAAGAGGTGGAGATCTTCTTGGTCATCTGTGGCCATCACTGAAGATTTTTAACAGTGGTGGTTAGAAGCTGGGCTTTGGAAGTAGGCTGCCTGAAGTATGTGATAGCTACTGCCTTTTGTCAGTGACCAGGGGCATGGTATACCTTTGTATGTTTTTATTTTCTAATGTGTAAAGCAAAGATAATATTCTATCTTGCAATGCTGTTATGGAGGATTAAATTATGGATACATTCAAAGAGCTTAGGGGAATATCTGACACATGTAGATGTTCAGTGTATGTGAGTTAATTATTTACAGGATAAATTACACATAGGATAAATTACTCCTGGAATTTAGGACAAAAACTAAAATAGTAACTCTTGAAAAGCTGTTATATGCATATTTTTTGCTTTTGCTTTACAGCTGATTTAATACAAGCTATTGTATTTTTTTTAAACTTGGGATCAGACATTTTAGGGATAAATTTAGTTTGAAGTGAAGCAAATTCCTCATCTCTGACTTGACATGTGATTATCATTCTGCCCACATCCTTTATTGTTGTTTTACCTTAGTCAATATACATGGTACCTTTTGAAATATAAAATCTTCCTTAATCTTTTTAGGAGTATGGGGGAATACCCATGATAAATTCATGAAGTCCATAACAGTAGATTAGAAAGAAAGCACATTTGAGGTAATATTCACTTCGAGTGAGTTTTATGTTACCCCAAATCCT
>NW_012267241.1:16229443-16231338 GCF_000151885.1 Dipodomys ordii | reverse complement strand
TGATCAGTCTGTAGTTCAAATGATTGTGGAATGCTATGCATTGATTTCCTTGTTAATATTCTTTAAATTAAATAGCTAATAAATACATTTAACTTATTGACATTTTCTGTAGCTTTTTAAACAAAGTAGGCACTCAGCATGGGCAGATTGAGTGATAACTAATGATCAGAATATGTATTAAGGCTTCAGCTTCAATGAAAGGCAACAAGAAATCATCACAATAGACAATTTCAGACCTAACATGGAGTGAAAATGTGAAGGTAAATGTGTAAGATATTTATGTCTGACTACTCACTGAAGAAAATTTTCTAGGCCATGTAAAGTCCCTTTCAAAACTACTTTGCAAGTTTGAGTATTTAAATCTTCCTCCAGGGTTGGTCAATACGATAATAAGAGATTAGGTTGGAACAACTGAGAGGTTCCAATGTACTGTATCTTTATTGATATGAAAAAAATCAAAGGCTTAGAACAGCAGATAATGGAAATTGGAACGCTTGGAACTTAAAAGCACCATAGTTAAGACATCATTACAGGGTCATATGGAGGCACAGAGAACTGTGGACAGACTCTCTGGGTTCCATATAAGACAGGGATAAACTGGGCACTGGTGGCTCACGCCTGTAATCCTAGCTACTCTGAGGATCACGCTTCAAAGCCAGCCTGGGCAGTAAAAGTCTGTGAGACTCTTATCTCCAATAAACCACTAGAAAACTGGAAATGGTGCTGTGGCTCAAGTGGTAGAGCACTAGCCTTGAGCTGAAGAGCTCAAGGACAACACCCAGGCTCAGAGTTCAAGCCCCATGACTGCCGCCCCCCCCCAAAAAAAAGACAGGAATAAGAGCAATGCCTACCTCAGAAATCTATTAGGATGAGAGCAAGTCATATTAAGTGAGTACCTACTGCAGAAGGGCTCAACAATGGAAAACTATAGCTGTTATTCTTAAAATGTAGAGAATTGTATTCTTGTCTAGATCAAATGAACACTATCATAAGTATTTTTTCTAAATAAATTAAGCAATAAATAGCCTAAATATCTGAAGTTCAAGGTCTATTATAGCAGTCCACATTATTCTTTCTGCCTCCAGGCTTTCTGACTGTCTCTCTCTTTCATTGGCTCTGAGGACTGAATTTGGGGCCTCATGCTCTACCACTTGAGTCATGTCCCAGACCTTTTTTCTTTGGTTTTTCTGATTGGGTTTCACACATTTCACATTCAGCCTGGGCCTGAGACACTCCAACTATGCCTCCTGGAAAGCTGGCTGGCCTCTCTATATCACCTCTAAAATAGCAATAAAGTAAATTAATTTTAAAAAAGATAGGATCTTACTAGTTTGGCTTTGAGTTACTGTCCCCCTATTTCTATCTCCTCAATAGCTAAGATTACAGCAATATGCTAACCAATTCTCTTATTTGAAAGCTTTTCTAATGTCTTTATTTTATTTTAGATGTCATCTGGTAAAAGTTTCTTTTTTTAAATTTAATTTCATTGTCAAGGTGATAGTACACAATTTATTTTATTGTGATAGTGTAGCAATGTGGAGATTCCCTCTACTATGGGGATTTTTGCCATTAAAAGTAAGTGTTGTTGGCAGGAAATTAGACTGATAGATGTAGGAAAGAACGTTGTGTGATTTAAGGCAATTATGTGAGGAATTTTGGGATTGATTGTATGGGTCTTTGTTTTTTTAATTTGCTACTTTGTATAATTTGGGGGTAATTTTCTTATTGCTTTCCACAGTTTCCTCATCTTTAGAAATAAGAATGTTGGTAATGCCTGTCTAATGAGCTTTGCTGATTAAATGATTGAGAGTAGTATATATTAATCCTAAAGCCACTATATGTGATAATCATTTGAATCCACTCATTTTTCTTTTTTACTTCTTACTCTTTTTTTT
>NW_012267241.1:16223460-16228519 GCF_000151885.1 Dipodomys ordii | reverse complement strand
TTTGACTCTTTATCCAAGGCAACATTTGAATAACAGGAAAGAGAAACACATGGATTCCACATTCTGCTTTTTAAAAAACACTAGTACTTTTTGCCAAGATATAGCATTTCTGGTTTTATAAGTTTGTACCTAAAATTAAAGTCATAACCATCAATACTTCTGTTACATCTAGAAAGGAGAAATAATTGACCATCTGAGTATAACAGTGTATTGAAGAAAAGCAATAATCAGGGTTATCAATCAATCAGTATTTATAAAGTGCTATCTATTTTTGCATGTACAACTTTCTGGAGACTTTCTGATGACTCTTTCACTTTGAAGAGGTTTTATAAAATCGTGGTTTAAGTAATAAGAATTTTTGAAAATAGCTGGGTGTAGTGGTATATGCTTGCAATCCCAGCACTTGGGCAGCTGAAGCAGGAAGAATTTGAAATCAGCCTGGGCTACAAAGAGAGACTCTGACTCAGAAAAAGAGGAAGAAGTTTGCTTTCTACCTTTGGTTCAACTAAAATGCTAAAGTAATAGATGTTGAGAACAAAAGACAATGTTAAATAAATTCTCATTTGCACAGAATTTCTTTTTCTTTTTCTTCTTTCTTTTTTGTTGGTTGTGGGGCCTGAACTCTGGGCCTGGACACTGTCCCTCAGCTCTTCAGCTTAAGGCTAGCGCTCTACCACTTGAGCCACAGCGCCACTTCTAGCTTTTGTCTGCTTATGTGGTGCTGAGGAATCGAACCCAGGGTCTCATGCATGTGATGTAAGCACTCTACTACTGAGCCAACTTCCCAGCCCCAGAATTTCTTTTTTTGAAAAAATTAATTTTATTGTAAAGGTGCTGTACAGAGGGGTTACAGTTACATGAGTAAGGCAATGAGCACATTACTTGTCAATCAATGTTACCCCTTCCCTTGTTGTTGTCCCACTATCCCTCCCCTCCCTTATCCCCCCAAGCCCCCTGAAGTTGTAAAGTTCATTTGCAATATACTGTCCTGTGGGTAGGCTTTTTGCAATGGGTCATCCTGTGTCCTTGTTTCAGCGTTGTGTTATTCCCCTTCCCTTCCCCAGATTAGACAAATGTATATACAAGATGCAGGGAAAGGCAGGTAAAGAAAATAGGATCTTATCCTTGGTTAGAACAGCTTTTTAGAACTATTCAAATAAGTACCATATGAGTCCTTCCTTCCCTCCCTCCCTCCTTCCCTCCCTCCTTCCCTTCCTCCCTTCCTTCGTTCCTTCGTTCCTTCCTTCCTTCCTTTCCTCTTTCCTTTCCTTTCCTTTCCTTTTTTTCTTTTTTCCTTCTTACCTTTATTACTTTCTTTTATTTTTCCTTGTCCTGAGGGGTTAAACCCAGAACCTTGAATATTTTAATTATCTGGCCCACCATTGAGCTGCTTCTCCAATCCCAACATGTACATTTTTCAAAGGAGAAGGTTGAGGTGAAGACTTAGTGATGGGGCTAATAGAAAGCTTTCTGAAGATCTACAAGACACTATATTGAAAATGAACTTTACAACTTCAGCTGGGGGGGGTGTTGGGAGGAGTTGGGGAGGTGGGGAAGGAAGGGATGGTAGGGGAAAAACAAAGGAGGAGGTAACAATGCTCAATGGGACATGTACTCATGGTCTTACTCTTATAACTGTAACCCCTCCGAGCAGTATCTTTACAATAAAAAATATTTAAAATAAGAAAGCTTCATGAAGAAGGAACAGAAGATGTAAAGATGTAGATGGGGATGGAACTCATTGAAGTCATGCTCAAGTTCATGAACCAACTTCAAGACAAGTGTGATGTCTGGGGAGTGGGACAAGCAAGGGGCAGCATTGAAATATGAAGGCAGGATGAGCAGGAACCAATCCGATTATGAACAGGCTTGAATTTCATCTTAAGTCAATGGAAATTCACTGAACGCCAGTTTTCTCTCCAAGGAAGAGAAAACACAAGCGTATTTCAAGCCATGAGAAAAATGTACTATGTCTTACCACCTAAGAATAAAGGGAGGAGAGCTAATTCAGCAGCTCAGTGTCAACATGAAGGATCAAGTTCATTTCTTCTTTCTACTTTGCTCTGCTCAAGAAAAAGGTCTGAATCCTAACAGCTGTAAAAGCTAGACTATTGCTCCCTGGCACAATAGCATCCACAGGGTAAAAGTGTCCTGATGTCTTTTTTTTTTTATCAGTTATTTATTATGGCTTCAAAACTTACCACCTCAAAATGTAATGTCCTAAAACAACCAGAATTTTGTTTGCTCCCAATTTTGTAACTTGATATTTTCAATTAGTCTCAAGGGGGCAGGCCTGCTGCTTTTCTCTCTAGGATTCAGTCTACCACCTTCAGTCAGCTGAGTGGGTCTGGATAGTCTAAGATAGTCTTATTTACAAGTCAAAGACCAAAGCTGCTGTGGCTGGACAACTGGCTGTGCTCTGTTGAATAGACTGGGATTCTTCCTGTGTCAGTTTCCTAAGAAGATGAGAACTGATATAATAAGACCTCTTGAGGCATAGGCTTAAAAGTCCTACAATGACCTACTTTGCTCCTTTCTTATTTTTCAAAGAAAGTTGGCCTGTTCAAATTTGAGGAGATAAGAATTGATTTCACCCCAGGATGAGAAGAGAAGCTATCTATATTTCAAAGGAACCCAGACACAGGAATTGTAAAAGTTATTATGTCTGTGTTTGCTATAAATTGATCACAACCCATTTTTAAGAATAGGGACTACTTTCTCAAATAACAATCATACCAACTATACTCAGGTCCTCTCTTAAACCAGTCACTGAGGAGGACAACGCACTTAACGTTGGCCTTCTGAAACCATGAGTTTTACATTCATGGATTCAACCAACTGTGGACTAAAAATGTTTTTTTAAAAAATTGCACCCAGCCCAGCACCAATGGTTCACACCTGTGATCTTAGCTACTCAGGAGACTGAGTTCTGAGCATTGTAGTTCCAGGCCAGCCAGGCAGAAAAATCTGTGAGACCCTGATCTTGAATTAACTACCTCCTCCTCCCCTGTCCCTGCCCCCACCAAGTGGCTCAAGTGGTAGATCTCAGGGACAGGAATAGTGATCAGCCCCTGAGTTTGATACACAGGACACACACATATGCATGAACACATGCATACACACACAATCTGTACCTATACTAAAGTACAGACACTTTTCACACTTTTCATATTATTTTTCCCTAAAAATACAGACTAACAATGGCTTACCAAACAATTGCACTGTATGAGGTATATGTATGTAGAGCTGACTTCAAGTATATGGAAGGGCCCATGCTGTGGCTCATGCCTGTAATCCTAGCTACGCAGGAAGCTGAGATGTGGTTCAAAGCCAGCCCAGACAAGAAAGTCCATGAGATTCTCATCTCTAATAAGCTCCCCCCCCAAAAAAAAAGTCAGAATGGAACTGTGGCTCCAAAAAAAAAAATCAAATACAGTATCCAGGGCCCTGAGTTCAAGTAGGACCAACACCAAAAAAGATAAAAGTATATGGAAGGATTCTCATCGGTTATAAACAAATATGATCCCATTTTATGTTAATATCAGGGCATCCTCAGATTTTGCTACCACAGAAATCCTGGAACCAGACCTTGGAAAGAACTGTGATGCAAGTGTGTTCTGATTCGATTGGTTTGATGAGGGTTGACTTCCTGGGGCTAAGGATACATATTCTTTGACGCAAAAGGTATCTTGTTGCAAATAAGTATACAAACAGGCTTGGAGAGGAAAATAAATAACATCTCCTAGACTTTATTAAATAAATGTGATTTCTTAATTAAAAACACTTTGATCAAGCCAGGTGCTAAAGGCTCACACCTATAATCCTAGCTTTTCAGGAGGCTGAGATTTGAGGATCATGGTTTGAGGCCAGCTGAGGTAGACTCCGTGAGACTCTTATCACCAATAAACTACTCAAAAAAGCTGGAAGTGGCGCAGTGGCTCAAGTAGTAGAGTGCTTGCCTTGAGCAAAAGAAGCTCAGGGACAGTGCTAAAGCCCTAGGGCGGGCACAAACAAAGCAAAACTAAACAAAAACCCAACACAAAAACTTTGATCAGACTGTGGAAGACTTCAATTCAACTGAAGGCAGGTCAACCCGTGTCACGTTACTGTTACTAATAGACTGAGCCAGGATAATTCTTTTTTTGGGGCGGGGAGGGCAATGGAAGACTGTTCTTTGCACTTAAGTGTATTCAGAGCACACACCTCTAGATTTCAGGACTTTTCTAGTTGTTAGATCCCAAAGTACCTCACAATGCTAGTTGTATCCTGACATGCAAAGTCACCATGTTTAAGAATCAAGCAGTTTAGAGCCATGTACAGTTAGCTAATTGTATTACCCTAAGCCAAGTGGAGAAAAGCATGGATGAAAGCCACAGGACTTACAAGATCTTCAATTTGGCAAGTGATTGACTGGGAGAATTGGAGACTTCATACATACATTTAAATTTCAAGTTTGCATGAAGTCAGATCAGGCCGTGTTGGACCCTAAGACTCAGGTGATACTAACTAACTGAGCTGAGTCAAAGTCTGTATGTGGCTTTCAAAACATCCCTCCATTGCTTGGCCACTTGCCTGGAAAAAACCCCATTTCAGACTTTCTACTTTGGTTGTACCTTTTGCTCTTTGACAGAGTCTTGGGGACCATTACTCTTTAGAAGACCCTACTACACACACACACACACACACACACACACACACACACACACACATTCTTTTTCCATATCCTGTGTCCCATACATTGAATCATATTTCATAGGTCTCCTGAAATTTACCATTCTCTGTCATTCAGTCTGCCTCTCTCTTCTTCTCCCGGCACTGAAAGCAAACATAGAGAATACAACAGGCATTATGTCCCCAATCTTATAGTCCTCTTGGGCTTTGCGGCTGGCTTGCTCTATAGCATTGGAAGTGGTGATCAGGATTAACCTTTCATCTGCAGAAAGGAGCTACGGCTCACTGTCTCAGAGTAACTTTGCTGCTATTTCTCAGCTCAAATCCCAGGGTACTTTGGGCCAAAAGTACTGTAAAGGTTTGTGTGTGTGTGTGTGTGTGTGTGTGT
>NW_012267241.1:16127041-16219701 GCF_000151885.1 Dipodomys ordii | reverse complement strand
GCTCTACCACTGAGCCACCTTCCCAGCCCTACTTCTTGTTCTTGACCAATGTTTTCAAATCCTCTGTGAGAAGTGTCCTGTGCAAAGGAAGAAGAGATATATAGTCTATGATTTCCATTTGTTCACAAAGTGACTTAACACCTCTAGTTTGGAGAGACTCTGCTATTCACTCATCTATGTGTGTATGCATACATCTATCTTACATTTATTGTGCAGTAGCCATGTGCTATCAGTGTGTTATGCAAATGTTTATAAGCATCAGTGTCATGTTTTCCCCTACCCCCAGAGATTTCTGATCATGTGGAAGTAGAAGAATTAAATTCATGGTTTTACAGTTTTCAGTGTTTTCTTAAACCCAAACAATGAAGAAGCAGAAAAACTGTAAAACTGGTAAGAATTAATTCATGTAACATATTGTTTTGGACATTTTCCAAGTAGTACAATTATCTAAAAGCAGGCTGACATTTATATCTCTAGCTTTCTATGCTTGTTAAAATACTTTCCTTGTTGAAATACTCAATGCTGAAATAAATTTCATCTAACACCTGGCCATTGAATAAATATATCAACAAAAACACATCTTGTTGCTTGCACATTAGGTATACGTTTTAGAAATCCAGTTAGTGTTATATTCTTGGTATGCAGTCTCCCTTTTCTTTAGTATTAGCTAATTTTGGGCTTCTACCTAGTATTATAACAGGCTCCTATCTACTATTATAACAAGTCAAATATTTATCACAAGCCGATGCACGATGTATAACAGCTATAGTGAGGAACAGTGCTTTGTGGAATTTTGTAATGATTATAAGATACTAATTAATTTCTTTATCTTTGAAACTAGCACTTTTTGAGTGAATTATCAGTCTCTTTTTACTGCCTAGGGATGCAGTTAGGAATAGGGAAAGGTGGAGAATGAAAATAACAGTCATATCTTTTATGGAGTTTAGAATTTAGTGGAGGATACAGACACTTGCACGAATCGTTTCACCACAATGTGACAAATGATAAGAGAAGTATATTTCTTACTGGATAAAACATCATTCACCCCTCCTTAGATTGATTGCATACTACATCGATGATTATCTTCAATCCTCTACAATTGGTCTGTAGCCTATTAACACTGAGAAGGGCTTCAAACCAAGAATGCACGGGGTAAACCAGTACTCACTGATCCTGCATTATCCATCTGGGCTGGCAGAGTCTGCCAAATGCCCTGAGGATGAGTCATCTATCTAGTAACACCAGGCACAGTTGTTGAGATCTTCACTTTTAGATTCAGTCTAATGAGCGCCGATACTCCCTGGTCCATTTTGCATAAATGTGGACATTCTCAATTACGTCTATGAAAACGCAATTTTCACTGTTTGGATCAGGGCCTATCATCGAGAATTGTCTGCAGACATTCCAGAAAAAGTATATTTGAGTTCATGGATTCTTCCACTATTTCATTTGTCATGGATTATACTCAAATATTTAAATCTCTTGTTCATTCTAAAGGAAGCTCATGAGAGCGAGCTTGCAAAAGTATCAATGACTATTTTACCCATGTTTTTATCATCCATAATTTAAATTTAAAAGGTTGGACAAAGGGATTACAATTTAGCATGTCCATGTAAGTGTCCTGTGATTTCTGTTTAGTTACCCCTTCCATCATTTTCCCCCATTCCATCTGTTTCTTCCCCCCAGACTCATTTAATATATCTCATTTTATCACATATGCATATTAAATATTTCTGCTTTATTTGGTGCTGTTCCCTTTTTCATCTACCCACTCATGATCCCTCTCTTTACAGTGATATTTCAGCTTTCTGATACTGATTTTGTTAAACTGTCTAATTGTTCAAAAAGGTTTAATCTATGGAAATTTTCTTCTGCATATACCATACTTTAGTCAACTGAATTGTGGATATAAGCTCATGATTCTGTGTATATTTACATGGGAGGTGATATTTTGGTGACTAAGAGGGAACTTCTGTCTTTTTGAGTAAAGTAGTGAGTTTTTTTTTTTTGTTGTTGTTGTTGTTGGTTGTGGGGCCTGAACTTTGGGCCTGGGTGCGGTCCCTCAGCTCTTCAGCTCAACCCGAGCGCTCTACCACTTGAGCCACAGCCCACTTCAAGCAGTGAGTTTTGAACATCATCATACACAATGTTTACCTTTTAAAATGTTTGAATGTTTATTTGCACAATCTTAGTAGTATAAGATGCAACATAGTTTTGGAAATCAACTACAATGCTGAAACTTGAATGAATGATTCCAAGTATTAGGCATTACAGTTTAAATTACGCTAATGTTAGCTTTAGTATTGGAATAACATTTTGGTTAATAAGTAAATGTGAACATGACAATACCATGAGTATATTCTTCCTACTTAACTATAAATTACAGTTTT
Source organism: Dipodomys ordii (assembly GCF_000151885.1). Lineage (NCBI taxonomy): Eukaryota > Metazoa > Chordata > Mammalia > Rodentia > Heteromyidae > Dipodomys > Dipodomys ordii. Next base: position 16,217,311 of record NW_012267241.1, on the reverse strand, counting down.
ATTGTGGTTTGGGTCATAAATGTGACCAATGCTTGTTTATATATCCTAATCAAATCCAGACTTACTTATTAATCTTGAAAAGATTCTAGAAATACATTCCAATGGGTTATGTAAATTAGATATATTTTTTAGCTCTTTGATTTTCAACATGAATGGGTAGTCATAACTTTGACTTAATGTTCACTGCACAAGTTATATGACATTTATATGATAGTTATTCTCACAGGCTATTGGTAGTCATTTGCAAAAGTGAGTGGCCACAGTTTTTGATCCTTGAGTTACATGTCCTCCATTTATTTCAGAGAATTACAGGTTTCAAAAGTTAATGCTGTGTTTGGGCGATCTGTAAAATATTAAAATGTACATATGAACTCACAGATTTGTGGTAAAGAAAGTAATTTTTTGTTACATTTTCCACATGGTAATCACAGTTTTCCTAATAAGCACATTAGGGAAGATCAAAATTACTTTTAGATTTAAAATGTTCTGAATTCATGTCTTCTCTAGTGCTTGTCATGATCAAGATGCACTGTAGTGAGAAACTGTTCTGTTGAATGGCAATTCTTTTGCACAACCTCTTAAAGATAATAAAAACTTTTAGAAAACATTATAATCATGATAAAAGAAGGTTCCTATTGGCTTTACACTCGTGGAGAAAATTGTCCATTCATCTCAGTCCTCAGTTGTCACAAAGGCCATTTCTCTGTCACATATTCATAACATGTGGAAATGCGACAGTATGCTATAACAAAGGGACTTCCTAGGTTTACTATTATCATTTAAAATTCTTGCTCTCTTTTGGCATTTCCTTGTCATGATCAAGTTTAAACCAACACACACGTTGTCTGGATTCATGACCTAGAAAAATATTCTGTGCCTTTTGGGATTAGACCTTTAATAAATTCAATAGCCCATTTGCATCATAGATGTCTTTTCTGAAAATGTCTTATCCTCTTGTAAAATCTTCAATATGAAACTGTGATTTTAACTAGTGTGTCTGAGCTGCCCAAGATAGAAAATGTGACAACTTAGGAAAAGTGCCAGATAGCAGATACAGAGTGAAGGCATTGTATATTTACCAATTCTTTTTAGATTTACCCCCCCCCCAAACCTTCCTTCCAGTATAAGAAGTTAGGGCTTTTGGAAGAAAAATACCATCTTCTGCAATAAAAACAGACACTTGAAATCTTGGCCCCAAGTTTTCAGACAACCTGAAAACTCACTCTTTACTTTTTATACTGTTTTGATAAATGATGTGTATTTTCTGTGTAGAAGAGACCCTACCTTGTAATCTAGGGGCTTCATGTACTCTTCCTGAGGGGAGAGACTTTTGGCATTGTTCCATGGCTGGGTATAATTCATTTATGTCTTTCCAGTTTTTCCTCTCTGATCTTTTCTCTGTGTATCTGTCAGTAGCCGTCCCTTGGGAGCAGCACTGTGCACTTCATTAATAAGAAGGGATTAAGGGAAAAAGCCCTGGTCTCCTAATACACTTGGATAATTTGGTGCCCTCCACAGGGCAATAGACCCCTGCTGCATAGATGTCATTAGAAACATACAATTTCATTACTTTTTTACTGGCAGAGCCTTGAGTGAAATACAAAATATGTTGTCTCATACACAGGGAGAAAGCTTTCATTCACTTTTTGCCCCTAAACATAGCAGAATGCAAAAATATATTTTATGTTTTTTACATTTATATTCTCTTCCTCTAACAACACTCAAAACCGCACTTTTATTAAATATTGAGCAAAATAAAGATCAAAAGGAAATCGTTTATATATTTAAATCTCGAACGTGCTTTATACATATTCAAAATGAACTAATATACTTGTTTTGTGTTCCTACTATGTGCCAGGAGATCTGGAAGCAGGGGAATCACAATGAAAACATCATACACTCCTTTTTTTTTCTTTTTCTGAACCCTGATTTATTGAATTTTATAATTGTAAGTGAATGTAGAAATGAATATATTTGAAGGAAGCCATATGGTAATTAAAATGATTATAAGAAAGTATGTTGTTAACTCTTCCTGGTTATCTAAATTCATCTTTGAACTTACATTGTTTGCTAATAATTGATACTACATTTTGAATGGAGCCACCGATACAATGATTTTGTGAAAACATTTGATACAATGAGTATAAACTGCCCTTAAAGGATTTGCACTGTATTTACTACAGGTGTCCCCCAAACAGGAAGCCATATTTTGCCACTGGAGTAGTGTGCATCCTGGCTGAGTGCCTGAGAAAGGGTCCTGGGCTTCAGGCACCTTCTGTAAAATTCCTAAAACATGCCAGTGTCATTTGTAGGCCTGACACTGCAGTGGTGTCTTTCTGAGAATTCAAACATCACTTTTCCCTAGCACCGAAGAGAATCAGGTTTAGTAGTGGTCCATTATCTCACTATCACAGACACACACCTGTCATTGACATGAACAAGTGACACACAGCTGGAGTTGTGCTTGGGAGAAGAAAGCCCTTGATTATCAGCTATTTACAAGCCACTCCTTGCAGAGATAGTTTTTGCTCTCCTACTCCTAGCTTTTGTTCAGTGAAATGGATATTTGCAGCTCTTTGTCTAAGATAAATGCTAGACTAGACCTTTAAGATGATAGAGACTGGGGTTTTCAAAGACCAAAAATGCAAAGCAGCACAGGAACAACAATGGAACACATACACTAGTCAGTAGTGACAATCCTCCAGAATCTTGTTGGGTTATGTACAGAATGCTCTGCAATGGAAGATCAAATAGGTCATCTAGTCAGGTTAGATGTTTTCTCCCCCCCCCCTTTTTTTGTTATTCTGCCACCACACCTGCCTTATCTTTGAGACATTTTAATTCACTCAACTATTAATCAAGCTTGTATAGAAGATGATCAAATGTCCTAAGTAGTGAAACCAGGCTAGGTTGGGACCTGGCAGGACCAGTTTACATTTTCTAGAATGTCAGGGCTTAACAACTAACACAAAGTCAGGAATTAGCTAGTTAAGTTCTTGTCAAAAATATGTTCCAGCTAAAGTTTACATTTAGATAACCAAAGTCACAAACAAACTCCCCAGTGTTACTAATAAATTTTAAAACAGTAAGCCAAGTGGTTAAGGATTAAAAAGGTTAGACAGTCTTTCATGGTACATTGAGGTTGTGCACTGAAAACAGATCCATCATTTGTTACAAGAATACAGATTTCTTTTTCCTCATTGTTTTCCCCATCCCTGCAAGGTTTCACAAGTCTGCTTATCTTGAATATCCATAGGTGACCCTTGTGATTTGATTCATTGAATCGAACTAATAAGTTCACAAGCTTTCTGAGTATTCCTTCTAATTTTCTGGGGCTTTAACCCCATATTATCTTGGATAATTGGGGAGGAGAAGGAAGGATTATTGTGAATAGGAGTTGGAGTTAAAAATTGGGTACTTGCAAAATAAATGAAACAATTAGCAACAAGCTTTGATAATATTCTTTTGCCAAGGTAGTTTATAAATAAGGAATTACTCACAAACAACTTAATATACTGTATATCAAGTGATATACTGTATTTTGCCTAAATTCAACTTAATGGAATAAATACTCAAATGAGGACTGACAATACTGATTTCCTCACAGAGGAAGTAAAGGTGGATAGATGTGTTAATGGGTTCTGTTAGGTATGACTTAACCACATCTTGATATTTATTTTTGATTGTTTATCAATGAAAGATAAAGTATGTATTTATATATGTATATATATGTATATTTGCTTTGAGGGTATTTAAAAATTCTTTTATGGGATTTTAAATTCACAATAGTGTTCTCCCTTTCCTCCTTAGTAAATAATGAAATGTTTTTTGGATGTAGACTAATATAATATAAAACCACAAAACTGCATGTGTCTAATTTACAACAAATCTGTCTCCTTGATAGGGGGAAGGAAATCTGAGGACCGTTCTAAGGGGTCTCGTCTGCTTTCAGTGCTATCTTCTAGTCATACTGAAGATAATACCTCTCCCGATGGGTCTTTCCCCTTCTTCTCATCTCCACGGTCAATGTCAATCACATGCACCAGTCCAGGCTTCAGAATTAAGTCTTCAGTCTCTACCTGGCTCCTGTTGTCTTCCACTTCCATGTAGCTTCCTTTTGTTTGCTGGGCAGCTTTGCTGAAGGCTTCCTTAAAACGACGCTTGAGTTCGACATCTGGACAGAAGACATATTCATAAAGACCACCAGCGAGAACGGCTCCTATTATTGGTCCAACCCAATATATCTGGGAGAAAAGATGGAAGAGAATAGAGCCTTAAGCTATTTCACTGAATAAGTGGTCAGTATAGAATTTATCTTGGTTAGGAGAGCACTGGGGGAAAGCAAGGGAAGGGGTGACCTTGCCCAAAAGTAAATGCAATCTTTGCCTGACTTAGGCAACTCTAACCCCTCTGTTTTTAGGATTTTCAAAAAAAAATAATAAAAAAAGAGAGCACTGTGTCATGTACAAAAATGAGAACATAACCAATCCATACCAGAAATCCTTAAATTATTAAGAAACATTTGAACAGAAAAATTTGAGGGACTCATTTCTTATCTTTTCTTCTTACTGATTACATTTAAAGATATTCTGAAGGGAGGGGATAACAGTTCAAAAAGAGACGTATTCATTATCTTACTTATGTAACTGTAACCTCTGTTTATCACCTTTACAGTAAACATATAAAAATTCTGATAATTCCTTTTTGTATGTGATGGGCATGGTAGTGATAGTACTTACAGAAGGCTGCATTTTAACTTAACATTCTCATGCTTTACTCTCTTCCTCTGCAACATGGAGCTAATATGTACATTGTGACATACAGAGATGAAATGTAATACTTGTAAAGTACGTAACAGTTCTGAGCTCACTATGAACCACTTCTATTCCATATTAAAGATGCATGTGACTAAGTTAGCTGTAAATTATTATTTCCCTTACACAGCTTGCTTTTCTTCTTAAAAATCTGGTGACTTGACATAATTGAAAACCCTGTGGTCTGTTCATTTCTCTTGTCACAAGTTTTCAGCTTCATGGTGCTCATTGAGGAAACTTATATTGAGTTTATGGATAGTTGTTAGTTAAGAAGTAGCAATTTTGCAGAACTACAGAAAAAAAGAAAAAGGGTTAAAAATTGGATCAATTGGGGTTGGGAAGGTGGCTAAGTGGTAGACTGCATGCCTTGCATACATGAGCCCCTGGGTTTGATTCTTTAGTGCCACATAAGCAGAGAAAGCCACAAGTGGCACTGTGGCTCAAGTGGTACAGTGCTAGCCTTGAGCTGAAGAGCTGAGGGACAGTGCTGCCCAGGCCCAGAGTTCAGGCCCACAATAGACAAAAAATAAAATAAAATAAAATAAAAATTGGATCAATTATGTACCTGTGAATGTACCTGTAATATATACTAAGCTCTGAGTTTGAGTAAACTGAAACAGTTGCTTTAGGTTCAGGGTATACCAATATGATAAAATATTAGAGGTGGAGTCAGAAGATTCAGTTGATCTTACAGAAGCCTGTTTGCTAACTGAGCAACTGTAAGTAGCACTGCATCATCTCATTGAATTGGAATGGTAACTTTTGGGATCAGTATTCCTATTAAAATCTACATTCTGATGATGAAGATATCTGGTACTCTGAGAGGCATAAAGCTTGCTCATGCAGTGATCGAGGTGAGATTTCTGTCTGTCTGACTGAAATCTCCTTTTGAACCATGATACTGTTTTCTCTTTCATTTGGAAGAAAAATATGGTGAATGATTCTTGCATAAGACATCTTTTGTAAACTAATGTCACTTAGCTTCATTGTAAAAAATCTAAAGACAATTCATCTTGGAAGCTGAAGCTGAACACATACCCTTAACCAGGGAAAGTATTGGCTGGAAAAATTAAACTCTTTATCTTGACATGAAAAAATCCAATAGAGAGTTTATCATCCCATTTCAAAGGAGAAATAAGAGCCTTCCTCTGAATATCTTTACCCTTTATTCCTTTGTTAAGATCTCATTAGACTGGTACTATTTCACAGGCTTCAAATCCCACAAGGGAAAGTAGCCACTGTTAAATAATAACCACCCTTTCCCAAAACAATATAGCTACATGTTTTAAAAAGTAAATAGGTCTCAATTCCAAAATCCTATTCCAAAAGAAAGTCAGATATACTTTCAAGTGTCTTTAAAATTTTTTATAACAAAATCTTATTGTTAAAAATATAGAAAATGAACAAAATTGTAAAGAGAATTAATATGTCACACTACAAAAAAATAAAAATACTCATGCTATTTCTAGTCTATCAATATGCCTTAAAATTAATCTTAAATTTCACACAATCATTGTTACTAAACAGTTTACAAAATTATTTGTAGTAAAATTAAATTTTTTATAAGATAACAAGAGGAAATTGTTAAATTAATCAATAGGCCAAGAATTATACCATATTTAAATTTTGTCAGTTTAGCACAAATGACAAAAAATTGATAAAAAAACCCCCAAAAACAAAAACAAAAAAATCTTTCATTCACATTTTCAGGTCCTCTTTAACAAATTAAAAATAGTTAATAACAAAAGAGTTGAAATTTAATAAATTAAAATAAAAATTGTTTTCTAATCATACAATCTATATACTGCCCATTAAAAATTCCCATTCTTGTTAATGTAGCAATTTTTTTGAGACATAGCTGAAAATATTCAGTGGCAAAAATTGAATCTCATGGATGTGATTGTTGGCCATGTTTTGCATAGCTCTGTCCAAAATCTTGTTTTGAACAGTAACTCCCATGCTGGTATTTACAAGTATTAAATGGAGTATATTATTGGTAATGGTTCAATGCACTTTTTATAGCAATGAATTCTTATAACAATGGTGTGTTGTTTTTCTTGCAATGCTATCCCATAGTTGAATATGTGTAAAATCAAAACACAAATGGCATATCCTGTTACATTCATGAATTTAAAAAGACATTGAAAAATAACATCTATGACATATAGATGACAATAAAAGTTTTGCCACGCTTGTAACTGGCCTGTGTATTGTCTTATATTTTTACTAGTCTTAATAGATAGTGTGTGAGTAGCCTACACAACTGTTCATTATTTATTTAAAGGGTTTGAATTCCATTACTGTAAGAAAAATAGAAACAAAATTGATAGTGATGTTAAAAAATAGATATCACCATTATTTGGCAGCTTTGCCCCACACATTAATAAATAGGTTGAGATTCAAAAACATACTTTTGCTGAGAGTCATTTATTTTCCAGGCTATGGTTGGGGTGAGAGGACCATAAATGTTTTCACCATCTGCATTTAAATGCTTTCAACTGGCCCATTATTAATTAGGTTACATTTTTCTAAAAAAAAAAAAAGGCAAATATTTTTGCTATGGACAGTGCTTTCAGGGATTTTTTTCTTTTTTGTTTTACAGGTTTGTTGTTGTTATTATTGTTGGGAAGGCTTTTGTTTCAATTATTTAAACACCATGTTCACTCTACCATTCTGATTTTAATTTGTTCCACATAAGCAACCTCCACATACAATGTATTCTGTTGCAGTCTGTCAGATATACGCCCAGACTGATGCTTGAACGAACAAACAAACAATACAAAGCAAAACCATTACTAAAGGCCCAGGATATATATCCGATGAGGTATTTTGCATCAGATCTGAGACTTTCTCTATGTTTTATCAAAGGTCTAACAGCGATGAGGTTTGAGATAGGGTGGATGCAGTAGAAAGTACTGACAAAAATAATAAAGAGACTGATGGCTACTTGTCCTCAACCATATATAATAAGATAGGAACTACACAATGGTTACCCAGTGGTTTTCCCAATTTCCCATGATAACAGCAGGTCCAAAGGATCGGGCTGGATTCATACTGGCACCAGTATAATTGATCTAGAGGAAGAAAGAAAAACAACTTCAGACATCCTCGAAACAGGGCTATGAGCAGGTATCATTCATTGCAATTTGCTATTTTTGTCTCATCAGGCATGCCAAGATGTTAGCAGTCATGTCAACATTCTGGTCATATAGTTGGCAAAATGACCATGTGAAATGGACAGACATGACTGGATATTGAAGAGCTCCAGCTGTAAACAGCATCTTCAGGCCAACTCTAGGGCGAGGATAAATGAAATGGATCAATTATTTAAATAGACTTGGAAACTTACTGCAAATAAATGTCCAATTGCAACAGAAAATCCAATTGCTAAAGCTATTGAACCAGTGACATCAGTGCGTTTGGAATCACAGCTGGCAAAAATAGTAAACACCAACTGAAATGTGATTATCAACTCCACCAGGAGACCATGGCCAGCAGTGAGATTTCCATGAACCTGGAGAGAGAAAAATACTCTATTGGAATTGAAGCAAGCATACATTTTTGTAACAGCATAGCAATATGAAAGGCATATTTTAACTCTGTAGAAAGTAATGGTTAATTTGAGCCTTGTGTACCATCCCAGTGGGGACATCCAATCCTGCCCCTTTCCAAAAGGGAGGAATAAATAATAAATATACAGGCATCTTTGTCAGCCACAGATAATTACTTTTACAATGACCAAGGGCAAGTTCATGTTAAATGTCAATTTTTTAAAGAAAGCTAAATGTGTTATTGTTGCACTTAACTCATAAAAACTTCCTTGAGAGACTTACAATTGTATCAAGTAGTGATTAATTCCATTAAGTAGATTTAAATTAATATATATTTCAAATAAAATTTAGGGTGTACATGGTTCCATTGCTGAGTTAAGAAGTCACATTCCTTATCAGTGAAAAAGCAAAACTAAGATAGAATGTCAGTTTTGTCTTTTTATGAGTGATCCTTTATGTAGATTATTTTAAATTTTGTAGACATAATACTTCTTTTGCTAGTTAACAAATAATTGTAATACAAATGCTGCAAGACAAATATATAGTCTGTACAATTACAGGGTAGAAGGTGGGGTTAGGAGACAGAGGAGGAAAAAGCAAATTATCATTTTTTTAAAAATCACTGAGACTTTTTTGGGTACCATTTCTGAGGCTTGAACTCATATCCTTGGTGGTGTTCCTTAGCTTTTCTGCTTAAGGCTAGTGTTCTACCACATGAACCACTGCTCTACTTCGAGCTTTTTGTTAGTTAACTAGAAGTAAGAGTCCCATGGACTTTCTTGCCTGGGTTGACTTGGAACTATGATCTTTGATCTTAGTATCTCAGTAGCTAAGATTATACACATGTGTCAGGAGCCATTAGCTCCCTTCTTTTTTTTTTTTTTTTTTGAGACAGAGTGTCTCACTATGTAGCCCAAGCTGTCCTTGATCTTAACATCCTCTTGCCTCACCCTCCTGAGTGCTGGGAATCCAGGCCTGCATGACCACACCTGGTTTTCCTATGGGTACTTTTAGTGTTGCCAGAATCAGTTTCACTATCTCAACAAAAGCCATCAAAATTCGGTGAGCAAATCAGCAACTTTATGACTCTCTCTCTGGCCATTAGGATAAGCAGCCGGAAGTGTGAAGGTAAACGTTTAAGAGACTACCGTGGTGACTCCCAGTCCTCCCACCACACTGGGAGGTGTGACCAAGTACAGAATTCCTGCTCCAATGATGGCCCCCAGGCACTGTGCGGCGATGTAGAAGACAGACTTGGCGATGCTGATCTTGCGGGTGCAGACCATGGCCACTGTGACCGCGGGGTTGATGTGGCCACCGCTGATATGCCCAAAGCATTGCACCATGGTGGCAATGCTCAGTCCAAAGCAAAGGGAGATGAGAACCATATCAACAGGCAAGGGATTTTCCTTTCCACCCCAGTTGATGGTGGATCCCAGGCTGAGCAGAACAAAAATAAGCATGGCCAGAAATTCTGCCGTGACTGCCTTCCAGAAAGCTTGCGTCCAGACCCCTTTGAAAGCCACCATGATTTCTTCTCTTCTGCACAAAGACCCGCACTTACTGAAAAACAAAAAAACAAAAAAAAAACACACACAAAACAAATGAGCATCAGAAGCCAACAGCTGAATGGATTTAGGGGAAGGGAGACAGACATACAGACTTGCTGGATGGAGCCTGTGGGGGAGGGACTGCCAAACATATTACCCAACCAGGAAAGACTGCTTCAGGAAATCCCCTTTAATTAGTAGTCAAGAGATTGCTGTGGTAGTCTCCTCGGACTTAATGTTCGGAGACCATTCAGTTTCACTCGATCATGATCCCAAGGGTCCTTAGGAAAATGTCTAAATTAAGTTCCTTACAAGATTAAAGGTAACATGTGTTTACTTTGGCATTCAATCCCTTTGAGTAGGGTTTAAAGTCTGTGTGTTTTGCATGCCATTTTATTTCAAATATAAAGTAACAGTATTTAAAAAGTAAATGAGTAAGTATTCTTGGGTTTGGACTTCCTAGCTTCAAAATGATACTCTGAGAATGAATTTGTTAAGAGTAGCCTCCTTAAATCTGCCCTGAAGCAAGGAGCGGCTGAAGGAAAGTTCTGCTTGGAATTCAGGACGGGCCCCAAATGCTGTGCTTTGAGAAGGTAAACTCATAAAGGTGGAGAGGATCCTGGTGCCTGGCAGTGGCTGTGGGAACAGGCCAGGCACAGCTGACACAGGGACACTCCTTCCTACACCCCTGTGCCAGAAGGGAGCCAGCGGACAGAGGGAGGAGCCCTGGAGCTGGGCCCTCAGAGGGACACTGCAGTGCAGATCTGGGCACTCAGCATGGGAGGACGTGACAACTTCAGGCCCCAGGGGAGCCGGCAGTGCCTTCCAGAGAGTGGGGTTGTGGCCAGTGCCTGGCAGGAGCCAGGTGAACAGACAGAAGCAACCTATCCTGAGGCCATCTCAGAGAGCAGGCTCAGGGGCTGAGGATGATTTTGTAGTGTTGGGGAGGAAGAGCAGCCCCTCCTCACTTCCAACCCTCTCTCAACCCTTCCTCATCTCCTTTTTCCTAACGGATTCCTTGGAAGCTGAGTCATGTAAGCAGAGCCAAGGGTAGCCAGAGGGATAGAGCTGGGCAGGCTAGCTAGGAAAGGGAGGTGTAGCGGAGCAAAGGCTCTCAGAAAGGGTTTGCCTGTGGGGTCTGTGTGAGGGCTTTCTTGTATGTGTTCTTGGCCTTGGAGGGCAGTGGACCTCCTCCTGAAGAGCTTGTGTGTGGAGAGCTGTAGACAGGGAGAAAAGGAACTTGGATAGGGTCAGGGGATGGTGGGCAGCAAGGCGGGCAGGGAAGACGGGAGATGTCCTCCAATCTCCTTTCCTGTCTGGGTCTTTGGAGCCCAGGAGGAGTGGGGTCTGAAGATAGTCCCTGCTCCTTCTGGCCAGAAATGGTTGAGTTTCCCTGTGGGAGAGGATTACCCCACGTATCCCATTATCTACATTTGCCTTTGTTCCTTGCCTGTGATTGTCAAGACAGTGAAGTATAGCAGAGAAGCTAAGCATAGAGGACAGTGGCAAGAAAGCCAAGCACCTTAAGGGATTAGAAATTCTGTAACTTTCCCTCTGAAGTCCTGTAGGGCCCTAACTTCCCCTTCACCACGTCCTGTCCCTGGGAGCCTGTGAGTTATGCTAGCTTTGAGGAGGTGCTCAGTCAGATCCACAAGCTGGGGCTCTCCCTTCACCTGTACAGATTCAGCAACACTTCTGGTATGATAGGGACATTTGCTTCAGGCTTAGAGAAACCCATTTTCTGCCTACGCCTGGGTGTGAGGATCAGAGAAGGGATATATGTATGTAGAAGGGGAGGAAAAGGGGGTCAAGGTAGCCTGCCACACGCGAATGTTTTCCATCTGCCAAGTGAACTCTTCTAAGTGAATCATGTAATTATGAAAAAGAAGCCCAGCTAGGGTGGTATTGACATCATACTCCCTAGGGGAAGAGAACACAGACAGAAGCAGCACTTGGAAGGGTGCAAAGAGGGCACCCTGGAAGAGGCATGGGAAAAACAGGTCCCCAAGGGGGAGAAACTCTGAGGACTCACAAATTGAAATGGGAGCGAGGACAGTCACTTCTGAACTCAGAATCCCAGGGCTGTGACGGCAGCACAGCTATATCACAGATGCTGTCTTCTAGAGCTGGGTTTGGGGAGGGGAGAGGACAAAGTGGGAAGCAAAGGAAGCAAGGTGGTCAGGAAATGCTGCCTTTTCAGCAGGAAAGCATGCAGAGGAAGCATTCCCAGGAAAGGCCAGGATCCACCTGACATCTCTTTAACCTCCCTGCTCCCCTCCAGTCAGTCCTTTGACTTCTCTTCGCATACCTGTTTACCTCTCCTGAGACAAACATGAGAAACTCAGTTTCTCTTTCTGCTTCAACTTTTCACTAGCCAGAGAAATAACGTAACGACAAAGTGCCTACATACATAAAGCATAAATACAGTCCTTACACTATTGTTAACTCCTTCCTACTCCTTTACAAAATTTGATCTGCTTTCAGGACTGAGTGAGTAGCCTGGGCTGGCTGTGAACCCCAATGTTTGCTGGCATGTGCGTACCTTTCTGGTCTCATGAAGGCTCACCCTGGCGTGGCTCATAGTCCCATCTCCATCATCAATGTCCCCTTATGCGTTTGCACTCACTACACATGGATCAACACAATTTGTTTTGCTGCTTTTGCCCCAGAACAAAGAGGGTTTGTTGATGTGACCGGGTTGTAGCGAACCAACCGGACACATTGCTTTACAAATGAACACCCAGCCTCCTCTGCTCCTGGATAGCTGAGCTCCTGGGTAAGTAATTTTTCTGATGAAGAATACTACAGATCTATTCTCCCCCCACCCGAAGATTTTCCCCAGCCATCCGCTGGTCTTTAGATGAGGATTTTGCTTAAAAGCATCCCTTGTTTCTGTCTTCTTGGTGCCTCTCTGCTGAGATCCAAGCTTAAAAGAATCACCCACCTGTTCAGTAACTCCTAGTAGATGTTGCTAGAGAAGCACACATATCTGTAATAGACATAAAGTTCATCTTTTGGCTCTAAACATAATTGTATAAGGAAAAGAAGGACTTACCCCCACGGCCTTGCTGCAGGTCTGTCACTCATGCCTTCCCTGGCTTAGTGCAGTGCTCATTGCCTGCCCCTCAGCTCCCAGTGAGCTGGGAGTCAGATTACGGCCACTTGTCTGATTGGGTTTTTGGAGTGTAGGGGTGGAAAGATTCTGCCCCATGTGGCAATTGCTAAGTTATATTTGCACTTGAAATAACTTCTCCATACCTGATCACTATAGACACAGGGCATTTCAGGAATGCCAAACACTTCATATTTCTTTAGCCAGCCAGTATTCTTTGCAAATGAGGATTCCTTATTTACATTCTTCCTATCACAAACAATTGCTGAGAACATACAATGTTTGTGACATGTTGTAGTGGAAATTGAACAACTATTAGAAAACAGTCTTGCACTAATACAACAAGCAAGACGAATCGGGATCTGGGCTTTCGCATGTTCGATTTTGAATGGCAAACAGCTGAGTTCACATTGAAATATTTGATCTGAGCAGAAGCATGATAATCACCATGTGATTTATAGCAGGTTTATTTAGCAAAGGCAGCCCTGATTTGGACTATAAAATAAGGAAAAATAGGAAATATAGGACACGACACTGCTCCAGGGTGCTAATCTCAATACTATATGAATAATAATTTTTTGGGTAAAAGCAACCAAATTTAAAACTATAGCTGTTAGAGAGACAAAATTATTGGGAACTGTAGATAACTTTCATTTTGGGAACCTAGCATTGACTATGCATTTTTCTGGCCCCAGTGAGACAGAATTGCAGGCTCTTGTCCTCAAAATGTATTCAGGATTTCAATGACAGCAAGATGATAACAACATTGTGGGGTCTTTCTAAATCCTGTGCAGTTTCACAGGATGTCCCTGCCCAAGGAATTTGGTGAACTTAGAGGGTCTGGGAATTAGCAGCCTGTATCATCATCTCATTGTTAATTATTTTTTCCTAAAATAGATCTCAGGTGCACAGACTTGGAATAATCACAATATGATCACCTGGTTTATGATACTCTGGTATCATTGGTTGTACATATGGCTGTCTGGTTTGATAATAGTTAATGAATGACTTTAAATAATATGATGAACAACTGTGATCCCACCACTCAATTTAGCAACTGAAACTGAAACTTTCCTTTTCTTTTTTCTTTAAAAATGTAAATATATGTATCATAGAATAAAAATGTATATAAAAAATGAAATATGGCAAGAAAGAAATAAAGAAGAGAGAAAAAGACCATTATATTTTTAAGTCTCTTATATTGTTTGTGAACATGAAACCAAGCAATGAAGACAAAGTTTTCATTAGAAAGAGAAATTAAAGTTTTGTGTGTGAAATTCAGAGGAACACTTTCTTACTGTTTTCTGCATTCCAAGATATCAAAGATTGGATTCACATTCTTAAAAATATGGCTACACATCAATCACTGTATATCAGTGGTTTCACAGTGATTTCAGCTTTTCGACAAGCATGCTACCTGAAAGTCAGATCAATTCTGAGGTGGGAGGTAGGAGGATTTATGGGCCTCTACAAAGGACACTTGACACATTTCACACTGACTTTTAAAGATATTTACCATTTAGCTTTAAAAATGAGATTAAACAATGCTCAATAGGAAAAGTACTTATTACCTTACTCATGTAACTGTAACCACTCTGTACTGTAGTTTTACAATAAAAATATAAAAAATGAGATTAAAAAGAGGCAAGATTATTTTTTTTTAATTTGAAAACATTGGGCAAAGTGCAATTGATTTGACCCCCAAATAAATAAAAATGGAGTAGGAGGTGTTTGTGAGCTCTCTGAGCCCCAGAATCCTTGTAGGGTTGTAAGTGTTTCTTTCTGAACAAGGGTTGTGGTCAGATCTGCAGAAATGCACAAAACATGGTGCTTCTTGGGGCACCAGCTAGTGTGTGTGTGCGTGTGTGTGTGTGTGTGTGTGTGTTTGTGTGTGTGTGTGTGTAGGGATTTTCCAGGTCCTCTTTTTAGGACACCCTACTAAACTCATTAGTATTCTCTGCATGGCCTGGGTAGTTCCAGTCACCATCTTACTAAGTGCCAGCAAAGCGTGGTTACCACAGTTTCCCAGCCTTTCTCCTCTTTTTGTGGCCGGCTGATGTGCTGACAGTCCCGTTTCTAAGGGAAGACTGTTCCCGTCAAAGGAAGGGCCACGTTAATTGGCAACAAGTCTTATGCTTGTTAGTATGCTCAGTAGAGTGGCTTAAAATGAACAAGAAATTAACTCTTCATCTACCAGAGCTACTTTTTCTTATTAGATATTGCTGTTGATTTTTTTAAAAATTCTTGGAATGACTGATTTTCTTGCCATAGCATTAGCTCCATAGATTACTCTGGTACTTGTTGGGTGTTTCTTCTAACTACAGAAGATGATCACTTGTAGTGGTTTTCAGGATCTGATGATGAAAGAGAGCAACTGTACTGTGCCACAGGAGTTGGTGATAGAGTTGGTGGTGTTAGGCAATTTGAGGTAGGAACCCTACTGAATAGAGGTAATAGTTTCTAAGCTGAACTGCTTTGACCTGTGTCTGGAACTTAATGAGACCTGGAATCAATTTATTTTTCCTGATTGGTTACTAAGGGCCTAATTCATTTTTAAAATGGAATGTCAATTTATTCATGAAATCTTGTCATCCTTACTTTGTTGTGCTGTGATCTTTGGAGAAAGGCAAGTTTCCTGGCACACTGACTGACACAAAATGGATCTTCCAAACTGGACCATCTTGTGAAGTTTTAATTGAAGAGCCTTGTGAAATGGAGGGTCAATAACATAGGGAAATTGAAGGAAGGATAAAACGAGAACCTCACAAAAGTTAGCCAATCAGCACACATTGCGTCTGCATTTTTAATCTCCTGTGCCACACTGTTTTCCTTTGGTGCCCATGTATATCTTTGAAATTTGTGGACTCCTTTTCCTACCCTTGCCCTCAGAACTTTTAATATTTCTTCATGTGTTCAGAGATTGAAGACTGAAACAAAAGCACTAAAAATGCCAGCAATGCTTCAGTACCAGACGGAAGTGTCTCCAGGCTGGTGGGGCCGACTCAATCCCAACTCATAAATCTTCTCTTGCTTTTCATGAATCTCAGCGTCATGAATTCCCCCCAGAGCACTTATATATCAGTATGTTCATTAAAAACAAACAAGTAAACAGAACAACAGCAGCCCAAACTACCACGACAGAGTTTAATGAAGCTCTGTTCTCTTTTAAAAGAGGCATTACCTTATGGTTATTATTCAGGGTAGTTTCTAGATATATTTCTCCCTAAAAGAGTAAAAGAAAAACAACTATCAAGCAGCAGCAGCAACAGCAGCAGCAGCAAGAAATTAGAATGTATCCTTGAGTCTCTTGCTTCCTAAGGAGCTAAATTTGAGAAAACTTGTCTTTTCAATGGCTGTTGAACCTTTCAAAAATTAAATTTTCTCCTTGGCCCCATGTCCCATGGGTGGATCCAGGTTTTCCCAGAATGTAACAGGCACATTTTCCTTAATTCAGACCCACACAGATTCTACTTTGGCTGGAGAGTTGTACTCTGCTGACATTTAAGGCAGGAATTCCCTGGGAAAATAGTCAAGAGATTCTTTGGTGGTATTGGCAGTATTCCAAAGGGTTTAGGGTTCCCCTTTCCAGGCAAATAGGGAGAGAGAGACAGGGAGGGCGGGCAGGAGAAACAGGACTTTATTGAGTGACTGTATTTCATCTGAATCTTGTACAAAAAAAGCAGAAATGTGGTTGGATGACTGGATACTTTTCTTACGTCTTATCTCTTACCCAGCTAATATGACAGTTTAGAGTTTGGTTGGGCATTTTAAAGGTGGCTTCAAGATCCACAGGAAAAATCCATATTTTCTTTTATAGGAAGCTAACTATGTTGGGATCTAATGTGCTGTACCAAAATATTTGAAATAGAGAATAATCTAAATGTAGCCTGTAGTAGCAATGATTCCAAATTTAAATTAAATTTGGACAGATTAAAAACAGGGCTAATATTTTCAGTGCTCAAGATCATCTACAATGAACACTACAGAAGGTTTCATGAGTTTTTTTTTTTAAACAAAGTAGTAGAGATCCTATCAGGCTCAAGGATAGAACAGGTATTTAAAATTCTGTGCCCAAGGGGAAAAGACAAGTTGAGTAGACCAAAATGCTTGCTGGTTAAAAAAGAAGATTTTAGAATAAATGTTAGGGAGAGAACATCCTGAGGAGCAGAAGTGGCTGCAATCTAATTCCCTTAACAGAAACTGATTTGCTGCTGTCAAGGTATGCAGGCATGGCCTTGGATGACCTTTCTAATAATCAGGCAAACCTCTTTTACTTCTTTTAAATGATGATGCACCCTTCTTGTAAGTTTAACTTTTCCTTCTGTTTTGCACATTCACACAACCAGAAAGGCACTTCTGAAGAAATTCACAGGGCTTTGGAGGTGTCACGTCTCCTCAGTAGTGTTTTCCTCTAACCCAAATCTTCTTATCACTTGCTGCACATTGGCTTGTATTCCTGCTGAAGGGACCATACTGCCACCCCCCCCATCAGCGCCCACTGTGGTGACTCATTTATTTAAGATGATCCATCTCCTTCACTCTTTGACACATGATTCTCTGATTCTTCTCCAAACACTCCTTAATGTCAAATTTGCTTAACTTTAGTACTTAAAACACCTCTAAGACTGGGCAATGGTTAATCTTGGTTGTCAGCTTTACTGGATGAAGAGACAACCTCCTCCCCACCCCCCACCGAAAACTGGGGCAGCACATTTCTCAGTGTATTTGTGAGAATGTTTCTAAAGACAGCAGGGAACTGAGTAGTTAACATCTGCCTTGAATTTGGATGGTGCTACCCAAGAGGGCACTGTCTCAGATGGGTCAAAAATGCAGAGGATAGGAAAAACCCAGGCACATACATATTGGATTCTTGTTGAGAGGCTATTTTTCTTTTTGGGTGGGCTGGGAGGGTTGCTATATCTGCCCTCTATGGATGGCACATTTTACATTCTTTAGCCTACAAAAGTGAGTTTACACTAGTGACACCCCAGGAAGCTCTCCAGTCTTCAGTCTCAGAGTATAGTTGGATTATTGATCTTGTTTTGAGGTTAGTTTCTTGGGCTGAGCAGCTTCCAGTTTCTCCAAGTCTACAGCCTACAGATAGCATTGCCACCTTAGATATTGTTGGCCAATCTAATACATCTCCTTTGATAGTTGGATATATTATATATTGGTTTTGTTTCTCTGGAGAAGGCTGATTAGTACACCTGTAATCTAGGTGCTACTCTACAGTTAATTAGGTTATATTTATATTACTCACAGCTTATTCTCTTTTTTAGGTAGAGATTGAAGTTGTCTGATGCATATTTTCTCTTAAAATTCTTATAGAGATGATGGTAAAATAAAGTAGTATATGTCTAGGACAGTCCTGGAACAGGATCACAATAGCTCAATAGCTATGTACATATGACATAGGTAATGCTAAGTGAAATGAACTCCAAGATGTGGAAACAAGAGGTTTTCCTTTGTTGTTGTTTTTAATGTACTATGTGAAGTTATTTCTTTTTTCTTTGCTTTTTCCCTATGGCTTATTCCTTGTTGTCACTGTATTTGAATTTGGTGCCCTGCGTATTGCATATATGTTTATCTGAATTAGGGAATGGAAGGGGAACAACAAAATGGTGTTATAAAGAACGAAGGGTGAACTAATGCAATAGCAATACTCAGAAGATAATATGTTGGAAATGAACTTTGCACCGGGGGGGGGGGATTGGGGATGAGGGAAAGTGGGAGAAAAATGAGGGAGGGGTAACAATGTTTGATAAGAAATGTACTCACCTTAGATATGTAACTGTAACCTCTCTGTCCATCACCTTGACAACAAAACTAAGTCTAAACACAAGATAAAGTGATAGTAATAATGTTGGTGATTGTTTTGGTTTGGATATGAGCAGTCTCCTTTAGGCTCGAATAGCTGTTGGTACTCTTTCAAGAGTCTGCGAAAAGTTAAGGAAGTAGGTCCTTGCAGGAGGACATGGTTCCCTAGGGAGGTGTCTTTGAAGGTTGTATGTGCCCTCTCTGCTTCCTGTCCACAAAAAGTGAAGAGGTTTCGCTACTACAGGTTCCCTACACCATAATTTTCTTTACATTTGTTCATGATATTCTTTTTTTATTTGAAATACATTTTTTATTGTGAAAATATTGTACAGAGGGGTTACAATTACATGAGCAAGGTAATGAGTACATTTCTTATCAAGCATTGTTGCCTCCTCCTTTGTGTTTTCCCTACCCTCCCACCTCCACAACTACACTCCCCCCCCTAAACTGTAAAGTTCGTCTTTTGACATAGTGTCTTGTACATCTCATTGTTGCAGTAGGTCAACTTGTATCCCTATTTAAACAATTTGTTTTTTCCCTTCCCCTCCCCAAATTATACCAGCATCAAATACAATGAAAACAGGGGTTATACCATGGGTGAGGGACATACAAAACTACAAAAAATCACGTGGTACCTTATATACATTAGAAACAATACATTAGAAATACATAGAAACAATAGCAAGAAAGAAAAAAACACATGTCCTTATCTTGGGGTTCATTTTGCTTAACATCATCTTATCTGACCTTTTCTGCTTGTCTCAGACATATAGTAGTTATTGCAAATAAGAGAAACCATGGGACCTATGTTTCTTTGGGCCTGGCTTACTTCACTTAATATAATTTTTTCCAAGCCTTTCCATTTCCTAACAAATGGGGCAATGTCATTCTCTCTGATGGAAGCATAGAATTCCATTGTATATGTACACCACATTTTCTTGATCCATTCATTTACTGAGGGGCGTCTGGGTTGGTTCCATACCTTAGCTATGATAAATAATGCTGCAATAAACATAGTTGTGCTGGTCGCTTTAGTATGGTCAAAGCAGACACCCTGAAAACATTATGTGATGGAATAGGAGAATCACTAGGTCTCCTTGGCACAGGCCAAAATTTTCTTAATAGAGACCCGGAAACACAACAAATCAAAGAAAGGTTAGACAAATGGGATTGCATGAAGTTGCAGAGCTTCTGCATGGCAAAGGACATAGCTAACAAGATCAATTGAAAGCACACAGATTGGAAGAAGGTCTTCAGTAGCCATACAACGGACAAGGGTCTCATATCCAAAATATACCTGGAATTAAAAAAAATTAAATCCTCCAACACAAATCCTCAAAGAAACAACTGCCAAATAAATAAGTGGGCTAAAGACTTACAGAGAAACTTCTCTGAAGATGAAATAAGAATGGACAATCGACATGTGAAGAAATGCTCAACCTTTCTAGCCATAAAAGAAATGCAATTGAAAACAACACTGAGCTACTACCTCACCCCAGTTAGAATGATTATAATCAAGAACTCTAATAACAACAGATGCTGGAGGGCATGTGGCCAGAAGGGAACCCTACTGCATTGTTGGTGGGAATGTAAACTTGTTCAACCACTTTGGAAAGTAGTATGGAGGTTCCTCATGATGTTCTTTATGAATTCATTGGTTGTTGGGCATCTTTGCTGATCCTAAATCTTGGTTTTAGCAACAGAAGTGCAATTAATATAAGAATGCAGGTATCTTTTTTGTTTGTTGATTTATATTCCTTTGGATATATGCCCAAGAATGGTCTTGTGAGGGTATAAAATAATTGTCTGATGAGCATCCATGCAGACTTCCATAGTGGGTGCACTAATTTATATTTCTACCAACAGTGTATGAGGGTTCCTTTTCCCCCTGAATCCTTGCTCTCTTCTTAGCATACAAGTTTGGAGGGGGAAGAAGACACAATTTAGCACATAAAAACTTTGCCAACAAAAGTCCCGAGGCTTCAGAGACACCCTTTCTTTCTTTCTTTTTCTTTCTTTCTTTCTTTCTTTCTTTCTTTCTTTCTTTCTTTCTTTCTTTCTTTCTTTCTTTCTTTCTTTCTTTCTTTCTTTCTTTCTTTCTTTCTTTCTTTCTTTCTTTCTCTTTCTTTTTCTTTCTTTCTCTCTCTCCTTCCTTCCTTCCTTCCTTCCTCCCTCCCTCCCTCCCTCTCT
Source organism: Dipodomys ordii (assembly GCF_000151885.1). Lineage (NCBI taxonomy): Eukaryota > Metazoa > Chordata > Mammalia > Rodentia > Heteromyidae > Dipodomys > Dipodomys ordii. The sequence goes on along the minus strand of NW_012267241.1, from coordinate 16,196,277 downwards.
CTCTCTCTCTGTCTCTTTCTTTCTTTCTTTTTTGTCTGTTGGGGATGCTGTCCCTCAGCTCTTCAGCTGAGGCAAGTGCTCTATCACTTGAACCACAGTGCCACTTCTGGTTTTCTGGTGTTTTTTTTTTTTTTTTTTTTTGAGATAAAGGTCTCATGGACTTTCCCGCCTGAGCTGGCTTTGAATCGTGATCCTCAGATCTTAGCCTCCTGAGTAGCTAGGATTACAGGCTTGAGCCACTGGCACCCAGCTTCCTTTTTTGGGTCTAGATTCTCATATCTTACCCTTTTAATATCTATTTATTTCATTTTCTCTGTAAAACCTTCCCTTTGCCACTAGTCTTATTTAAATGGTCCTACTCTTTACTCCCACAACACTTTTCTGAAATAGCTTCATTCCTCTCCAGTGTCTGAGTGAGTAAAACTTCCAATTCCCTTCATTTTCCTCCTGAGTAAAGAGGTATAAGAATCAAAGGCTTTTCTCATGTGAAAATGTACTAAGAGTTAGTTGTAGGGTTTCAAAATAAGATTGAATTAGTTTTAATTAGAATGTTTCACAATGAACAATTTGCTATTTTTCTAATCTCTAACTTAAGAAATACATTTCTTAGGACATAGATGTTTCCGAATTGAAGGTGTTCATATGTTTGGGTTGATTGACTGAGTAAATGAATGAATACCTTTCAATATGTTTATGAGATAAAAAAGTGCTAATAAAGAAATGCATAAATTTCTTGGTTGAGATTTGAATTAATAGAGAACTTAAGTTAGCTAAATTGTCAGAGGTTAATCGACCCGTACTCTCCATACTACTTTGTTTTAAATTTTATTTTCTTGTAAAGATTCTGTATAGAGAGATTACAGTTACCTAAGCAAGGTAATGAGTACATTTCTTGTTGGGCATTTTTACCCCCTCCTTGGTTTTTCTCCAACTATCCCTTCCCTACCCTACCTCCCCCTCCCATAAAGTTGTAAAGTTCATTCTGACATAGTGTCTTGTGAATATCATTGTTGCAATGGGTCATCCTGTGTTATTATTTCATCATTTTGTTATTCTCTTTCCCTCCCCAAATTAGATAAATGTACATAAAAGATTCAAGGTACCAAAATCAAATACAGTGACAACAAGGATATACCATAGGAAGAAGAACATACAAAAAATAAAGAAAAACATTCACATAATATATTAAAACCAACAACAAAGAAAATCCTCTTGGGTCCATATCTTGGGGTTCATTCACTTAGCATCATCTTATATAATCGTATGTACATAGTTTTCTGCTTATCTGATAAGATTATCCTAGATATTACTAATTGTTGCAAATAAAGGAAACTCTCTCTTGATCCATTCATCTACTGAGGGGTATCTGGGTTGGTTCCATATCTTAGCTATGGTGAAAAATGCAGTGATAAACATAGTTGTGGTGGTAGCTTTAGTATGGCCTTGTTTGTGATCATTTGGGTAAATGCCCAGAAGTGGGATTGTTAAGTCATAGGGAAGCTCTATATGTAGTCTTTTGAGGGACCTCCATACTGCTTTCCAAAGTGGTTGATCTAGTTTACACTCCCACCAACAATGCAGTAGGGTTACCTTTTGGCCCCAATTCCCTCCAGCATCTGTTTTTATTAGATTTCTTGATTATAGCCCTTCTAACTGGGCTGAGGTGGAATCTCAATGTTGTTTTGATTTGCATTTCTTTTATGGCCAGAGAAGTTAAGCATTTCTTCGTGTGTCTATTGTCCATTCTTATTTTCTCTTCAAAAAAGTCTCTCTTTAAGTCTTTAGCCCACTTATAAATGGGGCAGTTGTTTCTTTGAGGATTTTTTTTGGAGGATTTAATTTTTTGAGTTCTAAATATAGTTTATATATGAGGCCCTTGTCTGTTGTATAGCTACTGAAGATCTTCTCCCAGTTCATGGGCTTTCTATTGATCTTACTAGGTATGTCCTTTGCCATGCAGAAGCAAATTAAATCAGAATTAAATGAATTAGTGTTCCCCAAAACCATAGAAATAATCAACAAAACAAAGAGACGATTCTTTGAAAAAAATTATCAAAATTGACAGACCCTTAGCAAATCTTATCAGAAAAAGAAGATAACAAACTCAGAGATGAGAATGGAAACATCACCACAGAAACAACCAAGATTCAGAGCATCATAAGGGAATACTTCTCAAACCTTTACGCTAATAAGTTTGAGAATCTGGAAGAAATGGATGAATTTCTAGCAAAGATTGATATGCCCAAACTAAACCAATATGATTTAAACTAACTTCATAGACCCATATCAAGCATTGAAATAGCAATGGCAATAAGAGCCCTCCCACCCAAGAAAAGCCCAGGACCAGATGATTCACAGCTGAATCCTACAAGGTCTTCAAAGCAGAACTCACACCAATACTCCTCCAACACTTCAATGAGTTGAAAGTGAAAGTTTACTACCAAACTCTTTCTATGAAGCCATCGTAACTCTCATCCCATAACTCTCATCAGACAGGGACTTATCAAAGAAAGAGAAATATATGCCTATTTCTTTAATGAACATCAATGCAAAACTCTTCAACAAAATTTTGGCCAATTGACTTCAACAGGTCATCAGAAAAATCATACACTATGATTGAAGAAGATTCATTTCAGGGATGCAAAACTGGTTCAACATCTGCAAATCAATTAATGTAATTCATCGCATCAACAAGAGCAAGGATAAGAACCACATGATAATCTCAATAGACACAGAAAAAAGCATTTGACAAGATCCAACACCCCTTTGTGATGAAAGCTCTGGTGAAACTAGGAATCCATGGAACATTCTTCAATAAAGGCTGTGTATGACAAACCTACAACCAGCATTATACTTAAGGGTGAAAAGCTAAAGCCATTTCATCTAAATTCAGGAACAAGACAAAGATGTCTGCTCTCTCCACTCCTCTTCAATTTAGTATTAGAATGTCTAGCTAGAGCAATAAGACAAGATGCAAACATAAAGGGGATCCAAATAGGGAAAGCTGAGGTAAAACTCTCCCTCTTTGCAGATGACATGATCTTGTATTTAAAGCACCCCATAGACTCCACTCCCAAGTTACTTGAGCTGATCTAAAACTTTGGCAAAGCAGCACGGTATAGAATTAACTCTCAAAAATCAATGGCTTTTCTGCATGCCAATAACAAGAAGAGCATGGGTGAAAATAGGAAAGCAACTCCTTTTATAATAGCCCCACAAAAAATAAAATACCTAGGAATTAACTTAACCAAAGAGGGGAAGGACCTCTATGATGAAAACTTTAAAAAACTGAAAAAGAAAATTAAAGCAGGACCTTGGAAATGGAAAAACCTCCTATGCTCCTGGATTGGGAGGATTAACATTTGTGAAAATGACAATACTTCCAAAGGCTATCTACAAATTCAATGTAATACCTATTCAATATCCTAACCTCATTCTTTAATGAAATAGAAGAAGTTGTATTCATACTATTATATTGATACATGTTCTGTCTAGATACAGTTGAATCTGCTTTATAAGCACTTTTATTTTTTTCAGAGTAGAAGAGGATCTTTGTATATACTTTCAATTTACCTGAGAGAAAAATGGAGGGAAGTTTGTATTTTGATCTGCTTTTGAAATTAGAATAATAGCTTTTGGAAAAGCTGAGCCATTTCAAGATTATTTGTTTGGTAAAAACTTTTAACTAGTAGAACCCTACTTGATGAGATTATGGCTTTTGAAAAATCCCATTTTCATTTCAAATGGGAGTGACTTCTTTAAGAGCAATTTATTGAATCAATAATGAATTGACACATAATGAGCTATTGACTTGATAACCAGTGTATAACTAGTACAATACAATTTGAAACAAGATCCACTTTTATTGATATGCTTAGTATATATGTCATACTTTTGTTGAGCTAGTTTTTATAATTACCAAAAGGCACATGTATGCCATGGTATAAAAGTTAAGAGCAAAACACCTTCTATTTTTTGTTTTTTACTGCTAAGAACAGAATTTAAAATGATAATATTTGTTTGGTGCTGGCAATTGAATCCAGGATCTCACACATGCTAAGCATATGCTCCTAGCCCTTAAATCTATTTTCTTTTCTCCAAGTCCCTCCCTCATGTCTTTACCCATGAGTTATATAGCTCACTTTCACCAGGGCCCACTGAGCTCCACTGCTGCACTTTTCCACCTTTTTTTTCTACCCTCCCCCAATCCTTCTGAAGATAATACACACAAATACACCATACATTAAAAAATGAAGCCAAAATCATAAAAATACATTTTTATAAAAGAGCACTTATTTCCTTATCCTGGAATGCATTTTGATATATATATATATATATTTATATACACTTATATAAAATTATATATATATATATTATATATATATATAATTTTATATAAGTGTAGAGGAACTATTTCCCAAATGTGGAATTATTGCAAAGAATAAATGAAAGAACTCAAATGTTTTGGTAGTATCAGCATTATAACCTTCCATAGGATATAGATCTCATGAAGTATGTAAGCTCATATTGTGTATCTCATTCTGAATAACATTTGGGATAGAGAGAGGCAGACTGAGATTGTTGGTGTCTGAAGTCAATAAATATCTACACACCTTGGTCTCAGTTGAAATCATTAGTCCCAATTGTGCTCAAATATTGAGATTCAAACTCTTTAAATGCTTTAGAGCATTTTGAAATATGTAAAGCTTTTTACTTTGGTGATGAACAAGTGCTTTTAGAGTTGGCAAGATTAAAGTTCTAATGGTTACGTATCTGTCAAAATTATAGTGTAGAGGGAGGAGCTAATTGTAGAGTTTGGGTTTTGAACACTTAGCCTTAACCATGAACTTTGCTCACTTTAGCTAAAGAAGCTAAACTTTAAATTTGTGTTTGTTATTGAATCAGTTCCTTAATTTGTAATATACTGAGCCAACAGGCCATAGTAAATGGTTTAAAATAGAAAAATAAATCAAATTAATCATTTCCCCTAGAAAAACTATTGTTCTGTGCAGCTAAAATAAGGTGGCAAGGTCCCCAACTGCCCAGTCTTTTAGAAATTGATTTTAACAATGACATCAGAGGCAAAAATTAAAGCTTATATGTTTATAAAATCAGAATATAGATATCAACTAAGTAAATCATATCATGTTGTAGGACATTGTAGTATATCTAGAAATAATTTGGTCCAAACATTCAGTATACATATTGCTACAAATGATAAACTCTACAAATGATAAAATGTTTTTTGAGATAACATTATCTCTATTTCTTTATGGTTGAAATGTTAAGTTAGAAATTTAATGACAATGGTAAAGCCAGTTAGTTAGTGTTAGTTTGATAATATGGCCAGGTTGTTTATATAGGGCAAGGAGCACAGGTTTACCGTTGGTACAGATGGACATACAGCAGTCCCCCCCACCCCGCCCTGATCTGTGGCTTCATTATCTGTACTTTCCTTATCTGAGGTCAATCTTGGTCTTGAAAATATTAAGTGGAACATTCCACAAGCCAACAATTCATAAACTTTATATTGCATGCCATTCTTATCAGCATGATGAATTTTGTGTCATTCTGCATCAAGATGAAGCAGATGATTTTCCATTGTAGTAGGTCAATAAGAGCCCATGCTTTGTCACAATGCTTTTTAGTCATCACCTCAGTGTGTCTGATCACGTAGGCATTTTATCCCCATACATTGTTATGATAAGAGTAAATATGCACAGAAAGGTAATTTGAGACATTTTATTCATATAACTTTTATTATTGTCTATAATTATTAAGTTTTATTGTTATTGTCGTCCATCTCCTATTATGCCTAATCCAGAAATTAGAGCCTACTCTATGGGAAAGCAATAGTATATATAGGATTCAATGCAGTCTATAGTTTCTGGCATCCATTGGAGTCTTGAAAAATATTCCCCATGGATAAGGGGCACACATTGTATTCATCTCATTCTGGGTTTATGGTACCTAGTCTTTTCTGTGGCTCTGGGCCTGAGCTGTTGCATGGTTTGCTCAAAGCTCTTCCGTCTTTTCTGATACTTTCTCCTCACTTCTCCATCTAATGTTTAACTTCACTATCATAATGAAATTAAGTCTTCCTAAAAAATACCTGCTATCTATCTAAAATTGTCCTTTGGCCATTGCCTCATCCTTTTATTTTCTATAGGAATTACATCTCCTTTTGTAGCCAATGGATTCCTTCATGTTTATGCTTGTTCCTACCTGGCTATAGTATGAATATGAAATATCCTCCAGAGGTTTGTGTGTTTGGATGATTCCCTGCTTCTGGCAAGCTGCTTCACATACTGGTGGAGGTATTTGGGAAGGTTGCAGAAAGATTAGGATGTAGAAACCAGCTAGAGGAAGTTGGTCATTGAGGAGTGCTGTTAGGGGCTTTGTCTTGAGCCTTCTCTGAGAATGTTTCTGCATCCTGTCTATGATGAAGTGAAGTTCTCTGACATATGTACCATAATGTACATTGGGCCAAGGGACCACAAACTGAACCCTCTTAAACTATACATCAAAATAAATCTTTCCTCTTCAAGTTGTTATGTCAGCTATTTTAGTTATAGAGATGAACAAGAAATTTGGTGTATTTTTTAAGCTTTCTGAACTCAGGCACTTTTTTTTTCTGATGGTGGGCTTACAACTCAGGGCCTGGGCCCTATTCTTTAGCTTTTTCACTCAAAGCTAGCATTTTACCACTTTGAGCCACAGTGCCATTCCCAGTATGGCGGTTAATTGGAGATAAGAGTCATGTGGATTTTCCTGTTCAGGCTTGCTTTGAGCCATGATCTTCAGATCTCAGCCTCCTGAGTAGCGAGATTATAGGAGTAAGCCATTGGTGCCTGGTGTTAGGCACTTTTATAGCTGAAAATTATTGAACACTGTGAAGAACCTTTTTTTAAATAATATGAACTCTGTGTGTTGACTCTTAATCATATTAGGAAATGAAACAGAAAACATTCTTTAATGACAATATTGTAATAGCAATAATGAACTCAGTATATGGTAACTGGGATGCATTTTGAAGTTAAATGAACCTATTTTCTAAACAAAAACAACCAGTGAGAAGAAAGCCTAGTTTTATATTTTTGTAAATCTCTTTAAGCCTTGCTTAATAGAAGACAACTGGATTTTGTGTCTGCTTCTATGAAATGGTTATTTGGCTGAAGCATAGTCTAAGAGGCATGCCACACACAAATAGGCAGATGAGTGTAGGTATTTTTCTTTCATAGGACACCAAAAGTTGACCAACGTTTCTTAAAGTTAATGTCAATGTGGGATCTAAAAGTGTATTAGTGAATTTTTTTCCTATCTTGCTGCATTAAAATTCATTCACCTATTTTTCATGTTGAACTATTCTTTTTCTGTTATGGTTTTTGACATTACACATAGTAATCTGGAAAATATTGACTTACTGACTTGTGTGGATCTGGAATGGTGGTATGTTTTCCTTTACAATATTGAAATACTATATTAATTAAATACCACCACTAATCACATCAGAAAAGTAGTTAAATATTGAGAGCTGTCAAACTCATGAAAACAGGCATGCATTTTTCTTAAAATTATAATGTTTGCCTGAAAGCCCAGATATTATTAATGGAAACAAATATTGTTTCACTTGTAGTGACAGGCTTATTTTTGTTCATTTCCCAGAAAAATGTTTTTCAAACACTGACTTTGTATAGCCATGGGTTTTAGTCATTCTTTAAAGTTAAAATAACATCCTTGAAAGGTGGGGGGTAATTTAGCTCCTAGTGTAGTATGAATAAAACCATCACACCAGGACTGTAGCATGCTTTGTGTGTTCTCATTTTGCCACATAGAGTAATAAAATGATATGGCCTCATGGGTCAAGATTTAATAAACTTATCAAAATGTTTCTAAATGGAATTTACATTGATCTTACAATGTGTGATGGGAAGGTGACAGTTTGATGTTTCAAACTTGATTCATACCAAGGGGCCAGCACTGTTTTAATCTTGAATTATGAAGGGGAAAATGAGTAATATTTTACTTTGATTAGGAAAGTAGTTTTGATTTTCTAGAATCCCAGAATAGTTCTCAGGGATTCCTAACAGTGTATAAACCACACCTGTGACCTACTGGTTGAATTGATTATGCCCTTGTCCTATTAACTTTTAAGCATGTTTATTTACATTTAGCTTATTTTGGTGGGGAGCTCTTATGGATAAGAGCTATATCTCCCACTAGAGACTATCAAATGTATTTTCCCATCACAAGTAACTGTCCTTAATCACTTCTACTTATTGTCTGCTTCAGCTCAAGGCTAGCACTCTACCACTTGAGCTATAGCGCCACTTCCGGCCTTTTCTATTTATATGGTGCTGAGGAATCGAACCCAGGGCCTCACGCATGTGAGGCAAGCACTCTATCACTGAGCCACCTTCCCAGCCCTATTGTCTGCTTTTCTTGGGATATCCTTTCCTACCCATTGCAATCTAGTTTCTGTCCTTCTCTTTCTACATCTTCTCCAGCTCTAGAGCCTTCTCTAACAGCACTCCTCCATGACCAACTTCCTCTAGCTGGTATCTACCTCCTAATCTTTTTCTGCAACCTTCCCAAATACCTCCACCAGTATGTGAAGCAGCTTGCCAGAAGCAGGGAATCATCCAAACACACAAACCTCTGGAGGATATTTCATATTCATACTATAGCCAGGTAGTATAAAGCATAATCATGAAGGAATCCATTGGCTACAAAGGGAGATGTAATTCCTATAGAAAATAAAAGGATGAGGCAATGGCCAAAGGACAATTTTAGATAGATAGCAGGTATTTTTTAGGAAGACTTAATTTCATTATGATAGTGAAGTTAAACATTGGATGGGGAAGTGAGAGAAAAGTATCAAAAAAGATGGAAGAGCTTTGAGCAAACCATGCAACAGCTCAGGCCCAGAGCCACAGAAAAGACTAAGTACCATAAACCCAGAATGAGATGAATACAATGTGTGCCCCTAATCCATGGGGAATATTTTTCAAGACTCCAATGGATGCCAGAAACTATAGACTGCATTGAATACTATATATAGTATTGCTTTCCCATACAGTAGGCTTTAATTTCTGGAGTAGGCATAATAGGAGATGGATGACAATAACAATAGAACTTAACAATTATAGACAATAATAAAAGTTATATATATATATAAAATGTCTCAAATTACCTTTCTGTGCATATTTACTCTTATCATAACAATGTATGGGGATAAAATGCCTACCTTCTCTGTTGTGTGATTCTGGGTGAAATACTCTGTTTTTCCTTTCCTTTCCTCAGTTATAGTCTCTGATCCTACTCACCTCTTGATTCATCATGAACTGTGGCACATATTGTGCTGAGTGCTTTGTATGAGGCAACTTATTTAATACTCATTTCTCATTTCAACCTGACTACATAGGTATGAGTGTTATTCTCTCTCGCAATACAGGAAATCCAGAAAACTGCCCAAGTCATCATGCATCTCACATGTAGAAGTGCAAATTTTCAGACCTACCACCTCAAACCGAGAGGTTTTTTTTTCTCCTGCAACACTCTTGGCATTCATTTCCTACCTGTCCAAGTGCTTCTTATTAGTCTGGTTTGTGTGTATAAACCCAATGTTCTTTGCTCAAAGTTCGAAGTCTTGTGAGAGATGATCTAACTAGAATGCCAGTTATTATATCTACCCACCTCCTGGCTTGGTCATGCTTCAGAGTGGGAGAAATGTGCCCTTTGGCTTCTGGAAGTTGTCCCTAATCCCAAAGGGTTCTTCAAGGCATTCTGGATGGTGATAGAGAGGTGGATATTTGTTCAACCAGAATGGGTAAATGATCACTACAATCTCTTCTTTGTGTTCCTCTTTTCCTCACTGACTCCCTTTCCCATTTTAAGACTGAGAATAGGCATGATTCTATTCAAGAGGTTTTCTCTGACTTTCAAATATAGATTTTCTGTAATCCTTCATGCCCTGAGCTTCCCATACCAAGGTATTAGTTATTGAATGTCATATTACAGTTTCAGGTTTAAATTTCTAAATTAAATTATATGAGGTGAGTGGGATTATATTTGATTTTTGCCATGCATCCTTAGAATCTAGTACACGATCTGTGGTTGTTTTTTAATGTTGGATGGATAAATGAATACACTGGATTTGAGGAATAAATAAGACATTGCTGAGCATATGTGTCTTGAAAAAGTCAGTGAAAAGGTATTCACCAAAGTGGTCTAAAGAATTTAGGATTTTTTTAAGTAGAAATAGCATTTGAAATTACTGAAATGGATTAGATGCCCTGGGAGAAAGAGGAAAGGAAATGCCCTGGACAGTGCCTTGGGGATTAGAGAAATAAGACTTGATGAGAAACACTCAAACATATGAAGCAGGGATGTAATTCATGTGGGTGCAAAGGCACAGAAAACAGAAAAAAAAGAAGTTCATGAAATTAGATGACTCCAGGGTACAACTGTTGCAGACACATTAACATCAATAAGAATGGAAATAATTCTCTGTAGTTTTGTAACCATGAAATCATTGTCTGGCTTTTGAAAGATGAGTTGAAAAATGAGTCTAAACATCAGATAGTGGGAGCAATTGGATAGGTTGGACATTGGAGCTGCACATGATGGCAAGATGTGTAGGTCAGACGTTTTCAACTAGGGATCTGCATCACTTGTACCTGCACAGAAGGTACAATCACAGGTTCCTGGAAACCATTCTCTAAATTATTTTCTGGTTTCATAGGTATGAATCGGGACTAGGATTCTGTGCTGTTAAAACGCATTATGGTGATTCAACTTCTGGTTGAAACCCATCAGTGTACATCCATCACTGTGTTAGTATAATGATTTTACTAATTAGAAAAAGAAAAACTAAGATTAGGGTAAACATATGGACTCAGTTGTGTTCTCCCCCTCTCTAGATTTGATGTTCAAGCTTTAATGCTTACTCTATTTGGAGGCAGAGTCTTGGAACCTTTGAAGAGACAAGATAAAATGACCAATAGGATGGGGCCCTAATTTTCAAAAGCTACTATCTTTACAGAAAAAGGAAATATTACTTATTTGAGAGGCTTAAATTGGGAAATTTGGTTTGAAAACAGCCCAGACAAAAACATGTGGGAGATCCTATTTCAGCCAATAATGTGTTGAGGGTGATGGGGAACAGTTATAGTGAAATAAGATGGCAGTGTAGACACAGAGACATCAGAGCTCTATCTATGTATCTATCTATGTATTCATTTATCTATGCATGTGTCTATCTTCATCATCATCATCATCATCATCATCATAATCGTCATCATCATAACCATCACCATCATCATCTATCTCATTTTTCTTTCCTGCTGCTCCATCATAGATAGAAGTCCATGTGAGGACTCAAATGTCTGCAAGCCAAGAGGACTGGCCTCACCAAAACCCAACCTGTTGGCACCTTGATCTTAACCTTCTGGCCCCAAGAATTGTGAGAAATCAATGTCTGTTGTTTGAGCCACCCAGTCTGCAATATCTTTTTGTAGTAGACTGATTTGGCTTAACATAAAATAGATGCACTTGTTTCTAGAGTCCTACCAATGACCAACAGCAATAGAGAGGGAAAAAGTAATTGGAGAGCAATGGGAGCTGAGGGAGTCAGAATCTGGACAGGGCAAGCACTACAAGCCTTGATGAGAATCCTATTTTAGCCATGTCATTTACCTATTCCTCTGGTCTTCCTCAATGAGAAAGAAGGACAAGGAAAATTGACTCCAGAAAGGATAAGCCTGTGTAGGTTTCTGCAATTAAGAAGTGGAAGAGAAGACCTAGGAAAAAGATTGTGTCACTCTTAAAAGTGCTGCACTGTATTCCTGCCAACGTTATAAGTTTTGCCATATCTAAGAAAACTCTTACTGTTTTTGTAGACACACACACACTGGTATGTCATGTACCACTTTGGTCAACAATGAATTATATATACAATAGTGCTTAATAGATGTAATAGCACTGAAAAATTCCTATTGCCTAAGGACCTTGCAGCTATTATAACATCGTGGTGCAATGCGTTACTTAGTGCTGGTGGAAAGTCTTATGTAAATGAACCTCCTGTGCCACCGCTATACAGAACTATGTATTAGGCAGAGATAATGAAGACTGTTCATTGGTTTATGTATTTAATGGTTAATCTGGATAGTCCCTTTCATAGAAGATCTCAGGTGTATCTGTGGATGTATTTCCAAAAATGACTGCATATGGAAGAGCAACTGAGGGGCAACACCTGCCCTGAATGAGGGTGGAAGAATCCAATAGGCTGGAGGCCCAGATGGAACAAAAGTGGAAGAAGGAGGAAGCCTGTTAGCACATAAAAACTTGATGCTTCCTGAGCGAGTGCATGTATTACTGATGCCCTCACTTGCGGCTGTCAGACTCCACTATTCCAATTTAATGTGGAGTCATATCAAAGAATCTCCAGGGGACTGGGAAGGTGGCTCAGTGGTAGAGCACTTGCCTTGCATGCATGAGGCCCTGGGTTTGATTCCTCAGCACCACCTAAGCAAAAAGAAAAAAGCCAGAAGTGGTGCTGTGGCTCAAGTGGTAGAGCGCTAGCTTTGAGCTGAAGCGCTGAGGGACAGCGCCCAGGCCCAGAGTTCAGGCCCCACGACCGGACCCCCCAAAAATAATAAAAAAGAATCTCCAGGATTCTTTTCCGCCCTCAGCTTTTTACTGTATCTGCATTCATCAAGGGGGTATTGGAATTTCAACCTCTTCCTGCTCTCTTTTTACTCCCTAGCTACCATGAGGCAAGCAACTTTCTCCACATCTTCTCATACTATGAGTATCTTGCTAAATGATCTTGCCATAGATCCCAAACAATGGTTCCCTAAACCATGGACTGAAACCTCTAAAACTAGGAGTCAATAAACATTTCCTTCTAATTAGTTCCTGGCATGAGTATTTTGTTATAGTGACAGAAAAACTGATGAAAACAATAGCATACAGTGGTCTCTCAAGATGATTAAAAATTCCTTAGGGTTTTTTTTTGGCAGTAATTAAGTATTTTGGATATGCATTTGTTGACAACAAGGCTATAAATGTAATGACTACCCAAATTTCTAAATTGCTTCCTATCTTTAGGTATGAAAATTCATGTTTAATGCTTAATGTTTTAGTTTATTTTCATTTTTTTTGTTTTGAGTTGGGTTCCTACAGGTGTGAGAGAAAGAGAAAGAGATCGAAAAGGAAAGAGAAAGATAAAACTTAGTTCTTTTATCTAGGACTGAAAAATGGATTTTCAAGCAAAAGTATTTATCTACCTGTGTGTTGTTAATCATCATGAGTGTTTGTGACAGTATTTCCTTGATTGGGAAAAGAAAGGAAGAAGAAAGGATGGAAAGAAGTGAGGGAAGGAGGGTTGGGAGAAGGAAGGGAGAAAGGAGGGAGGGAAGGAAGAAAGAAAGAAAGGAAGGAAGGAAAGAAGCAATCAAGCAAGCAAACCTCTGCCCAGGATGGAGTGAATCTTTCACAATTAAGATTGGATGACATGTCCATACCTGGACAGCCATCTGCTATCACTTCCAGATCTTAATTGGCATTTATAATAACTAACTTTCAGACTTATGTTTAAAGACAGATGCAAAAAGAGACACAGATTTTAGCCCACTTGGTTTGTCTGTGGGAATAGGACAGTTTTCATTCAGATATTGTAGAAGTCAGTAGGCCGTGCAGGCAGAATCTTCTGTGGGGCTGATTGTTCATGCACCACAAAACTCTCTTTCAATTATTGAAATCAATTTTTTTCCAGTGCCTCAGAGCAGGGATCATTCTGAGGCCATTGGAAGCAATTTTTCATTTTATTTCTTTGCAAGATGGCACAACACAATGTTTATTCTGTAAGAGAAGAGTTGATTTGGATCTGTGCTGACTAGTTTGGCTCCTTCCTTCCCCTTTTCTGCCTCTTGTGCTTTGGGTCCTACGATCCTCTATGTGATTCTCAGCTCTATTTTAGCATCCCTGAACTTCTAAATGGGAGATATGTGCTCACTGAGGAGGCTCTTTCTCCAGTACCCATATAGAAGTGAGATGTATTGAAGTAATTACACTAATGGTTTTGCCAGGTTGTTTGGAAGGTTGTAAGGATTGAGCAAATTTCTTTTAAGAAATTCTCATTTTCTACAAATATAGGTGCTTTACTTAAACCTTATTCTCCATTTTATATTAGTTTTTTTTTCCAGGGCTGAGGACCCAACCAGGGTCTTGCGTGCACTGGGCGGGTGCCCTTCCGCTGGACTAAACCCCCAGCCCCTCCATTTTATATTAGTTTTTTGTTTTGAAGACAGTTTGTGACACACATGCATCCCAAGAACTAGAATAGATTTTTACTAAATAGTGGAATATCTGATGGTATATGTTTCTTTTTTTATTTTTTATTGTGAAAATACTGTACAGAGGGGTTACAATTACATGGGCAAGATAATGAGTACATTTCTTATCAAGCATTGTAACCTCCTCCTTTGTTTCCCCTTCCCATCCTCCCCCCACCCCCCCATCCAATCCTCCCCGCTACCCGCCCCACACCAAAGTTGTAAAGTTCGTTTTCGACATAACGACTTGTACATCTCATTGTTGTAATGGGTCCACATGTATCCCTATTTAAACGATTTATTTTTTCTCCTTCCCCTCCACAAATTATACCGACATCAAATACAGTGAAAGCAGGGGTTATACTGTGGGGGAGGGACATACAAAACAACAAAGAGATAATCTTATAAATGTGTTAGAAACAATCACATGAAAGAAAAAATCATTTGAATACATATCTTAGGGTTCATTTCCCTAATGTCACCTTATCTGACCTTTTCTGCTTGTCTCAGACATATGCTAGGTATTGCAAATAAGGGAACCATGGGACCTATGTTTCTTTGGGCTTGGCTTACTTCACTTGATATAATGTTTTCCAAGTCTTTCCATTTCATAACAAATGGGGCGATGCCATTCTTTCTGATGGAGGCATAGAATTCCATTGTGTATATACACCACATTTTCTTGATCCATTCATCTACTGAGGGGCAGAGCTCCCCTATGATCCAGCAATCCCATTTTTGGGCATTTACCCAAATGATCACAAACAAGACAAGCTACCAGCACGACTATGTTTATTGCAGCTTTATTTACCATAGCTAAGATATGGAACCAACTCAGAGAACATTTTCTTGAGCATGTATACTGTGTGCCTGGTGCCATGCCTTTGTGCTGCCAATATTTAAGTGTAATTCATAGTCATAAATGCATGGCTAGAAGTTTTTTAAATATATAATTTTATCTTATTTTCATTAATGTCTATTCAGAAAAATCATTTTATAGTCAACTTTATTGTTAAAGGTGGATACTGATATTCTGACTTCATTTGGGGCCACAAGCTTGCAAAACATTTAAGATAGCAGATCCTAAACATGATTCAGATTTATAGACTCACTGGATTTGAATATTGTCTAGTCAGATTCCCATACTTTTCAGAAAATGAACTAGCATTCCAGAGGAATTTACTGTTAAACATTATACTGTGCTTCATTTGAATTTCATAGCTATGATATTTACATCTCCTCTGTGAAGGAGAACAGAGAATGAGGCTAGTGAACTGGATCCCAGTGCTGCACAGCATCTAAGAGAAGGCAGCGTATTCTTTCATTTTCTTCTTTAGCTCTGCCTCAGATGACATCAGACCTTCTAACTGGGCATGACTTTACCACCTTCCTTTAACATGCTAGAAGCTGTCTGATGCTTTTTTTCTCGTCACAATCAGTACTAAGTATCCTCCCAGTTTAATCTATAGGTAACAGAGGAAAAACCAAACAATTGGTGCCTTCTGGGTGATCTTGGCCATGACTGTTGTATGATGGGGTCCTGTATTATATATGACAGACAACATGAAAGGAAGAGAGAGCCAAGCTGGCTTTAAGTGAAGTCCGAATCTGGTGATGGGTTGATTCAGCACTTGGCAATTTCATTTTTTCCTCTGCTCATGCACATAACCTTATTGTAGAGAAAATGAAGGCAGGGATGCTTTGGAACAGGGTATGTTGGCTGTATGAAACAATAAAAAAAAGTGAATGGCAAGTTTTAGACTAGTCAGGATAGCCACAATAGAGAACCTGAGAAGATGGTCACCATCATCCTTCTGGACTAGGAGTGCTCTTCTGGACTGGGGTAATCAATCCAGTCACAAGGTTCAGAGGAAATATGCCACAGGAGGAAGCTAAAGAACACTGAGAGAGAAGATGCAACAAAGGTACGATTCTGAGTTTTGTTGATCACAATTCCAAATTGGATGAAAAGTTACTCTTTTTGTTAGTGTTCAAGTATGCTCTGCAGGAGACAGTCAACTGCAGACCTCTCTTGAATATCTTTGCAAAGGGGAGAACTCAAATCAGTACAAGGGTGCCAGGTTTCCTGGACACATTGCCAAAACCCAGCTATTTCTCAGAATTTTCAGAGGCGCCAGAAGAGTGTTTGCATTTCAATGGAAAAAGTTCTGAAAGCTCTGGAAACTATTCTCAGTCTGACTTGTTCATTGAAAAGGCAAAAACCCATTACTGTGAATAGAGACAGAACGCTTGCCACTGCTTTGTTAAGTTAAGAAAATGGGCCTCTGGGAAATTTCAATTGTCCAGTTCTTAGCCACAAGAGACAAAAGTGGTCAGGTCAGAATGGCAAGTAGAAAATAAAGGTACTATTAGCTGCAATAAAAAATTACCCAGCATCTGCAATCACCTTGCATTAGCCTGGTTTAGAAGGACAGAATTTTCTAGGTTTAAAGCAATGTGGTCGCAACAACATTGTAATAACATAATTATAGTTCTCACAAGTATGGACTCTTTATGAGTGTTTAATTTTTTTAAGTGCTGCAAAAATATCTTCTTAGTTCATAGCATGGAAATTATAGTATATATAGGGCAAATTTTGGAGAAAAATAATAATATTATTTCCAGTTTAAGACTTGGAAAGATTTTATGTAGATTTGTAAGAATAGAAAGTCCTTGGTATAGCAAACTAACTCTTACATCTAATTTAGATCTTAAGTTTTAGGTCCAATTCTGCCATAATAACTTTGAAGACAGCACTGTTCAAGAGAAAAATATAATGTGAACCATGTATGTAATTAAAATTTCCTAGTTGGTACATTTAAAAAGTAAAAACATATGGGTAAATTAACTATAATACAGTATTTTATTTAATACAATATGTCAAATATTATTTCAAGATGCAATCAATGTAAAATTGTAGGAAAACAAATACTTTTTCTTATTATTTGAAAATTGTGTTTTATAGTTACAAAATTTGTTCATTTGCAGACTAGATTTTCATTAGAAATGCTTGATTTGTCTTCTGATGTCATCATAAATTTGTAGTTGGAAAAGGATTCAGAATATACTTTAAAATAGTCAATAATTAAATTGGGTAGCATTTTAAAATTTAATTTCATTAAAATTAGCTGAGTGTCAGTGGCTCATGCCTGTAATCCTAGCTCCTCAGAAGGCTGAAGTCTAAGGATCATGCTTCAAAACCAGCCCAGGCAAGAAAGTCTGTGAGACTCTTATCTTCAATTAACCAATCAAAAGCCAGAGGTAGAGCCGAGGCTCCAGCGGTAGAGCAGTAGCCTTGAATGAAAAAGCCAACTGAAAGCATAAGGCCCTGAGTTCAAGTACCCATACTGGCATACATATACCCCACACCCCCACACACATACACCCACACAGGCACACACAGATACAACCCCCCCCCCCACAGACTCACACACACTCACAATCAAATAAGATTAAGCATTCAATTTCTGTTTCACTTTTTATTTTAAGGAGTTCCTAGCTACGTGTAGCAAAGGATACTGTGTTGAACATGCAATTATAAAAAGCTGATCAAGAGTTTTATCATGGTGTCGTTTTCTTGTTCCTAATATCAACTAAACAAGAGGAACTTGAAAGTGACCAATGATCTCCTGTTTCCTGCATGAGCTTTGACCTTCCTTTTGCTATAGGGAGTTTTGCCACATTCAAGATTAAGGGTGAACAAATTGTTAAACCACTCAAAACCCCGAGGAAGCTTGTCTGGTGTGGCATAGCAAGTCAGTGGTGCAGTTCAAGTGCTGGGAGAGGAAAATGAAGATGAGAAAGAGGGTCAGGATCAGGGCCATTTTCTTCTTTTATTACTGGCAGCTTATGCCTGTAAGACCTAGCTATTTAGGAGGCTCAGATTTGGAGGACTGAGGTACAAAGTTAGCCCATACAGAAAAGTTAGAGAGTCTCTGCCTCTGATAAATCATCTAAAAGACCAGCTGATGGTATGGCTTAACTGGCAGAGTGCTAGCTGAGAATGTGAAAGAACACTAGTAACAGCAAAAACAAAACCAGAAAGAGAAGAACAGGGAAGACAAAAAGAAGAAATTTTTGAGCAGGCTAAACAATGTGAATATCATTTTTCGGGTAATATAATATCATTATATATTTTCAGATTATAGTAATGATTATTTATTTTGACAGATTAATAATATTCAGGTAAGTTTGCAAAGAAAATTAAAAAAAATCCATCATTCTACCATTCAGAGTTAACCATGGAAGCACGGACCATTTGTTTTTAGTCTTATAAATATATTCAGGCAATGATTATTTTCTGTAGCAGATCTTTTTAAAAAAATTTTATTTATTTTTTATTGTGAAAATGCTGTACAGAGGGGTTACAATTACATTGGCAAGATAATGAGTACATTTCTTATTAAGCATTGTAGCTTCCTCCTTTGTTTCCCCTTCCCATCTCTTCCCCCTGCCCCCGCACCCAATCCTCCCCGCCCTCCCCCCCCACCAAAGTTGTAAAGTTCGTTTTCGACATGACAACTTGTACTTTTCATTGTTGCAACAGGTCCACCTGTATCCTTATTTGAACGACTTGTTTTTCCCCTTCCCCTCCACGAATTATACCGACATTAAATACAGTGAAAGCAGGGGTTATACTGTGGGGGAGGAACATACAAAGCAACAAAGAAATAATCTTATAAATGTGTTAGAAACAAATGCATGAAAGAAAAAAATATTTGAATACATTTCTTAGGGTTCATTTTCCTAACATCACCTTATCTGACCTTTTCTGTAGCAGATACTTAAGGTACTTAAAAACCCAGTTGGCTGGGGTCATTCTTCTCTATCCAGATTAAAAGCAAGGGACAGCAAGAAGCTCTTCCAATTACCTCAGACCCTTGGTGTGTTTTGAGGTCAGGGCAGGCACTGCACAGGAACGCTTGGTGCCCTCTACCTTGGCAGTTTGAATAAGTCAGTTGTTGGGTCTGTGGGTGATTTATAGCTGGTAGCTTTTGTGCTCTGGGGTGTGCCAGATCATGGCATGGGCAAGTGTTATAGCTCTAACTCTCTCCTACGTCAGTTTTATGGGGGGGAGGTGGAGGGAGGGTTGCTCTAGCCACTGCCCTCTCTTGCTGCCAGTGCCACAAGCCTTGATCAGCCCCATGTTTCTGCAAATGCCCTCATCTGTGGCATTCCTGACACTCTTCTGAGGATGGGTCCTGTGCTTGTCAGCTCCACCCTTGTTCTTGCTGGGATGTCTCTGGATATCTTGCCACTGCTCTTACCTCCATTACTACCTCTTCACTTCAGGTTAGTTAGTCTACTAATGATGAAAATTTAAAAAAAATGACAAAGGAGACATTCCGGAGAAGTGTTTATCTGGACTGAATGTTGCAACTGTCAGGAGAGTCTCTCCCAGCTGCTCCCCAAACAAGCCAAGTGCCTGCTTGTATATTCAGAATGGGAAGAGGGCCAGAGTGTCTTCCTCAGTCATGGCATGCCCATGTGCAAATGAGGACTGTGTTTGCACCAGTAATGGCTCTTTGCTGGCCCACCAGGGTAAGGAAGTACTTCTCCTCTGGCCTGCTTGGAAATGGCCACAAGGTCTTGTAGAATTCTCTTAGGCTTGTGTTAGCAAAAGTCTGGTGCAATCTGTTTGTTAAGGCAGTGATTTCTGGACCAGAGGCATGCTTTGGGTCCAAAATGGCTGATGCTGACATGAAGGCAGTGTAGTTGCTTGTCTGGCATTTCTTCCCTTAAGACAGCTGGAGCTCCAGAGAAGGGTCACACAGCCGTCCATTAGGGAGTCAAACCTTTGTCACCCCTAATATCTCAACACAGTTACAGAAAAAAGATCCTTCTGAAAGAGTGCTTATAATAAAGGTTTATCATTAGCATCAACAGTGATTTAACAGTACTTAACAGTCCACTAACGACGTTTAACTCTCTCTTACCCCAGTACCTCAGGCAGAAGTGGGCCCTACCATCTGGTTCATTCCTAGCCTAAGGGCTAGTAGGGAGACTTTGTTTAATAAGGAAACAATATCTCCAGCTTGAAAATGCTTGTCCCTTTCACCATTGTCTTTGCAAATCATGAACCTCTTGTCACTGTTAGTTTAAATAGCTTCCTTTGGGTAAAGGAGGCTCTATAGCTAATTGCTCAGATTTTAAGAGTTCAGTTCCTTTCTCCTTCTCCTTTCCAATGTGGCAGTTGGACATATGGAATAAGTTATGGGTCTTCTTGGCAGCAAGCCTGATCTCTGGGGCAGAGGGCTGCTCTGGTCTTTTTCCTGAATGGTGCTTGCAAAAAGGCCTAGCACCATCTGCTCTTTTAAGGGATGCATCGGTACCCTTGGCTGGAGTTCCTGGTTCTTGCCTTTTGCTTCTCTCTTAGTCTGTATTCAGTTGCCCAAATGAAATATCTGAGACTAGGATTATAGGTCCGGAAGCCATAAGGCCAAGTTAGGTGGCAGCTTCCATTGGTTTCTGGTGAGGGCCATGTGCTCTTCCTTACAAGGTGGAAAAACAGTAAAATTGATACATGTGGAGGAGAGAGAGGCTACGAAGGAGCTACCTGCTCCATAATGCTGCTCTCTTGAGAATTAATATAGTCCTAGAAGAACCAATCCAGTCTCTTGAGCAAACAGTCATGCTTCTTACAACATGGATTGACTTGGATGAACCACATCCAAACCAAAGCAGCTTCCAAATTATACATTTGCATCACTTAGTAGTTTCCTCATCTCAAATGCCATACCATCTTCTCAGAACCTGGGTATTCCTTTAGTCTGGGGCTCCCAGAAACCTCTGAGTTCCCTTATGCCTCAGGTAGGCCTCTCAGAGACCACCTTCATACTCACCTCACTGCCTGCCTGCCATTGCTGCTTCCCATCCCCTGTTGAAAACACCTGAAAATGAGGCACTTCCAGGAGCCCCTAAGATTCTTTCAGAGTAAGCCCAGATCCGGGGTCACTAATGTCCTCTCCAAATATTTTCAGGTCTGGGATAGAAGGCAGCAGTAAGTCACCAGGATGATATAACATGCATCATTATTTGACATAGTTTAACATTATGTGATGAAATACATTTTATAAATCTTATATATTGTAAACTCAACACAATTCAGTTAATTAGTATTCTCAAAATGACAGACTGTTACATGTTCAAAATAAAGCATAGATAAAATATCCATTCAGATCACAAGATAGATGAGTGAGTTCTAATCAATTTATGTGGTTTCAAATTGCTCTTATCACTAACATTTAAGAAACCATAACTTGTTGAGTCTTATTATAGTATTGAAAGAGAATTATTCACAATTTCCTGGAATGATTATTAAAATAGTTTTTCTTTGTCTTAACTATATTTATGTGTAAGGTTGAATCCCCCCACATATCAAAACATATTACAATAAATTGCATATAGAAGCAGGCATGAGAATTCAGTTATTTAGTTGTTTTTTATTAATCAAACATTAAATAGATATGTAAAAATTATACCAGGCTCTCTCTCTTTCTCTGTCTCCTTAGGTTTCTTTTTCTCTTTTTTATTTTTTGAGAGTACTGAGGATTTAACCTAGAGCCTTACACATTCTAGGCAAATGGTCTGTCCATTGAGACCCTTCTAACCTATTTGTTTGTATTTATTTCTCAAATAGGGTGTCACTAAGTTGACCTTAAACTCACACTTCTTCTGAGGAGTTGAGATTACAGCTGTGTGTCACCATGCCCAGCTCATGATACCACTCGCTCTCTTTTTGGTTGGTTGTGGGGCTTGAACTCAGGATCTGGGTGCTGTTCCTGAGCTTCTTTGCCACTTGAGCCACAACTCTGCTTCCCCTTTTTTTTGGCTTGCAAACAAGAATTTCTTTTTGAAATTGAAGAGGATACAAAGGTAATTCTATTTCCTCCCACCTTACCTCTTCAGTACATATAGCAAGTCCAAGGCAGAACTTCCTTTGCCTCATGACAACAGGCGTGCTATGCTCACAGTATCTCATACTACATGGATTACAACAGGATGTTGGTTTTTCTGGAGTCCTACTTTACAGCAGCTCTTGAGGTCCAGGAGATAGCTTGCCCTGTACAGGTGAAAAGCAAGAGCACCATACACTGATGTGGTGAGGAAATGAAGAGTCCACCCATATGCAATTGGTGTTCCTGGAATTATCATTAAGTTGTAGTAGTGGGGTTCCATAGATGGTGAAGACATACAGGTATCTCTTCTGTACCTTTTTCATTGACTCCCATCCAATTGCGGGGCAGGGATTTGCAACCTGATGTTCCAAGATGACAGCTCTGCACCCAGTTCTGCATCTCCTTTGTCACATTCAATAACACAAATCCAGTGCTTCTCCAGGAACCTTTGCCTCTATGGATACATCACGTCTATCCTGTTTTCTTTCCTGGGGTTCCAACCTGCAAGACAGCTTGATGCAAATTGGACACAGAGATACTGGCAGGATTGCAACCTCTGGATGATGTCATTAAGCACTCCGAGGAAAAGACCTTTGGCCAGACATAGTGGATGGCCCAGGGATGCAAAGATCCATTTCTTTATCAGGAGAGTTGGGTAGAAAATCGGCACTGTGTTGGAATGCATTGAATTCACAGAGGTGAATACCAGTTTATCACCCAAAGTACCACTCACCATCAGGAATGGGGCATCTTTTGTGAGAAAAGCGGCGATGGCACAACAATGTCAAAGCAGGACTTAAGTAGCCAGAGCATGAGGATTTCATTAATTGCACACTTGGGTCACGTGCCGGGGGTCCAACGTGACTGCAAGATGCAGCTGAAGGAAGACATTGGATTCATGATGCTGGTGGTCTGCTGCATTGGGCTTTCCCAGATGATACTGCCATGTTACGCATCCCAGGCATACAATTTTCTCATGGCAGACACAGTATAAATGACTGATTCTCCTCCATTCATGGCGAGGCCACTTCCTGAGAGGTAAGTCACATTGCTTATAATTCTGAGTTTCTCAGTTTTTTTTTTTGAGGGGGGGTAGGTAAAGTCAAATGCCTTTGCTGATCTAACTAGTGCTCCTGCTTTGTTTGCTAGAGGAAAAACTACTTTCATGTCTGTATACCCCTGGCTTTACAGAGGAAGTCAGCCACACACTCTTCTTACTCAATGTTTTTTTTTTTTGCCAGTCTTGGGCTTGAACTAAGGGCCTGGGCAATGTTCGTGAACTTCTTTTGCTCAAGGCTAGCAGTCTACCACTTGAGCCACACAGCACTACTTCTAGCTTGTTCTGTGTGTGTGGTACTGAGGAATCGAACCGAGGGCTTCATGCATGCTAAGCAAGAACTCTACTACTGAGCCACATTCCCAGCCCTTCTCACTCATTTTTAAGAGGTGGGAAAATATGCTTTGCTAAATTGTGTAATTTATGTGAATACAATAGATTTGATAGATTTTAGGTCATTAATAGATTGTGTTCAATATAGTAAGTTTCTCTGTTTGTTGCCATGAGTATCTGAGAGGTGGGACACTGATGAAGGAAAGAAAGTTTTAGTTTGCAGCTTCAAAGGAGAGAGAGCCAGGCTCAGTTGGCCCATCTGGGCTGTGTCACGACATGGCTGGAAAGTGCAGGGACCACAGACACAAGTGATTAATAGACCCTCCTCTGTCAGTAACCTGTGGCCCCAGGAGAATTTCTTCAGTCCCTCTGAAAGTCCCAATCACTTCTTAAAGTGCCAACCACCTCTTAACACCACCATTACCTGGGAATTCAAGTATCAGGACGAACTTTGGAGGGGGCACATTCTATTCAAACCACAGCAGTAAGTATTAGTAGAAATAACCCACATAAAACTTGATTACTGGGGTTGGGTTATTTGCAAGAGTTGTGAAGAGGTTGATCGGAGAGTTATAGAACCACAGCTCTCTGGTACATCCCCAGTTTTTGTCACATGTTAGAACTCTGTTGTTTGGTCAATCTCAGATGCTAACAGTATGCTAGAATTTTGGGACAGAGGCTTGCTAGTAGAGTCTTTGAACTTGCAATCCTTCTGCTTCAGCTTTATGAGTGCTAAAATAGTTTTTAGAAGGTCTATCTATTCTTGTTTTCATAATGGCTTTTTCCTACGTGATTTCCAAAGCTCTGTGTGGGCAGCCGAAAGTTGAATATTATCTTAGCATTTCTCTTTCTCTTCCTATTTCTTCGTACACCTATTTTAAAACATATATTAAATTCTTAAAAAAATGGAGATCCTGCAGTGCATACTCACTCACAACCTGATTTGCCCCCATGTCATGAACACATTCTCATATCATGCAATATTTCCCCGAAGTGTGATTTGTAGAGATTGTATTAGCAGCTTCCTGTAAGACTTAGTGCACGTCATTTCTGGTCCCTGCCACAAGTAAGATGTAGACAGGGGAATGGTGCTTTAGTTTGAATATGGTACTGTAACAATAGAGTGCACAGAGACCCAGGGGGAGCTGTTGAAAATCTATCGCGGAAGCCTGCTTGCCAGTGTGGCATAGTGATGTGGGATTATGGAGGGAAGGATGGGAGGTGGTAGCATAAAACAGTAGAAGCCTGAATGGGAGAGAAGAAATGTAGAAATGGAGAGCTGTTAGTAAATCCAGGGAGTAATGTTTAGTGGATAACAATGTATTTACCATAAAATGAAAATATTCTCATTTGTATTTACATATCACTTTTTCCCAAAGAGGTTTTGAGAGCAACCATAGCAACAGCTTTATAAAAAAACAGTAACAGCAATAAATATAGTAGTACCAAATTGTCAACTCAGCTTAACCCTGAGATTTAAAATCTTGTAGTGGTCATTCAGGAAAATTTAAAAAAATGTAACACAAAAGATTGGATATTCTTTTGTTATTTTCAGTGTGAGGATAATTCTAGTTATTCCAAATTCCTTGTGTCTAAGAAGAACAGTCTTAATTTTAAAAATAAAGACATAAAGTCTCTGCTATGGCAATATCAAGAACAGATATTTTAGGATGAGCTTTTTAATTATTTATAATAAAGCATTTTCAAAATTATTCTCAATTATAATATTTTAAAAATCCAAGACTGAATTTAATTGAATATTTCCTTTTCTCAGAAATGACCTCAGATTTTAAATACTTATGAATATGTTTTTAAATTTTAGAAGCATAAATATTTTGTATGTAACTTAATATAAGGATCATTGGTAGCAATCTTTACTATAAAAGTCAATTATTCAAAAAGCAATCTTTAAAATTTATCAATGCAGTTGCTTTGTTGTTCTAGAATGGTTTGTTTTCTGTTGCTAATAGTAGGATGCTTCAGAATGGGTAAATTTTAATTTAAAGAGGTTTACTGTAGTGCATAGATTCCAGAGGTTCAAGGTCAAGAGGACATATTTGGCAATATCTGTGCTGGAAGAATCTCTAGCTAGCTCAGGACATTATATAACAACATAATGAGAGAGGGAGATGGGGGGGCAGGGGGAGACTATCCTGGTTTCTCTCCTTCTTACAGAATGATCAGGGTTCAGTTATATTTCTGCATCTCATGACCCCATCTCCTTATTTCCCAGCAACCCCCCTTTCCCAAACACCATAGTTGGATTAAGTCTCCATCCTCTTAATACATCATAATGGTGATTAAATTTCAACACATGAAAACTTGGGGGTCATACTCCAATCATGACCATACTACAGCATCTTCAGCCTTCATTCATTTTTTTCTTCTCCCCCTCTCTCTTCCTTCCTTCCTTCTTTCCCTCCCTCCCTCCCTCCCTCCCTCCCTTTCTCCCCTTCCTTCCTTCCTTCCTTCCTTCCTTGCTTCCTTCCTTCCTTCCTTCCTTCCTTGCTTCCTTCCTTCCTTCCTTCCTGCAGTACTGGGGGTTGAACTCAGCCCTGAGCTTGCTAGAAAGGCATTTAATCACATGGGTCTTGCCTCCGGTCCGTTTTTTGGTGCTGGTTATTTTTAAGGTAGAGTCTTGCTTTATGCCTAGTCTGTGATCTTTCTACTTGTGTTTCCCTGGGTTGCTGGTGATGATGAATTAAGTGCATCCCACGATAGTTATTGACATATTGAGATGGAATCTTGTGAACTTTTATGACTGTGCTAGCTTCAAACCGGGATCACCTGATTTCTGTCCTCCAACTTTTTTTTCCTTAAGTGTTCAATATTTTGATTTCTTTAATTACATTTCTTATTCTGAACTAAATATTTGCCATCCAAAAGTGATAGCATCTTTTTTTCATTCACTTATTAATTTAAGTAATTTATCTATCTGTATAATTGTTACTATTGTGACTTAAACAATTGTCTTTTAGATTTGAAAGAGAATTGAGGGATAATCAAATCCCTTACCCTGTTATTTTGATAGGAAAAATATAGATCAAGTGGGCAAGTGACCTGCCCTAAATTAGATGCTCATTTGTTGTGATCAGGTCGTACTTCACCAACTCCCACTCCAGAACTTTCTTTAGCTCATTGTAGTCATTTGCAGTTTCCTTCTTTTAAATCACGCTACATACAACTACTAAATAAAGTCTTGATACAGCTTTACCCATTCCACTTGTGGCTGACTATGGACCGGTGAAGAAGCACCATGTTCTAAGACCACACAGTGTATTTCTTCAATGTACCTGTCTTCTCCCATATCATGCCCACATTCCAGTTAATGTAGAAAACTTTGTTATCAGCAGTTACTCTGTATGTTCTTCTAAACACACCATTGCCTTTAATGTTTTCCTCTTTCTACTCTGTTACTTTAGAAAGAAACCAATTCAAGCTTTAAAAGTGCTTTTGAGCTCTATTTCTTTTATATATATATATATATATATATAAATACATATATATATAAATATATATATGTATATATATATTTCTTTATGTTCTCATGCATGAGCATAGTTACCATTCCTTTGAATTGATTTAATATTAATTTAAATGTTATTGTATGAAGTTTATCAGTTTTAGGTTTTAATTTGTATTTTCCTTCCTAAATTGTATAATCTTTGGTACAGAATTTATTCATACACCTATCTCCTATACAGTTTCATGTACTAAAGAGGAACTAAATAAATCTCCTACAATGAAATTAAGTATCATAAAAATACAATAAAGCTGAAAAGCATACATCACACTTAAGATGGTTTAGTATTTTTATTTTCTCTGAGTTTGTACTACTAAATTATTTAGAAATAACAAATGATTCCCCTTGGAAAGATTGTCTTAAAATCAATTTTAGCTTAGAATTTGAGGAAATACATAAAGAAAGCTTTCAACTATATCTATAAGAGATGAAAAGCACAAAGTTACCTTCCATAGGATTTTACTGTAGGTATATGACTTAGACACATGACTTAGAGGTACATGGACAGACTACACACCTTGGTCTTCTCTCTTTTTTTCATCATGGGCCAATTATGTCTTTCTCTCCATGAGGAAGGGCACCAGTGACTCATAAAGTCACTTGTATTGACAAAGTTGGAGGCAGGCAAGAGTGGGTACATTTTGACCTTGCTTGCCTCTGTTTCATGTCTATTGTTATTCGTCAGTTTGCTGCTGCTATGATAAACTACCTGAGAAAACCCACCTTCAGAGATTAGAAAGGTTTATTTTGGTTTATGGATTTAGAAGTTTTAGTGCATGGATTCTTTGTCAGGTTGTTTTTGGCCTTGCAGTGAGATGAATTTTTATGAACTATGTTGAAACCCATGAAAACGAGTTGCTTCAGAAGCAGCTGAAATAGGAGGCAGAAAGGCTGAGACAAAAGTGATGTCTGTCAGGTATCTGATGCAGTCTGCACCATTTACCATCCAGATGCACTTCCATCCTCCTTTGTACCTCTAAGCTACAATATCAGTCTCTATTGTTGTGATTGAAAAGAGATTGCCCTTTCCTTGCCCCAACAGGGAAGTTGTAAGTATAATCAATCTCTGAATATCCTTTAAAACCAAAACCTCTAACAGAACAAGACAAGATGTTTCTCTTATATGTCAGCTTGTGCCAAGGTAAAAAAGACATTCCTCATCTCCTTCTTTCATTACCCACTTTATCTCTTTATCTGTATCTTTTTACTGATTCCTTGTCTACTGTTATGACCCTGATTGTCATCTTTCAGGGGTTTGAGACATTTAATTGCTACATATATTTGGACTGTGGTTCTAGCAATTGTTTTTTCACTATTTCCTGGGTTTAATAGTTTGAGCACCAAGAGATAACCAAGGAATCTATTGGGTTGTAGACTTTCTCTTCCCTGGAGCTATTGTCTAGTGGTATCTTTAATTCTCCATGCTGATCACAGTCAGATTCCCTTACCCATCGTATTATTCAGAGTTCTCAGAGAATGGACTGAAGTAGACATGGAGGTCAAGAAATCTTGCAATCTTCTGTCTACAAGCTGAAAATGCAGAAAATTGGTGGTGTCATTCTAAACTGAGTCTAAAAGTCTGAGAGCCAGAGCTGATCGTATAAGTGCTGTCTAAGTTGGAAGGTGTGAGATCCAGAAGGCTACGGATATTAAATCTCAGTCTGCAGACAGAAGATTGATATCCCTGTCAGTCAGGAAAAGAATTATTTCTTTCTCTGCTTTATTGTTCTACTTGTTTGCTCCACAGGTAGTATGATGTCCACCCATATAAGGAAAATCTATTTATTTTTTTGGACTTTTAAAGATATCTAATTTGGAAATCTTATAAAAAATTTAACACTTGATACTTTTTCTTATAATTATATAAAGAAAACATAATGAATATTTTCACCAAGGCCCACATAAGATGTCCCCCAAATCCAGTCTATTAATTTGAATGCTCATATTTTCTGGAACCAGCTTCACAGACAACACTCAAAGCTAATGTTGAATAAGATACCTACCTGGGCAGCCCATGATCCAGTAAAGCTGACATATCAAACAAACTATTGCACCACTATAGTAACTCTTCCTTGGTCTTATTTTTCCTGACAGGTATCAAAAATTTACTAGAACTTTTTATTTTCTCCTAGATAAAACTATCTATTTTGGGAATAATTTAATTTAATTAAAAATACTTAATAGCTGGGATGTAGCTTAGTGGCAAAGTGTTTGCATCACAAGTTCAGTGTCTTGGGTTCGAGCCTTAGTACCAAAGAAGAAAAAGACAGAAAATATAGTTAAAAACCCAAACAAAAATACTTAAGCTTCCAGAAATGGGAAGCACACATTCTATAAGTCACTCACTGAGAAAAAGAGAAAAACAAGATTCCTATCTACATCCTTGTGTGGAGATTTGGGGGACATAGCTCTCTCACCCAGAGTACATACCACATGCAGAAGGCTGGTGCTCTAGGTATTGTTTTTAAGCTACTGCCTCAGTGGTGTCTCTTGGAGACCATCACATCATTTTTAGCAGCCTTTTTTTAGCTCTGTTAAGCTCATAGGTCATCCAGTAGAGTCTATGGTGGCATACATATTATACCTCATTTGCCATTAAATGAGTCCCTTGATCCAGATAGTGTTGGGGGGGATGCATATTGGCACCTTAGGATATTTTGAGTTTTCTAATTGGTGGTGTTGGGGATGGCACCAAAGAGAAACTTTATTTATAATGAGTCTCCAGCAAGACAAATTGCTGACCTGTCTGTGGTGACAGAGGTCTATTGCAATCAATTGATATTAAGCAGATGCTGATTCCTGCTATAGCATCTAAGAAATTCAGTTGTTTTATTAGTCATTATAAGCAAATAATGAAGGAAAATAATGAATAATGAACAGAAGTTTAGGTTGGCTCCTAGTACTGAGTATTCCAGTCCAAGATCAAGTGATATTACTTCTTTGGACCTCTAGCATCAGCAGAGGCTGGAGTACAAGACAGAGAAAGCCATTCACTTTGTGACTTGTGGAGTAAAGAAAAACTAAGATTGTCCCACAATCCCCTTCCCAAGGAACTAAAGAATTTCCTACTTCTAATAGGTCCTTCCTCTCCAAAGTTTCCTTTTCCTCTAAGAGTACCTCCCTGGGGATTAAGACTTCAATATAGGAGTCTTTTAAATACATGTGGATATACTTACTCAAATCGTAGCAATCTATTTCAATAAGGACTCCTGTAGTTGGAATTGGGCATTGCCTGTACTATTGTGATTATGACAACTCTGTTCATGGATCCATTGTACCAGCACTGGGAAGGCAGGGCTGAGACACAAACCCACAGCTATCCTGTCCATGTAGTTGTTGAGTTTCCTGTGAGGTGGCTGCTTTGGAAACAGAAATACCTGCACTCTTCCTACCACTGTCACAGGATCACTTATACCCTGCATCAGAGGTCTTCTTTCCCTTACATTTTCAACCATAGTATTGATAGGTCTATTCTTGAACAAACTCAAACCCTTGATTACTGCCTAGGGAACATCACATATCCATTTCTCAGGCTACTTTTCCCTCCTTGCAGTGAATAAACAAATGTATTTTATGGAAGCTTTATGCCTGATAGCAATTACCTATGCTATTTTCTTCTGGAACTTCTCCTCAGGTGTGTAATGGGACTGAAGGGTATTTTCCTCTAGAACCTACATATCAAGTTAGCTCATCTGTGAACCAGGCCCAGGTCATTTCTCACTCATCAATTGTTCATAAGGAAATCCCTTCCAACCAGGTGTGTGAATTAATGAAGAGGTATTTTCTCAATGGAGATAGGTGACACAGGAATAGGAGTCACTTATCAATAATCAGGTCACGTGACTTACACTTCCTGGAACATCGATATTTAATCCTAAATATAGCATTTCTGCTGTGTGCCTCTGAGATTATTATGATGATGATTTGGTGGTAATACTTCCTTCTTCATGGAAAACTCTAGTTACAGAGGCACCTTAAATTCTATGATCCAAGACATTTTTTAATTAGATAACAATAATTGTTATTTTAAATAGAGAGTGATCCCAAGTGCTGAGGGATGGCTTGATTTAGAATGTAAGGAATGTACCACAACTCTCCTGTTGGGACTTGCTGGAAATTCTGCACAGCATCTTTATTCATGATAGATATACATAGTACACATCACACATGCTGAGTGCTATGGTTTGGATAAATGTACCTCAAAGATCCATGTTTTAAGAGCTTTATCACCAGCATGTGGTTTTATTGGGAAGTGGTTAGAGTCTTACAAAGTAGGGCCTAGTGGGAGGAAGTTAGGTCACTGGCGGAAATATTTTTTACTTCATCCCTTACTTCTTTCTCTTTTGCTTCTTAATTGCCAAGTGATGAGCAAGTTGCTCTACTAGGTGTTCCTTTTGCTACTTTGCTACAAGACCCAATAGCACTATGTCAACTGACCATGGACTAAAACCTCTGAAATGGAAAGCCCCAAATAACCTTTTTTTATTTTCAAGTTCATAATTTCAGGGATTTTTGTCACAATGATGAGAAACTGATGAATACATTGAGTCAGGTGACTGAGACTTAATGTAGATCTTTGGACTTGATGTAGATCTTTGTTTTGGTCTGGGCTTCAAATGAACCAACAGGCTTTTGAGTTTCAATGGCTTAGACTGATATTCTCAAGTAACACATTTGTTGTTTCCAAAATCCAAGAAGACTGTGAAAGAATTGAGTGTCTTGATTGTAGGAGATGTGGGGTACAAGAACACATCATTTCTCAAATGGGGAACATTCAATATCTTCAGACTACTCTGCCCTCCAAACCTTCACTGATTATTGAATTTTCATAGGATTTATGTCTGACATTGCTCAGCATATGTAATAAAGGGAAAGTTGTCACTTTCTGCTTTGCAGGACAAATTAGCCTGATATAATAAAGTGAACAGGTATGATGACTCTAAGAATGTCAAGATAATCAAAGTCTCTATGGAGCTATGACAACAAAAGGTAACAGCATTTACATGGCTCTTGGGTAAAACATTGAATATTTTCTATCTTTTGCAGAAAGGCGATCTGTGTTTGATCTTTCTTTTTGAAGGAGAAGTACACATTGACCAGATCAAAATCCACACATGAAATCTCAGAGGTTGTTTTGATTTTCTGTGCAAAGACATCATCATATCTGGCTAGCTGTCACTTGAGAAAGACTATATCAGCCTGTGACCAGGGATGTGATGGGAAATATCACTTTGACATCACTAAAGTCTGAATAATTGAAACTACTCCTGGGTTATAATATGATTTCTGACTTAGCATCTTAGAAACAGATGGAAGTAGTTTCAGAGATTTTGACTTGTCTTTTTAAAAAATACATATCATAATGCTCTTGACACTACAGCTAACAGTACTAATGCCACTTTGATCCACCCCAAACATAAACCAAGTAATCTAGGAAATAAACACAGTCAAGTCTGTGACCCTCTTTGGAGTCACTGAAAAACTGACATAGTTATGGAAGTTTATGTGTCACCTGGTCTCCATACACTCTAACTGGAGGATCATGATTGGTTTCAAATGAGAGTTCAGACCCAGTGTCTTACAGAAAAGTTTGAGAAAATTTCTAGTATGTATTTCCCTAACAAAAGGTGGCAAGCCTCTCTTTCTTTAAGAAGACCAGAGGAACATTTACCATACATTCTTGTAGCAGTTATATATGGTGATTCCTACATAATTCTTATAGTCTTTCTTCAACCAAGATGCTCTATCTGCAAACTCATATGAGTCGGGAATTACATGGGCACTCATGATTTCCTACAAAGGCAGATATTGTCACCATCTGCTTTCTTGTTCTCCAGTGTTTGAAGCATGCAAATTAAACACCACTCTGGTCAGCTAGTCAGCTATCTCATTCCTACATACAAATGACCTACTAGCCATTGTTATTGATCTCTGAAGCTCAAGTCTTCTCCTTGCAATTTTAGTCTTCTTTCATAGTATGGTGATAACATCCACTTTGTCAC
This sequence comes from Dipodomys ordii, assembly GCF_000151885.1. Classification (NCBI taxonomy): domain Eukaryota; kingdom Metazoa; phylum Chordata; class Mammalia; order Rodentia; family Heteromyidae; genus Dipodomys; species Dipodomys ordii. Next base: position 16,163,128 of record NW_012267241.1, on the reverse strand, counting down.
AGAAAGCCAAGTGCATAACTGGCTTCTTCCATTCCAAATCCTATCATCTCCAGCAAGGTTATGGAAGCTTGAGAGAAAAGTGTGCTTTTGGCCTATCCTAGTTATCATAGCACAGTGGTAGTTTCCAGGATTTTACATTTTATGTCCACTATAACATCTGCATATGCCAAGACTTCTGACTCCTTTCTTAACACTGGATCCAAAAGTTCTGTCATTTCTGCTTCCTTTTCTGTAGACTTCTATTACATCAGGATTCAAGGAACATTCTAACTATTAGTATTAGCATCAGGATTCAAGGAACATTCTAACTATTAGTATTAGCTCCAGTGCTCTTACCCAAACCTCATTACTAAGCAGAGGTATATATGCCATTTTAGTGAATTATTCCTTAACCTATTTTATGTTTTAGGTTATCACTTTCCCAACAACCTCAAAATTTCCATTTACCTCTGTTGCTTTGATTACTGTTAATTTAATCAGCCATGTCCTAAAATGTCTTCAACATTTGAATTACTCTATCCCAGAGTGTTCCTGTTAACATGTGCTAGCTAATACTGGATATTAAACCAGAGGGGACACTGGAACATCTTGAAGAAAGCAAGTTACCCGCTTCAGGTATGTTTTAGGGTGGCCTCCATAGAAGTTGATGTCATTCTTCTCTGTTAAGGAAACTACAGCTGCTTTGGTAGGCTGGGTCTTCAAGATTCTGCAGCCTTCCACCTCAAGGACCCATATCCTATGGTTCCATGTGCAACTTTCTTTCGATCATGCTCTTCACTGTGGCATAGAAGAGCTGTTTAAGGCTGTGTGTTTAGCTCTGCCATGTTTACAGTTGGAACTTGGGCTTGATTTTCCAGCACAATCTTTCCTGCTGCTTTAGAAGTCAAGAGTCACTTGGAAACTGTAACAAGGCTTTCTGGCTTTAACAGTGTACCTTGAGCTGGAAGTAGGCCAGTCTGGCTTGGGAAATGCAGCCAGAAAGTATCTTTTGATGCAGAGCAAGGAAGGGTGAGAAAGGAATCTGAGAGCCAACTAGCCAGCCAGACACAGCAGGAATGTCAGTCCTGGGAAAGGGTGCAGTAGTGACTTCTGAGAATCTGTCCTGGTAGCTGCCAAGAGAACCTCATGCTGGGGGCTGATGCCTTGGCTCTGTGCCTATGCTTCAGTGAGCAGAGGGGCCACCAACTAGCAGACAGATCTAATGACCAAGAGAGTATATGGAGGAATGTTCTATTTCATCTCTCTGTGCATAGTGTCTAGGAAAGTTTCACTTAGAAGACAAAATGGAATGTTGCAAAGAAATACATGGAATAAACAATGAACACATAGTTAGGTCTTCTGAGTGGGTGGGTGTAAAGAAATAAAGCCATGATTTTCTTCATAGACTTCCTAAACTCACTTGCATTTGTGGGGGATAAATCATCATGTCTATTGTTATGAGGTACAACCTAGTCATGTTGACTGAGCCTTGCTAAGTTTTGGAGATAATGATGTACTGTGGTTCAGCAGATTATGTGGACAGAAAAACACAGCAAGATCACTATAAGCAAAAACTTCTTTGTAGCAGACTATAAAGAAGGAAACTGAGATCTGTCTTATCAGCTTGGACATATCAGGAAGAAATGTACACTGCTTTTTAGGTATTTGACACAATGGAGCTGTGGATCCAGTGCAACATTAACTGATGTTGTAAACTGGGAACACTGTTTTTTTGGTACCTCCTTTAATCATTTTGAGTGTTGAAAAAGACTGGCCATCATACCATCCCTAAGTTAAAATGGAACAGTCAGTGCATTGGATCAACATGGTGACTTTTAATTTTATCAAGTCTTTTCTGCTATAGAACAAATCTATAACTGTTACTTATCAGGCAATCTTTAAGAATTGAGTCTTAAATAAATTCTGGCAGAATCACTACTATGCAAGTTTTTTCCATACTAGCATTTGTTAATGTCTTATGAAAGAGATAGAAAGTCAGAGCTCCAGTGTCTCAGTTGATTAGTCAGTGTAACTCAGTGTAACTTACCAGCAGCTGAACTCTTAGTGTTGAGAAAACAAACAAGACACGTCACACCAGAAGCCTACTTATTTTTCAGTGGAAACATGCAACTTTGGAAATGCAACAACAAACTACTTTGTCTACTTGAGAGATCAAAAAAAGCTTTTTCAAATACCAAGGTATTCCCCAAATATCAAGGTATTACATTAGCTAAGATATAGTTTTGTAGAAAGGCCCAGGGAACAGGGGAAAGCATGGTTTATTTGAGGAGAAAAAAATTCAGTAGGGTTGGGGTATAGACCTAAAGACAAACAAGGTAATGGAATTTTAGTTTCTTTATTTCTTTGGCTACTTTATTTTTTTCTTTAAGTAGTTGTACAAAGCAGTTTTAATTCAGTATGTCAGTTTATTAGTAAAATGTGTTACCACTTTGTCATTATTCTTCCCCATGTGTTCCAACCTCAAGTTGGAATTCCTCCCTTCAAGTTACATGATTCCATTTTCACATGTGTACATTGAATATTAGGTCTGTATTCACTTACCATTGAGAAGAATGGTAATGATGCTTTAAACTCTTACCTTATTAGAACTATCAATACTTGAAAGCTCAAATTCGATTAGGCATACACTTATTAAGACAAGGTTAATGACCACATATACGTTAGGATCATATCCAAATGGTGGGACATATTTTCTTACTGTTATTATACAAATTGGAAAGAGCCTTAAGAAGAACACAGTGCTTCATGGATGCAGGTATTTGTTCCTGCGTTTATTTATTCAACAGTAAGTGTTTCTTTTTGGATTTATGAAGATGAACAAATCACAGACTTATAAAGTAGTCAAATTCAGATAGATGGAAGATAGAATGATGGTAGCCAGGAATTAGGGCAGGGGAGAAAGTAGAGTTGTTTATCGGTTTCAGTGTTGTTGAGATGAAAACTTCCTTGTGAATGATGTTGCAGTGAATTTTAAGTGTTCTTCAAAGGCCCGTGTGTTAAAGAACCAGTAACTAGCTTCATGCTACTGGTAAGTGGTGGACTTTAGTAAAAGGGCTTCTAGATTTTGGGGATACTGGTATAAAAGTTCCTCTTTGACTTCCTTTTGCATCACAGCCATTAAGTTGGTAATTTTGCCACTTACTCAGGCTACAATGTGCTACTTCACAGTACAAAAGCTACAGGGCCAATCAGTCAGTGAGTGAAAACTCCAAGCTGTGAACCAAAATGCCACTTTCTTCCATATATCTGATGATTGCTTCAGGTATTTGGTACTGTCTTAGCAAGGTGACTAACACAAATGGAGAATGATGATGTTTTAACAACTGGAAGGTCCTAGAAATTCCTGAATGGTACACTTAAAAATGGTAAGGTAGAGCTGGGAAGGCGGCTCAGTGTTAGAGTGCTTGCCTTGCATGCATGAGGCCCTAGGTTCAATTCCCTCAGCACCACATAAGCAGAAAAAGCTGGAAGTGGTGCTGTGGCTCAAGTGGTAGAGCGCTAGCCTTGAGCTGAAGAGCTGAGGGACAGTTTAGGCCCCATGACCAAAAAAAAAAAAAAAAGTAAGGTAGAAGGCAGGCACAGTGGCTCAAGCCTGCAATCTCAGCTATTTGGAAAGGTGGATATGAGTTTGAGGACAGCTTGTATGACTCCATCTTGACCAATAGCTAGATGTTGTGGTGCAATCCTGTTATCCCCAGTGACACAAGGAAGCACAGGTAACACAAGGAGGATCACAGTCCAGGCTAGCATAGACATAGAAAGCAACCAGCTAGCATAGACATAGAAAATAACCAACACAAATAGGAAGTGAAGTACAGTTCAATCTTTCTAAAGAAAGAAAAAACAATGGTAAGGTGGTAAACAATTATGCTATTATATGTATTTTACTACAATTACAAATAAAAAAGAGAAAAGAACAAGGGAAACAGAGGACTAATTTCAAAAAGTAAGAAGTACAGACTTCTATATAGGGGCCATTTGCAATGGTCTAGGTGAGAGCAACAGTGCTAGGACCATGTAAGTGGGAAACACAGGAAATGGCTGGCTTTGTATGTCAGAGCTGGTCAGTGCTGGTCACCTCATATGTTTTAGCCTAATGAAAAGGCGAGGAAAGACAAATTCTTTAATGAAGTCCCAAGAGAATGTACATTCTTACCATTTAAGTGAAATTGCAAAATATCTCCTGGGGCACTCGCTCTCAAACTAATAATCCAAATAGCAAATATTTTCCATTTTCAATCATCTTAGGTCAATTTGAAAACAGCTTTTTCTTTTTTTTTTATTGAAGGAAAGGCTCATATTGTCTTCACTTTGTTCAGTCTGATGTTTAGCTGCCAAAATTGCCCTCAGTACTCACTTGCCTTTTGTGTTTCAAAAACGGAGGAAAGTTTCCATTTCTCTGTTTCATCCTGAATGCTTTCAAAAAACTTGGGTAGTGCCCAATGTGGGTCCCAGAATTTACTTCATCATTTCAGCTCTAGTTCTGGCTGTTGGCAGACATCAGATGCCAACTTCCCCCTCCAATACGGATCAAAATCCCACAGGGGCCTTTGGCACCACTACCAGCTGACCTGTCTCTGATCTGAGAATGTTTAACTTTTTTTAACGAAGCGATAGAACAAACCGAACATGTTTTAATCACTTATAATTAACTAGGACTTCAATAAAACTCTCATTCAAATACACAAATAATGTTCAGACGTGACTGTATATTTAAAAAAATCCCTCAAATAAATAGTTGAAAGGGAAATTTGAAGTGGAGTTCACAATGATTTTGATTCAGTTTATTTTGATCCAGGACTTCCTTAATAAAATTTAGAATAATCGAAATTAACAAATTAAATCAAAGTTACTCCCTCTAGCAACAATTACGCAACAAAATAATAATGTCAAATTAAGTTGGTTGATAGCTAGTGTTCTGAATATATTTCCATTTATATTTCTGGAAAACATTTTTTCCCCAGAATTTGGAAGTGCACGCGCGCACATGCACAAGGATTTGAGCTCAATCTGAGGTGCTGTCACTGAGTTTTTCAGCTCAAGGATAGCATTCTATCATCTGAGACACAGTTCCACTTCTAGCTTTTTTGGTGGTTAATTTAATTGGTGACAAAAGTCTCACATACTTTCATGCCCAGGTTGGCTTTGAACCATGATCTTGAGACCTTAGCCTCTGAACAACCATGTTGACAGGCACGAGTCACCAATTATTTTAAGCAAAGGAAAGAATGAAAGGATACTATGTAATTTGCCACTGGTGATCAGGAGTTATGATTTTCACTTTGCATGGGCCCTTTCTGTTTTCTTCAGCAAAGATAGTTAAATATTTCTTAGTATGATGATGGAATTGAGGTAGAAGAACTTGTCAGCCAACGAAAAAAAATACTCAGAATAAGAAAACAAACAAAGGTAAAGAAAGTATGGTAACCTTCTAAACAGGACAGGTTTTTGAAAGAAGGTTACAGTAGACCAAACTGGAAGGAGCCAATGTCTGTTCCTAGACCCTGAGATCCCAAGGACATGGGAGACTGACTCTTCTCCACTGAGTGAGTGTGAGGAAATAATGTTGCTAGGGTAAACCAATGGTTAAGACAGAAAGAAGACGGAAAGAAGTACAACAGTAGTGGACTTCTCCTTTGCCATTGATGGAAATAGATGTCCTCAAACAATGGAATATTTCTGGGGAATTTCACCAGAAATATTCACCAAGGGACAAGCAACATCCTTATGGAGAATGAAGAAACAAAGAGTGAGACCTCTTTAGGGCACAATGCAAATATTGTGCCCCCAAATATTCGGCCCCTATTTTCCTTGGGAAGCTTGGTTAGAGAAAAAAATACACACTTGACATACTTCAGAGCAGAAATTAGAAAGTGAGGCTCTTAGCACCAGGCAGGTAAGGTGAATCACTGTGGTGGTCAGTGGATAGTGAAAATGAGATACTTCCAGTCTTAATTTTCCTTATTTCTGCTTGACAATATTTTCAAATGGATATTTAGAGTGTAGGGTAACAAATCCCCTATGGTTAACAAAGATGTTCCAGTATAAAAATATCCCCAACTAACAAATATTAAGCTCTGTAGGCCAAACCAAACATATCTGTATCCAGATCTTGCCAATGGTCTGCTGATGTGGGGTCCCTATTTTAGATCCAGAGAGGATGGCTTAGATTCTGTCTTTGGGATTCAGTAGTAAAGCTCTCTAAACCTCTGTTTTCTCATTCATAATATGGTGGTTGGAATAACACTTCATTTTCACTTATGTTTGAAAAGGATTAGACAGACTTCTCGTGGCATTACATGAATGCATGTTAAATAGCCTTTTCAGTGTCTGCTGTCTTAGGAGCATTCAACAAATGATTCCTCTATAGGTTACAAATATGTTTTTCCCCCAAAATTTCTTCCAAAAATAATCAAAGAGATGTATCATCTTAGAAATGGAAAAATTACTGTGTTCACAAGGATCTTTTAGGTGAGGTGGGTATGATAGTCTAGAAGAGGCGTGGGGCTAGGACCCTTTCCTTCTTCAGTTACTCTGGCTTAGTGTCTTCTCTTCAGACCCACTGGTATTATAGATGCCTGAATGTCTTAAGAAATATATACCAAGAGAAGACCTTTCTAGGGGTGGGGAACCATTTTCCTCCCAAAGGCCAGTTGAATAATATCTCTGTATCATCTATCTATCTATCTATCTATCTATCTATCTATCTATCTATCTATCTATCTATCTATCTATCTATCTATCTATCTATCTATCTAGTCTGTCTATCTACATACATACATACAATTTTAATATAGGCATATGGATCTCTTGGGCACCTGACAAGAAGTATATGTGCCTGTCCCATCAAGCACCAAACAATTTTGTAGGCTTTCTATGGCCTAAGGGCAGAATGTTCCCTACCCCTGCAAGTGCAGACTTCAGTACCTAAAAGCATTTGTTAAAGTAACTCTCCAAGTCATTCTCTGCTCGATATAATGCAAAGAGTATCAGATACACTCAGTTCTTTTCCTCTTGAAAGATCTAAGATATATTCCAATGATGACCACAGAGATTTTATATTCATATAAGGCAGGTCACACAGAAAGTGAAATAAATCAATGAAGCCCAAAAGAAGTCAGGGCAGAAATGCATGCATTTATCCACAAGAGAACAGTCTGGTGCTTACTACATGAAGGGAAAATAATTCTACTTTTTCCTACCAATCCAATGGCTCATGAGATTTTGAAAATCAAATAATTGGAAGAAAATCTTTGGTTATCTCACAGGAGACAAAGGCTCTCATACATAGAGAAGAGAGTGTTCAATTTACAGTATGAAAGCTGAACAAAGATTTACAGAAGGGAAAGTCTAAAGGCTGACGAATAGATTTTACATAGAAGGATAGGATCTTAGGGAAGAAATGAGGTGTGACTAGGGACTTCTGTGACTTGAATGATGTGAAGTAATGTTTTGTTGAGCTCTCCAGATTTAGTCCTCTTCAGGCAGAGTGTCCCACAGAGTTAGGAGAAGTTTCCCATCTTCTAGCTTGATACTTATTTATCTTGCTATTTCATGATGCGTTTAGTTTTTAGCTTTTAAGTCAACATGTTCTTCTATTCATTTTTATAATCTTTCTCAGGTATGGTTTATTTGCAATCCTACTCAGATAGGGTTTTCTTAACTTCTATACTGATTCCAGGAATGAGAACTCTGGAGAAGACACAATGAGCAAGTGTTTCATGGGAATCCTGCAGTTATGCTGTGATTCAATATAGAGTCATATCTGTCCTCAGTGTCCAGAAAGTGTCTACGTTGAGAAAGTTGGCCTGGATTTTTCTCCTTCTTAGACTATATTCTTCTTGACATTGATTGTTCTTGTCTGGAATGTCTTGTGAAAACTATATTGTGGTATTGCTAAGCTAAACTTGTTCCAGGGACGTTTATACTCTTTCAAAAATATTATGTCACATGATCAACTGTGGTGGTTAAAAAAAAAGAAAGACAAATTTCTCTTAAAAATTCTGAATCTATTAGTTTAACTCAGCAGGAATAAAGGGACAAGCTGTTGTGAAAGTAGTAACTACCTACCTGACTACTACATGTTTATATTTGTATCAAAATATTATAAGATTATATTGGGCATTTTTCACTTCTAACAGTTCTAAATACAGGTAGGAAAAAGTAAGTGTAAACATTTATGTTTATTATATTCTGAGAGAAGAGTTTTGTAGCGATATTGGGTTTATTCTGTCTCCCTACCTACTTGTCAACACTTTCTGTCTCTGTTTCTGTCTCTGTCTCTCTCCTCTTTTTTACTCTTTCTACATCTTTAAATTTTTTAGGGGGGGCAGCATGAGGGTTTGTAATCAGAGCTGTGTTTTCTAGGTGAGTGTTCTACTACTCAAATAAAGATGCAAAAAAACACCCAAAAACAATCAAATAAAGATGCCAGCCTTTTTACCTCTGATTATTTTTGAGATACAGTCTTGTTTTTTGCCTGAACTGGCCTGTACTGCAATCCTCCTTCATGTTATAGATGGAATGACAGGTTTATGCCACTATGCCCAGCTTTTTAAAAAATGGAGATGAGATCTTATGAACTATGTTTCTTTGGCTGGCCTATAACCATGATTCATGTACAATTAGTCCCTCACAATAGCTGGATGACAGGTGTACACCACTGTGCCTTTTATTGCAAAGGAGTCTTGGGAACCTTTTGTCAGGGCTGGTCTTGAACCACAATCTTCCAAATTTTTGCCTGTCAAGTAGGTAGGATTATTGGTGTGAGCCACCAGCACCTGTTTGTGTCTCTTTTGAAAAGTTATCTAAACATGTTTTTTAGTTTCCTTCATTTATATGGGATAGAGAGGAATCATTTATAATAGCATGTAAGTTAAGAGATTAAACGTATTAATATATGTATAGTTCTTGTGTGTGTGTGTGTGTGTTTCTTGGTATTAAACCTACAGCTTCTGCCTGCTAGGCAACCACTCTAGCATTGAGTTACATTCTGAGCCCTGGGAACTTCTGAAAGAGTGACTAATTGACAGTAAGTATTGAATAAATGCTGGGTATAATTGTTAATGTTGCAATAAGTATGATTGAGATTGAGAAGGTATGGTTCTATAGGTCAGATAAAAAATACTTTTTCTAAAGTGCTCAGGTGGTTGGGTTCTTGCTCAACCTATTTTCAAATGTCAGAACACATTGGGGTTATCAGCCATGGCAGTGTTTCTACTTCTCCATACCCTAGGAAGGCCCATAAGCAGAAGATTTCCCAAGAGGCCAAATGAGAGCTTAGAACAGGGACATGTTTACTCTGGTCCCAGCTTGCAAATCCTAAATTCTACTAATTCAGTGTAAGATATTTTCAAAGGAAACTCTAATATTCAATATTGTCTGCATCTGCTTATATATTCCCCTCTACAAAAGATGATAGATTTTAGAAGATAACACCTTTCTAAAGAATAACTGTTCATAAACAAAGTATAAAAACATCTTTTCTTCTCCTAAGTAGCTTTTAAATTCCAGAGAATGCAGCACATGGCCTGACTTTTCTATTGAGTTAATGACTATTTACAAACACACGTAAGACAATCAGAAAGTTAGGTCCCTTCTACATACATGTCCATTGGACAATCAATGTACAATCACATCAATCACATATACACATAAGCAGTTTACAGGTTAAATAACTGTGGTTTTGGATTTAACAGAAACCTTCTTACTGTAACATTAATTCCAGGTATGAATAACTGCGTGAATATGCCCATCATGTTACTGCTGTCTATGAAAACAATTATTGTCCTTTGGGTTTAATTAGAGGACATGGATCACACCTCAAGTGTGCTCATGTTAAAATGCAGACATTGGACATCTGGAAGATGAGTTTAGATTTAGTCAGCTGCCTTTGGAAACTAAATTCATGAATTTGTGACTATCCAAAGAAGAGTAATGTTCTCGCATGGATTTATACAAAGAGGCAGGAATGATGAACAGGGAATGTGAGCTGTGAGTTCAAGTGAGATAAATGAAGTAGGTATTTAAAATCACATGGGGTCCAAGATAATGGCCACCTTTCTTGGCCTTAACATGAAAAGGAATCATGTAAAATAAAGAACAGGTAACAGTTTGTTCTTCTGTGGCAAAGATCTATCTTCCACAACACACAGAAACACAGGGTCTCTGTCAGTTTTAGAGGTTTTATTTAGAAAAAGAATGAAGAACCATCTGTAGCTACACAGTTTCAGTGGAAATAGCCAGAAAAGGAGCATGAAGAATTAACCTTTTCCACTTTATCTATGGGGTGATATGCTTCAAGCTACCCAGTGAATACTTGAGTCCATAGGTTGTATCTAATGCTACATAGATTAAGTTTACTTACAAATTGGACAAAGTAAGACAGGCCAGCAAGAATTTAGCAATAAAATAGAACAAGTATGACAGTAAGTGTCAAATTTATGTGAGATCCAGCCTTTCTCTCTCAAAATATTTTAATGGATGGTACTTATTCTTCATGTGATGATGTAAGCTAAAGTGATGTAAATAGTACAGGCATTGTGATGAAGCATTTGGTCTCTAAATAAAGGTTACTTAGACACAAACGCTGTGATACCATGACAGTCAATCTAGTAACTGTACTGACTATAAAGTGGCTAATGTGTAGCTAGCATATACAACAGGATATATTGGCCAAAGAAATAATTCCTCTTTGAGGTGAAATAGTCAAGGAGGGAGACAGGTTTTTGTTTTTGTTTTTGTCAGTTGTGGGGCCTGAACTCTGGGCCCGGGCGCTGTCCCTCAGTTCTTCAGCTGAAGGCTAGCGCTCTACCACTTGAGCTACTGCCACTTCTGGCTTTTTCTGTTTTTTTTTTTTTTTTTTAATAGTGCTGAGGAATCAAGCCCAGGGCCTCATGCATGCAAGACAAGCACTCTACCACTAAACCACCTTCCCAGCTGCGGAGACAGTTTTCACCATGCTAATTAGGATGGTACATTATTTAAAACTTATGAATTGTTTCTCAAATGTTTCCACTTAATATTTTTATATCATGGCTGACCATAAGTAACTGAAGCTGCAGATAAGGACTAACTACTCTAAACAAAGATGTTATAAATAGCTATTTAGAGCACTGTGTATTATTTCATCCTCTCATTAAATCACCAAAGCCAAATAAATTCATGTGCTGTGTGTGTGTGTATGTGTATATGTGTCCTGTGCTTCCTGAATGCTTTAGAAATGCTAGTACAAATGACCCTGTTATAAATGTGTTCCAAAGCTATGAAAGGAAAGATTTTGTTTGTTTGTATATTACACATATTTTAGGAATACCGTTAAGATAAGGCCTTTATCCTTTGTAGCAAATCACATATATAGATAGCTTTACGTAGTTTTAGGAATAAAAGTTGGGTTGCTTGGTCAATTATATATAAATACTTTCCCTCCAATCTACCTGCAAGCTCAATGTTTATAAGTTTCTGGAAATCACATTATAGTATAGAAAAATTTAAATTTATATAATTTAGATTATTCTAGAGTAAAACACAACTCGGGTGTAGGGTCTAGAGGCAGGAGTAAATGGAATGGAAAAGTAGTAAAAGGTTAGTCTGGAGGGTTTAATACCTCTGATCACTCAGCCTGCTGTAGTTTACTTACTCCTCAGGAGACACAGATGAGACAGGGAAGATGTACATACAGAGTGAAGCAATTCTTGGATACTCAGCCATGAAATGGAAAATCAAAATGAAATAAGTATGACTATAATAATCTCAAGTCTATTAGTATTCAAACATTAATATCTGGTTTCCTTTGAGAGACATTACTGAATGTTTGCTGATTTAAAACAATAACTTAAGAAGAGGAAAATGCCACAAAGCCATTTATACAGGGTTTGACTGGCATGTGGTTTGGTTAACTCAGTGTAATAGTTGACCAATTAAAATAAATTTCCCATTAAAATGTGTCTTTTAATTTAGACTGCTTTGGAAAAAATTTCCAAAGTGCATTAAACTTTTTGTAAGGGAGACACATGGTCCTATTTTCCAAAGACTTTGATTTAATATTTGAATGCAATGGTATTTGACTTTGTTAGTATAGAATATTTAAACTTAAAAAGAAAATACCTTAATTTCCGTATGCATAAGCCTATTAAAAACATTTCTAGGGGCTCTTGTTATGTTTATTCTTTAGAACATAACCTATCTTTGAAGTGGTATATTAGTTTAAAAAAATCATTCCCAAGTTGAATAATTAGACTGCAAACAAAAGCTATTCTTAGAGTGAATTCCACATATAAGGCTATGCACATGATGCTTTGATTCAAATAATATTCTTATAAAACTTTGTTATTGTTAGAGGTCTAGATTCAGAATGGCAACTTTTGTTTTTGATGATTATTCCATCCTGAAACAATTTCCCTCCTGTCCAATTAAACCAGAATTAGGAGCACATTTGTATCTGATGAAGCATAAACATCTCAACCACCTGCTTCAGAAATGGGGACCTTCAGTGGTTGTATTCATTTTGTCTCTTCATGGACTGTACAAAAGAAAGCAGAATCAATCCCCTCAAGTTTTTTTTTCTGGAAAAAATGTAGGCTGCTTTTGTGGCTTTGATCTTAGTATGTTGTGCATTTTCTTATTGGCAGTTAAATATAAAAAGCCAGGGTCTCATCTATTTTCGTGTTATATTCTCATCTTGTAACTCATGTGATGCCTCCTAAAATAAAGTAAAATGCCTAAGTCCAAATATCATTTTAAAATGGATTTATCATTACAGCTGATAGAAAGATTTCCAGAGTATGAGAAAATGATATAATAGTTTGATTAATACAGCACAGACTGCTAAAAAATACATTCATGCACTTTAGACAATGAATTCCAGGATACTGATACACATTCATGCTATTTTAGATGCCTTATTCTACCATTACAAGAGGCTGTTTTAGTTAATGTAACAGCTGGCTAGGTTATTGCTTCAACAATATGATCCATAATGCCAAAGCAGCTCTTTTCCAAACATTTTAAAGCAACTCAAGTTGTTTACGTGTCTATGTTAGATGATTTTCCTATAACTTTGTGCCAATTGCTGTTGTCCTATTCAGTAAAAAAAAAAAACTCATTAAATCAGGACAACTGCATTTAGTTAAAAATTTCCCTCATACAGAGAATTATAGGAAAATTAGAGTAGCTGATTTGAGGCCATCATCATTAAGTAAATACAGGGTTTTAGAACAATGAATGCAAACTACAAAAATGGGGCTGTGTAATTAAACATCAAGTAGTCCAAGTAATAAAAGTCATAGATCAGTTGTCTTTCAGTTCTGCTCAAGTCCTTTAAATACTGTCTCACCACTTGAGCATTGGTTCTTTCATCGGAAGAGTGTCTGTCCTTGAAGTTTGGAAATTTCAGCTCTTTAGGAGCACCAATCAGCTGCAAAAAGTAATTGGCATCTTCTTCCAAAGTTTCAAATTTCCCTACAAAGTCATAGTTGATCAAACATGGGTAGCAGAGTTTGCTGACCTTTTCCCAGTGAATATCCATCCCTACTGGGCGATGAGAATCCAGCAAATAGTGTACAAACTCTTTGAATTTGACTCCAGATCCATTATTTAATGATTCATCACAGGCATTTGGTCGATATTTCTTTATAATTGCCTTTCCAAATACTGGATGATAATAACTATTGGGATGTTCGAATTTGTCCCTAAATGCTGACACTAATCTTTCCATAGGATCGCGAACAAAGACAGCTTTGGTGTAGGTATTCAAACGAGTATAGATCCCTTTTAAGTCAAAGCTATCTAGCTTTTTTAAATGCTTCCCATAGTGGACTGCATCATGGGATATGTTGTATGCAGAGGAAGCCAACCCATTTAGCACCATCAGAATTCTTTTCCAGTTGGAGCAGCCAGCCTTGGGCACCTCACAGTATAAGATTTTGTGTTTGTCTTCTACATAGATCCTAGATACCATATGAAAGAGGTGTGATTGAGGGTGACTTGCCCCACTATATTTCTTGCAAAACTCCTGTAGGAAGGACCTGCGTTCCTCTTGGGTCACCTCAATTTTTTTCCATTTGTTGTCTCTGACTAAACTTTTGTTTAAAGGCCGAGTGTCCAATGGCCAATTAATCTCACTATACTTCTTGAAAACAGTCTTTGCTCCTTGATGACTTTCAATCAAATGGTTTGTTAGTGACCCTGAGACCTTATCCAGATCTTGGTTCTCTCCTTGTGAGTGGCTGCTGGTCTTTGTTAACACTCTAGTAGGCCTTCCAGGATGTAATAGATTGTCCTTTTTTTTCTTTACCTCCTCAGGTATGTGAAACTTGGGGCTCTGTTAAAATAGAAAAAAAAAGATTTTTGAATGTTTATTCTTAAGTGTAGATACTATAAATAAAGCACTTAATATATTTGGAGAGCACATTTCATATAGACTGCCAGAAATGGTTTAGCAAGGCATATGGAACCCACATTGTGTAGTAAGCTTTGAGTATAAAGTACAGTAATGAAAAAGGACTTCATAAGATGGAGGAAAGGATCTGGGATTTGTTTACTGTCTATAATGCAATAAAATATGACGTAATCAGTCCGTGCATGAGTTATTTATGCAATGTTAATGAGTATGTTATCTTCATATACTGAGTTAGTATCCTTGAACATTGAGACAAAACACAGAACTTGTGGTTGGATTGAACACTACATAATGCAGATAGGAGTTTAAAGTAATACAATTAAAAAAAATTAGAGCAAGACAACATCCCTGACCATAAAGGAAGTGCAAAGCAAAACAACACTGAGATTCCATCTCACCCCAGTTAGAAAGGTCATCAAGAATATGAGAAATATCAGATGCAGGTGAGATCGGGGGAAAGGAACCCTAATCCACTGTTGGTGGGAATAAAAATTTGTTCAACCGTTCTAGAAATCAACTTAGAGATGCCTCAAAAAATTAAACATAGAATTACTCTGTGATTTATGAATTCCACTCTTGGGCATTTATCCAAAAATACAAACTAGGACACAGTAAAGCCACCTGCAGAACTGCAGGACTGTGTTTGTTGCAACACTATACACCATAGCTAAGATATGGAATCAGCCCAGATGGCCTTCAATGGATGAATGGTTCAAAAAATTGGGAATATATACACAATGGAATTGTACTCATTCATTAGGTACAATGATATGACATCATTTGCAATGAAATGGATAGACCTGGAAAAATTATGTTAAGTGAAATAAGTCAGGTCCAGAGAGAAAAAGGGTGCATGGAAGCTAGACTAATTATAAATGTACAAGTAAACAAGGGTTGCATGCAAGTGCACACAAATGTATTAACTGGATATGGTCTTTGTGGGGGAGAAAAATGAACTCATACTCCAACAATATGAGTACCAGGAGCCTGGCACTTGCAAGTTGTGGAAGGGGAAGTAAAGAGGAGGTAGAAGAATGAAGAGAGAAGGTGGGAGAAGGCAGTCATAAAATATCCAATGCATATTCCATGAAATTAAGAACATCCAGGGGAAGAGATGGGTTGGGAGGTATGGAGGAAAATAATGAAAGGGGTGACATCAATTGAGAAGCATTGTACTTATAAACTGATTTATTGAATGGTAACTACTTTGTATAATTACTTAAAAAATAAAAAAAATTAGAGCAAGAGTAATTATCAAAATTGATGACCAATTTAGTTTTCTAAGTGTTTTCAAAGAATGATCTATTTCCTCCTTTTGGAAAATGTTCTACTTTACTTTTCTTTTCATTTTCTTTTTTTTTTTTTTCGGGTCCGGTCGTGGGGCCTGAATTCTGGGCTTGGGCGCTGTCCCTCAGCTCTTCAGCTCAAGGCGAGCTCTCTACCACTTGAGCCACAGTACCACTTCTGGCTTTTTTCTTTCTGCTTATGTGGTGCTGAGGAATCAAACTCAGGGCTTCAGGCACGCAAGGCAAGCGCTCTACCACTGAGCCAACTTCCCAGCCCATGTTCTACTTTTCTAAATTTCTTTATCACAATAGCTTAAAATGCATTCAACTTTATCCATATGTGGAAATGAGATTTCAGTTCTCTTTCCTGAAGGATGAGCTGGGCCACTTGCCACCTGCTCACCACCTGACCCTTCCTGTATCAGGCCTGCCCTTCCTACTACTCTTGCATTGGCTGGGAAAGTTGACATTTGCAAGGCGGTATGCCCTGATAAGGTAAAGGTAATTGTAAGGGTTTTGGCTTTTACTCTGCCTAAACTAAAAAAGAGAATTGAAGGGCTCTGAGCAGAGAAATTATATCTTACTTAGACTTAAGAAGATTGTAGAGAAGACTTGATTTGAGATAAATCAGTTTTCAGCACATTATTGAAAATGTGTGTGTGTGTGTGTGTGTGTGTGTGTGTGTGGGTGGGTGGGTGCTGGGAATGTGACTTAGTGGTAGAGTGCTTGCCTTGCATGCATGAGCCCTTGGGTTCAGTTGCTCAGTACCACATAAACAAAAAATAATAAATAAAAATTTGAAAAGAGAAAAAAATTTAAAAAAAGAAAATGTGTGTGTGTGTGTGTGTGCACATGTGCATATACTAGTATATATATGTTGATACTGTGGCTTGAACTCAGAGCCTCACAATCTCTTTCAGATTTTTTACTGATGGATAGTGTTTTATCACTTGAGCCACTCTGCCAGTACTGGCTTTTATGCTGTTTAATTGGAGAGAGACTCTCTCAAATTTGTCTGCCGAGTCTGACTTTGAACCACAGTCCTCAGATCTCAGCCTCATGAGTAGTTAAGATTGTAGGCCTGAGCCACTGGCTGTTATTGAAAAATTGAACAAATAAATAATGTACTTTGGAGGTAATGCATGATGCTATAAATCTAAAGGTGGAGAAAATGGTGGGAAAAATCTATATTTACCATTTGTATCTACAGTACTTAGAACAGGCCATAGTTAATAGTAATTGTTCTCAAATAACATGATGCTAAGCGAAATGAACCCCAAGGTAGGGACAAAAGAGGTTTTATCTTTGTCGCTGTTGTTTTTATTAATGTACTTATAATGTACTATGTAATTTTTTTTGTTTCTTTTGCATGTTCTTTTCCCATGGTATAACTCCTGTTGTCACTGTATTTGATTCCTGTGCCATACATCTTGTATACACATTTTTCTCATTTGGGGAGGTGAAGGGAAATAACAAAAAGCTGAAATAAGGATACAGGTTGACCCAATGTAACAATGAAATGTACAAGACACTATGTTGAAAATGAACTACAACTTTGCAGGGGGGGGAGGGAGAAGCTGGGGAGGGGGGAGTAAAAGCATGGTAGGGGAAAAACAAAGGAGAGGGTAACAACGGGGGGGGGGTAGGAAATATACTCATTACCTTATTCATGTAACTGTAACTCCTCTGTACAGTATTTTTACAGTAAAAAATACTAAAAATTAAAAAATAGTAATTGTTCTCAAATTTTGTGAAGCAACAATGAAGGGGATTTGGTCTTGAAGGACGACTAGGAATTTTCTAGCAAACTGAGCAGAAGAGGAAAGAAGTAACTTCAGGCTTTGTTGCCCTTTATCATGAAGGGCAAGTGGGATGGAGGAGTGCTTCTTTCCAGTGCAAGAGGTTTGTGAATAGTCCTACCTCACCACACATCAATTTGCATAGCCTACACAAGATCTGTACAAAATCTTCATTAGGGAACCATCTATTTGGACTCTCATCTCTAAAATCATTTGTCTGCTGTCTTATCCAGAGACATCTAAGCTGTATCCTTCAAAGCCCTGTACCCTTCTTGGTTCTGATCAATAATCTTTAGCCTGTAAACTTTTTAAAGTTTTTTATTGTGAAAATACTGTACAGAGGGGTTACAATTACATGGCTAAGATAATGAGTACATTTCTTATCAAACATTGTTGCCTCATCCTTTGTTTCCCCTTCTCATCCCTTCCCATCTCTCCCCCCCGCCCTGCCCCCGTCCCCGCCCAGCCAAAGTTGTAAAGTTCAGTTTTCGACATAACAACTTGTACATCTCATTGTTGCAATGGGTCCACTTGTATCCCTATTTAGACTGATTGTTTTTGCCCTTCCCCTCTACAAATTATACCAACATCAAATAGAATGAAAGCAGGGGTTATACTGAGGGGGAGGGACA
Source organism: Dipodomys ordii (assembly GCF_000151885.1). Classification (NCBI taxonomy): domain Eukaryota; kingdom Metazoa; phylum Chordata; class Mammalia; order Rodentia; family Heteromyidae; genus Dipodomys; species Dipodomys ordii. The sequence continues at coordinate 16,145,013 of NW_012267241.1, read as the reverse complement.
TACAAAGCAACAAAGAAATCATCTTATAAATATGTTAGAAACAATCACATGAAAGAAAAATCATTTGAATACTTATATTGGGGTTCATTTCACCTAACATCAATTTATCTAACCTTTTCTGCTTGTCTCAGACATATACTAGTTATTGCAAATAAGGTAAACCATGGGACCTATGTTTCTTTGGGCCTGGCTTACTTCACTTAATATAATTTTTTCCAAGTCTTTCCATTTCCTAACAAATGGGGAAATACCATTCTTTCTGATGGAGGCATAGAATTCCATTGTGTATACAGACCACATTTTTTTGATCCATTCATCTACTGAGGGGCATCTGGGTTGGTTCCATATCTTAACTATGGTAAATAATGCTGCAATAAATATAGTTGTGCTGATAGCTTTAGTATGGTCTTGTTTATGATCATTTGGGTAAATGCGCAAAAGTGGGATTGCTGAGTTATAGGGGAGCTCTCTGTGGAGTCTTTTGAGGAACCTCCATACTGCTTTCCAAAGTGGTTGAACAAGTTTACACTCCCACCAACAATGAAGTAAGGTTCCCTTCTGTCCCCTCAAGCATCTGTTGTTATTAGAGTTCTTGATTATAGCCGTTCTAACTGGGGTGAGGTGGAATCTCAATTTTTTTTTTAATTTTGTATTGTGAGAATACTGCACAGAGGAGTTACAATTAAATTACATGGGCAAGATAAGGAGTACATTTCTTATCAAGCATTGTTGTCTCCTCTTTGTTTCCCCTTCCCATCACTTCCTATACTCCCCCTCCCCCACCCAATCCTCCCTCCACTCCCACCAAAGTTGTAAAGTTTGTTTTTCGACATAACAACTTGTATATCTCATTGTTGCAATGGGTCCACCTGTATCTCCAGTTAAACGATTTGTTTTTTCCCTTCCCCTCCACAAATTATACCAACATCAAATGCTGTGAAAACAGGGGTTATACCGTGGGGGAGGGACATACAAAGCAACAAAGAAATCATCTTATTTGCATGAAAGGGAAAGCAAAAACAAAAAAAATTTGAATACTTATCTTGGGGTTCATTCCCCTAACATTAACTTATCTGACCTTTTCTGCTTGTCTCAGACATATACTAGTTATTGTAAATAAGGGAAACCATGGGACCTATGTTTCTTTGGGCCTGGCTTACTTCACTTAAGATAACTTTTTCCAAGTCTTTCCATTTCCTAACAAATGGGGCAATGTCATTCTTTCTGATGGAGGCATAAAATTCCATTGTGTATATATACCACATTTTCTTGATCCATTCATCTACTGAAGCTATGGTAAATAATGCTGCAATAAACATAGTTGTGCTGGTAGCTTTAGTGTGGTCTTGTTTGTGATCATTTGGGTAAATGCGCAAAAGTGGGATTGCTGGGTCATAGGGGAGCTCTATGTGGAGTCTTTTTCTTTTTTTTTGGGGGGGTCCGGTCATGGGGCCTGAACTCTGGGCTGGGCGCTGTCCCTCAGCAGTTCAGCTCAAGGCTAGCACTCTACCACTTGAGCCACAGCACCACTTCCGGCTTTTTTCTTTTGCTTATGTGGTGCTGAGGAATCAAAGCCAGGGCCTCAGGCATGCAAGGCAAGCGCTCTACCACTGAGCCAACTTCCCAGCCTTATGTGGAGTCTTTTGAGGAACCTCCATACTGCTTTCCAAAGTGGTTGAATAAGTTTACACTCCCACCAACAATGCAGTAAGGTTCCCTTCTGTCCACATCCCCTCCAGCATCTGTTGTTATTAGAGTTCTTGATTATAGCTATTGTAACTGGGGTGAGGTGGAATCTCAATGTTGTTTTGATTTGCATTTCTTTTGTGGTTAGGGAGGTTGAGCATTTCTTCATGTGCCTATTGACAGTCCTTCTTTCCTCTTCAGAGAAATTTCTCTGTAAGTCTTTAGCCCATTTATTTATTGGGCAGTTGTTTCTTTGAGGTTTTGTTTCTTTGGGGGATTTAATATTTTGAGTTCCAGGTATATTGTAGATATGAGACCCTTGTCCGTTGTATGGCTAGTGAAGATCTTCTCCCAATTGTAGGCTTTCTATTGATCTTGCTAGCTGTGTCCTTTGCCATGCAGAAGCTCTGCAATTTCATTCAATCCCATTTGTCCAACCTTTCTTTGATTTGTTGTGTTTCTGGGTCTCTATTAAGAAACTTTTGGCCTGTGCCAAGGAGTCCTAGGGTTTCTCCTATTCAATCCTGTAATGTTTTCAGAGTGTCTGCTTTGACTCTGAGGTCTTTGATCCATTTGGAGTTGATTCTCGTTCAGGGTGATATATAAGGATCTAGCTTTAGTTTTCTACAAGTGATTAACCAGTTACACCAGCACCATTTACTGAAGAGGCTGTCTTTCTTCCATTCTACTTTTTTAGCTCTCTTATCAAAGTTTCTATGGCTATAGGTCTGTAGGTTCATTTCTGGGTTTTCAATTCTAATCCATTGGTCGTGAGGTCTGTTCTTGTGCCAGTACCAAGCTGTTTTCATTACTATGGCTTTGTAGTAGAGTTTGAAAATTGGTATTGATATTCCTCCAGCACCGTTCTTTCTGTTGAGGATCATTTTTGCTATTCGGGGTCTTTTATTGTTCCATATGAATTTTTGGATTGCCTCTTCTATTTCCTTGAAGAATGAGGTTGGAATATTGATAGATATCGCATTGAATTTGTAGATAGCCTTGGGAAGTATTGCCATTTTCACAATGTTGATCCTTCCAATCCAGGAGCATGGGAGGTTTTTTCCACTTTCTAAGTTCTGTTTTGATTTCCTTTTTCAAGTTTTTAAAGTTTTCATCATAGAGGTCCTTCACTTCTTTTGTTAAGTTAATTCCTAGATATTTTATTTTTTTTGTGGGGCTATTATGAATGGAATTGCTTTCCTGATTTCAGCCACACTTTTCTCATTGTTGACATACAGAAAAGCCATTGATTTTTGAGGGCTGATTTTATACCCTGCTACTTTGCCAAGGTTTTGAAATCACCTTGAGTAATTTGGGAGCAGAGTCCATGGGATTCTTTACATACAAGATCATGTCATCTGCAAAGAGGGAGAGTTTTACTTCATCTTTCCCTATTTGGATCCCTTTTATGTTTGCGTCTTGTCTTATTGCTGTAGCTAGGCATTCTAATACTAGATTGAAGAGAAGTGGAGAGAGTGGACATCCTTGTCTCATTCCTGATTTAAGATATCCTGTAAACTTTTAACCAGTACTATATAAATTGACCATAGTTTTGCACCAACTTATGTAAATAATAATTTGTAAACAATAATTGTAAATTATTGTAAATAATAATTGTAAATTATAATAATTTGTAAATAATAATTACCATTATCGTTATTTCAGTGATAGTCCATTGTCCCAGTGACAGGGTGAATTGCAAAGCTCCTAAGTTGTTCATTACCTTCCATATGCCCTAGTCATTTCTGTCATTTGCCCCATAAACAAAACCAAAAATCCAACCCAATCAGATTTCCACTGTGTTCTATAGACTTTTCTTTTCTTTTTGTCATAGGGCTTGAACTCAGGACTGGGGCACTGTCCTTCAGCTCTTTTACTCAAGGCTAGTACTCTACCACTTTGAGCTACAGTTCCATTTATGGTTTTCTGGTGGTTAATTGGAGATAAAAGTGTCATGGACTTTGCTACCTAGATTGGCTTTGATCCTCAGACCTCAGCCTCCTGAGTAGCTAGGGTTACAGGTGTGAGCCACCGGCACCCAGCCCTAGAGAAATTTGATCCTCTAGTGACTTCTGGAATGTTTGTTTCCATGATTTTATATATGAAACCTAGCTGGACCAGACTCTCCCTTGAACTTCTCTAGTATATGAAATTTCATCTCCTGAAATCAGGTGTCTCTCAAACCAGAAGATAGTGGATTTCCTTGAAGTACACTATGCTTCCAGAACATGCCCCAGCAATACCAGTAAAAGAGAATACCCTGATTCTGTGAAACACTTGTGTCCTCCCCTTCCCCTTATCCCAATCACTAGTCTCTTTTCTTCACACACTCAGGAGGACTCTACTTCCAAATCAGACATCGTTCCTTGTCCTGGTATTCCACATTGGATAAACTCAATCCTTTGACCACTTTGTTATTCACTGAAGAGTTTTTGTTTGACGTAAACCTGTGCTATCATCAAGCCCAATCCCACTTTCCTCATCTCCTGATCCACCATTGACAAACTTCTAGCTCACTGTCATTTAGCATTTTCCAAAGATTTGGCCACATTTATTAAGATTCCAGCAGCTAGCACAACTGTCCTTCATTCTTCAGCTCTCAGAGGGTGAGCTCTGTATAGAGACTTTATCTATCTATCTTTCTCAGTCATGTTCTCTAAAAGTCCCAGCATTTCCATGACTGTCCCTAAAGCTAATCACAATATGAAAGGATTTTGCTTATTCATATTTACACTATCTTTTCTTGCTTTACTTCACCTCCTTTGAACGAAATGTAACTATAGAGCTCTTATCGTCCTTGTTCTTTATGTTATGTAACACAGTGCCAGGCCCTAGATGATGATCAATGACTAATCACAGAATAAGTAAATGGGGGATTCCAGATAGTAGTTTTATGACGTTGGCAAAGAAAAATGGTGTTCATCTAAAGGTCAAGGTTAAACAAATGGTTAAGTCTTGTTAAGGCACTGAAAAAAATCTGTGTTTAAACAAATCTTTGGCAGAAGAGAAGCAAATAAAATAGGTACACAGAGAGCTGCTAAAATGGGTGTGGTGCACAGAGCCTTTGCTGCCTGCCAAATTAGATTGGTTCAAAGTCACTCAGCGCTGCCTTGCGGTCCCTGTCGGGGGCCAGGGGACATTGTCAGCATGTGAGATTCTAAGGCTTTACTGTGGATACACCAGACCAGAGTATCTGAGGTGAGACTCCTGGTCCTGAATGTAAACAAGCTTCCCTGAGTCCCATAGGCAATGGGTTGCAGTTGGGAATCACAGAGCTACAGTGACACAAAGGAAATGAACCAAATAAGGGCCAAATTCTGGAGTTCTCCCATCCAAGGGTGAAGGAGAGAATGGTAGAAGAGACAAAACTTGAATGTAAGCTAGGAATATGACATGAACCCTCAGCCAGACTAGGTAAAATACCTTTCTTTTTTATTTAAATCTATTTTTGTCATTATTAAATTGTTGTAGAAAGAGATTACCATTTCATAAGTCAAGTAATGAGTACATATTTGGGGGGGCAATGCCATGCTTTCTTTTGCTTTTCCCTAGTTTTCCCCTCCTGCCTTTGCCCACAAATTTTGTAGTTCATTTTCCACAGTGTATCATGGACGGCATGATTGCATTTGTTCACCTTTCCTTTCCCTTTCTATGCCTCCCAGTATCTTTCTTTTTTAAAAAGTTTATGTTTATTAGCTGAGCATTGGAGGCTTATACTTGTAATCCAAGCTACTTATGAAGCTGAGATCTGAGGACCGTGATTTGAAGCCAGCCTGGGTAGGAAAGTCTGGGATTTTCAGTTAAACACCATAAAAGTTGGATGTGGAGCTGTGGTTCAAGTGGTAGAGTGCTAGCCTTGAGCAAGAAACAAAAAACATAAAGAAGAAACAAAACTGACAGACAATGCTGTGAGTTCAAGCCTCAGGAGCAGCACAATCTTTTTTTTTTCCAAAAGATTATTTGTTTATATTTAAGTAGCTGTACAAAAAAGCTTCAATTCCAGAAGTCAGTTAATGAGTATAATGCAGCCTGATCAGAGTCTTTCTTGTTTACACACTGGTCTTTGCTGGGAGACTGTTCTCAGGATGCCATGGCAAAGCCCCCTCCTCATTCCTGTCCAGCTCTATTTCCTCCCAATCCCAGCCAGGGCTACCTAAGACTGAGGAGTTTGGACTACAAATCAAAGGTGATGACATGTTACATCTGATGCTTATTTTTTAGTGACTTCCCATCAGCATCGCCAGCCACAATGCTAACAATAATAACATTAACTAAACAAGAAGAGTAAAATCTTCCATCTCCATTGTCTTTGGGAGACCTCACTCTGCCCCTTAGAGCAAACATCTAAAACTACCAGAAACAGCTTCTTCAGAGATCATTTTCTTTTTACTTTGTGCTCATCACTCACAAAATCTAAGAAATGCTTTAACAATTGGAAAGTAAATTAGCTATTTTACACTTCAGAATGCTTCTGTCTTTAATCTTTGAAAATTCATTAGCTTTTAATTGGATATTCTTTAGTATTCACCTAATTAGTCCCAAATTTTTTCCCCGAAAGTTATTACTAAATTAGTCCTTCCCAAGCATTTGATTTTCATCCTTGGATTTTCTGGACTGGCTGTACTAGTTATGAAGTCCTGCCTCCCTACCTCACATTGCTACCTGCCTCACTTGGGCATCTTCTTGCCAGACGTTTCTGCAGTTATCTTGACAACTGATCTTGATAAATACTGTCTTGCATCCTCACTCTCAGACTCCGCACCCATCCTTTCAGTCTTTCAATCTTCCAGGGCAATATAAAAATCATAGTTTCTTCATGAAAACCACTCGGACATCCATTGAGTGGTTCTACACTCTTTATTTCAGTTTACACTTGTTATGTGACTTTTGCATTGGAAAAACTCCTTTAACCACAACTTAGTGGTAGGCCATGACTATAATTTTCCATAGTTATCTTTAAATACCTTTGAAGAGAAGATACTGCAAAGTTAGTTGAAAGATACATGACTCTTGATGAAAACAGGGAATATTCAAGTAAGTGAAATGGTAAAAATGCTTGGAATCTTTAACTTATCAATCAGCCTGAAAGGTTCATTCTTTCCCCCCCCCCCCCTTGGTCTCTGTGTCTCTGTGTCACTATAATTTCTTTTTCAGTCAGTAAGATATCAATGTATTGCTCTTCTTTTCTCCCATCAAACCAAGGGAACACATCATACCCAGACTGATATGATGGATAAGACAAGTGTGCTTTCTGCCCACAGAGAGCTGATATTCATACAGGGAAAAGCATACTAAGTAAATAATTATGGCATTAATTAATGAACTAATTAATTAATATGATAGCATAATAGAGACCTTTTTGCTGTGCTCTCAGGAACTGGGACAACAGAAATAGAGATGAGTGGTCCAGCGTGTTAAGTTCTCTGTTTAGCACTTTTATGTTATTCTAGTTAGTTTGTTTAAGTGACTGTCTCTGATTTATTTTTGCTATACTAGATGATGGTGTACAGTCTCAGGAATCTATTAGCATGGAGAATATAATCTTGCATAAACAGCATATGTTTGAACTTAGTTGAAGTGGAAAAGCACTCTCATTTCTGTACTTCTTGCTAATGCAACTAGCTCACATTAGTTTAATGCTGTTGACAAGTATATTCATTTTGTAAGATTTTATCTGCTGTTGAGAACTATAACTCAAGGACTGGAATCATTCATTCACTGGTATGGAACTACTCTGGTGTACTGTGTTAGGTAAATAAGAATGAAACACATTGACAAGGATAAAACAGATATAATTTGTGCCCCTTTAGGGAAGTCTATATTTAAGTGAACTGAGAAAAAGAAGCAGTTTATGAGAAAATGGTGATAATTACAGAAATGAAAGGTTGCAAGCAGTATTTGGGAAATACAGACGAGTGCTTATTATTTTTTTTCTGAAAAGAGTGTTAGGGGTAAGTTTTGCAAAAACAAACAAACAAACAAAACAAAACCCAAAAACCTCATTGCTTACAGTGAGTCTAGGATGAAGGCCGGGAGGCCCCTAGTTAGGATAGCCAGGAGTGGATAGCATGGTATCTGCTGTCAGTGAGAGTCCACAAGGGTCCAGATTCAGGTGAGTGAGAGGCAAGCAGGGCCTGAGGCTCTGCCCTTTATCCTATAAATCATGGGGACTTTCAACGAGACAGTGACAGATTCATGTTTTTAAACATCCAAGCAAGTTGTGAGATAGTGCTGGGGTTATGCGGATTGCCCAGAAGATGACTGTGGCTGTCCACTAGCAATTCTTTGGAGAGGAACTAAGGGCAATGAGGTGAGAAGGAAGAAAAAGAATTACTTGGATAAATTTAGGCAAGTGAGCAGATTAAACTGAAAGGAGGAGGGTGAAGAATGGCCTCCATTTCTCAGAAAGAGGAATTGGGAGCAGCACCTATTACAGTGGTGTCACTGAGTGGGTGTGAGCACTCACTAGTCTTAAGACCCCTTGGGTTTGAGGATCTTGTTTGTAGATATCAGGTCTCCAAAGCTGGTTATGCAGGGATGGGGACTCTTGACTGATGAAAGGCAGCCAATCCTGACTTGGAAATGAAGGAATGGGGTTTGGAGAGAAAGTGTGTGTTACACAAAATAATTTCCATTTCCTGTTTCAGACTTTCTTCTCCTCTTCAAGGCTTTTCCCATTGTCTGTGTCCTTAAGAGTATAAGGGCATAGGCAAGCAGATTTAATCACTGCAATCAACCTAAAGATGAGATACAGAGATACTCATTTTACAAACAGATGATCTGAAGCTCAGAGGGTTTGAGTAACTTGCCCGAGTCAGCACAGCTCTTGCTGATATCCAGAAGACACTTAAAACCTCCAATTTATGGCTTTTAAAAAAGTTTATCTCATATTACGCAACACACTTTTGTGTAATGTCTAATAAATGAAATTATATTTAAAAAAACAAAACAACCTACCAGACAGTTAGAAGAAAAAAATCTGTATTTGTATACTAGTTCAGAATGTGGATTTGGGATCAGGTAGAAGTTGTTTGTGTGCCTTTCCTTTTACCTAGGTAACCATAGTTTACTTATTTTGTTTTTAAAGTCTCCTATTTCCTGGTGCTGGAGAGAATAAACATTTACCTGTAGGGTGGTTGGATTACAGGAAATGCATGCAGATATTCTTGACACAAAGGATGTTCTCTATAAATGTAAGCTATTTTTTAAATTGATTTAGTCAATGAGTATTTACATATGGAGCAACTTCATCATGACAAGCATTTTCAAGGTAAATATCAGGTGTTTTTCCTCTGCTTTTTTCCCCTCTCTCCTTCCTCTTCCTTCTCCTTCACATAAAACACTCAGCCAAGTGAAGACTAGATGGTAAATGTGCAATAGTAATGAAGAAGGATGTAAGAAAAGAGAAGGCTGAAGACAATTGGGAAATAGAAATGGAAAAGCAAAAAAGAAAAGCTCAGCTGGAATGAAAACAAAGACAAAGAAAGAAAGAGGAGAAAGAAACACCAGTATGGATGGGAGGAAAGACAAATGGGCACTTGAATGAGCATAAAGACCTTAGTGAAGTTCAGTCCTCTTCAAGCCACATTCTTCAAAACAGTTCAACATCAGGTGCTTAATTGCCTAAACTGGCATTGCTCCCATGAAGGAGGGCATCCTGGCTCCCCAATCTTGTTCTTGAAAGTGAAATTCCCTGGAAGAGTTCTTGCCCTTGTTTTCAGGAGCTGCTTTTGCAATGCTTTTTTGGGGGACACGTGTGAAGTGTTCTGGTCGTATATTAGTAACCAGATGTTTTTTACAGGGCATTCAGTGGATTCTATGAGGTGGTACTGGAATTACGGACTGATATGGATATGTCTAGGGATCAGGGCCAGTGAAATAGGTTGCTTGTTGGAAAAGAGATTTAGGTTGAAGATTGAAAATACATTGTGAGGCCAAAAGCACTACTGCTGGTGGTTCCAAAGATTGCAGCTCTTAGGGTGGCTCAATCATGTCCCCCACCTATTTCATGGGGAGGTTTTAAGACCAAGCCCTCATTCACATTTCATAAAGTCAGAAGTTGAATGCAAGTCATTAATCTGGACTTGAGTCCAGGAAATGCTAATAGAGTGTGAAAATGTGAGCAGAAGATACAAGGCAAATTGTCAACAAGTTAACACAGTGTGAGCAGGAGCTCAATTCTACCAAAGAACTCCCAGAGCCAATGTTAACATCTGCCTCAGAGAGTTCCTTTACCAAACACTGCCAGCCATGCTTAAAGAATCCTGGGAGGAGAGGTCTGATCACTTCAGCTGCTCTTCAGGCAGGTAGGTGCATGGACTTAGGTGGAGCTGTAGTGTGGGCGGTTAGCACATGGCTGGCTAGAGTGCAGGGAAGGAAGTAATAAGAGATGAAGGAGTAAAGGAAGGCAGAGCCAGAACAGTTGTAGAAAATGTATAAAATCAATGAATGTCCCTGATCCTTGCTCTATGTATCTGTCTCTCTCTGTCTTTGTGTCTGTCTGTCTGTCTCTGTCTGTCTGTCTGTCTGTCTCTTTCTCTCTTTCTTTTTCTCTTCCTCTCTTTCTCTCTCTCAGTGGCAGTCAGGGCTTGACCTCAGGTTCTGGGCACTTTTTTGATAGTTTACTACAGCTAAGAGTCTCACACAGACTTTCTTGCCTAGGATGGCTTCAAATCATTATCCTCAGATCTCAGGCTCTTGCATAGCTAGGATTATAGGCATAAGCCACCAGCCTCTGGCTCATTTTTAAAGGGGGAATCCCAATCACAATTCTTAGACATGTTAACATAGAAATAATGATACTGAAATAAAAATAGCAACAAAAGGGAAAAATAGAGAAGAAAACACACACAAAAAGTTAAAACCTCTTGTTTCATTTCTTGGAGCTCATTTCAATAAGTATCATTTTATGTGATCATATGCACATAGCTATTGAACCCTTGTGATCCTCTCCTAAGAATATCCTCCTTTGGTCTCAACTGTGTGAATGTTTGGAGTCCTGTTTAATTTATCATGTACAAGTGTAATTTTTTTTGTCTTTGATTATCCATTACATTGAAAAGGGGAAGGGGAAGCACAGAAATAGTGGGACAAAAAGTGAACTATGTTAGCAGTGAGCCTCACTAGACACTATATTGAAAATGAACTATATGAGTTGTTGGGGAGGGGGACCTGGAGGGAAAAACTGGGAGAAAGTGAGGGAAGAGGTGACACTGTTCAAACATAAATGTCCTCGTTGCCTGATTTATGTAACTGTAATCCCTCTGTATATCACCTTTACAATAATTTTTTTTTAAATGGTTCTGCTTGAGAGTAAGGATCTCTAACACGCTTGTCTTCCCACATAGAAAGAGATCTCAGTTCTGTCATTCCATAGTTACTCTTTCTTTGGAAGTCTACATGGAGTGTGTGTCCATACACATAAAATAAGGCTAAAAAAGCAAACCTAAACCACACAGTATGGAAGAATTCCTTGCTAAGAAAAGGCAGTTCTGAGATCTAGCACCAACTTTGGACTGGAGAGAAGGGTCCATTTCACTGAAAGTTATGCTTACATTCTCATCTTTCTGATTCTGATACCCTGGCAGCAGAAAAAAAAGAGAGAGAAATACACTGAGAATTAATTATCTAAATTCAGTTATAAACTTCATAGTATAGTATCTGACACATTTTGTCTGATACATAGTAAGTTTCCCCAAAATGCCAATGCATCTTATTGGCCTTCTTTTCTGATTTTCCCTCAAAATTAGGCACATCATCCATCATCCATCATGCTATAGCCTCAGCCTCAGAATGAAATGACCATGGCAACAGACCCTGTGTGCATTATCTGTCTGAGGAGTACATGAGCATTCACTTGAGGGTGGGTGGTACTTCATCTAAGGGTAGCTTATCCATAGTCCACTGGTATCCAATGAGGGAGGCCTGAGCAAGACACTTGCCCAGATAGGTGGAGAGCAAGTCACTAGCCCAATTAATTGGCTCATCTCTCCTATGCATTTTAGATTGAAAAAAAATATGAAGAATTCTTGGGAAGACATCCAAGAACATAGCCAAGTTCAGAATGGCATAGATGGGGTCCTAGCTTGGGAGAGAACACAATTACTGAAAGCAGCACAAATCAGGACCCCTACATGTAATCTGCTAGTCTAAAGCCACTGGAGCTCTGCAAACAGCCATGCCAAGTGTGAGTGGCAGGTCACTGCAGTAATACATTTCATCGGTCTCATTGGGTTAAGCCTCTCTAGTCCCAGATCAGATTTTCCTGTATCAGCACCTCTGAGAGACTCACAGGCCCCTCTAACTTATGTCACCCTTGCATACTTGACAACCCAGCTTTACTCAAGGCAGCTTCCTCAGCCCTCGGTCAAGAACAGACAGCTCACATGTGGGTGCTACCATGGGTCCTCTGGCCCTTGAACTAGAAAGAGAGGCAACAGATGCTAAAATGAGATTCCTGGCACCATGTATAAGAGGGGTTCATTCCAGGATTTCAGACTGAGGAAGCGAGAAGGGGAAGCAGCAAGGCAGGACAGAAAGGCAAGAGAGAAGTAGAGGAGGCTGTCTTAATGAATGAGGAGAATGAATCTAATGAGACAATGGGATGGGTGAATGAGTGTTTCCAGGGATTTATCAATTCATGCATTCAAGGACACAGGCTGACCCATTGTAACAATGAGATGTACAAGACACTATGTTGAAAATGAACTTTACAACTTGGGGTGGGAGAGGAGGAGCTGGGGAGGTGGAGAGGGAAGGGATGGTAGGGAAAAAGCAATGCTCGATAGGAAATGTTCTCATTACCTTACTCATGTAACTGTTAACCCTCTGTATCTTTACAATAAAAAATATTAAAAAGGATACATTTAAAACATTTTTATTTGAACAATGTTGTTTCATTAATTTTAAATTCTGGCACTCTTGAAGGGTTTCCAGGATGGATTCTTTGCCGTAGCATTTGTACCTGATGATTCAAGGTCTCGATGAATGGCTACCAGAAGTAGCCATATCCATAGATGTGATCTCTCTCCCTGTTACTTCTCTCCCTTCCAAGTGTAGCTATGAACATCTCTGATTCTGATCTCTTGGCCTTACGGTGAGAGCCTTCAAAGTCTGCACAATGTCATTCCCCCCAGAGCTGGCTGCAGAATGACCTCTTCCTTAGCCAGGACGGCAGCCTGCCACCTGCAGTACAGACTTGTGGGTGCAGCACGCAACTGGCTGACAGTGGGAGATTCAGGGCCAGACTAGCCTTTAAGCAGACTTCACATTCTAGATAGTGGCATATACCTATGGGACGATTTCTCTCCCTGTGACTTGCCTGCTATTGATACTTTATCAATATCAAAAGCTTTGTTAACTGTGGGAGCAGCATTTGTGTGGTGTCACAGTGGCTGGAGCTGAAATCCATCCCAATTCTCATTTATGTTGAGACTCGGATGGCCAGGATTCTACCTACTTATTTCTAGAGACACAGGTGTCAAAAACAAGCAAACAATTCTCCTAAGGTGCTGCAAAGCTTGGATCCTATAATTCTGTCAGCTCCTCCTTGGAAGGGACAAACATATCTCAGCATTCTTGCTCACAAAGCACATCATAGTTTATTAGCTCTATGTATTCTGCACACAGGGAAAACAAATTGTCCACAGAGGGGTAAAGGAAATCTCAGGCTCCATTTAGGAAGCTTTCTGGAACATTCCCATAGCCATAGGCCACTAGTAATTAATTGGTCTACAGCCAGTATGGTAACATGAGGAAAGTATATGGATTTGACGGCCATTCATCTGGAAAAACCAAAGAAGAGTCATGCACTTTTGGATGTGTTGGCCAGGCAAGTAGGTGGACCCATATGCCTCACCTGTAACTCCTGACCATATTGCAAAATACTCTAATCCCTCCTGAGGGAACAGGGAGAAACATGTATCAACCAGCATTCCATACTTCTGTCTGTGCTGAGCCCTACTGGGCTTCACTCTATATAAAGCAAGCTCCTGAACCAAGCAATAGGAGAGTATGGTTTGGTGAGAGTGGTTCTGCAAGGTTGCAGACAGACTGAGTATTTCACCCAGGCTGGTGCTACACTGAGGTAATGGAATTTAAATTTTACCTCAGCTCTAGCAAGTGGTTAGGGCAATATCTCCATTAAACTTGCTCAGAGACTTACAGTTGTCAGATAATAGAGACAGAATTAAAATCTGAGCTTGTCTGGCTCCCAAATCTTCTTTTTTCCCACTCCACAACACACTTTTGACATTTGTACTTACAAAAATGTTCCCTCACTGTTGGAGCCAAGAGAATATCATCCTTTAGGCTGAGCTGCCTTAACATGGTCAAACATGCTGGAGTCAAATTCACATTCACTTATTCTGGACAGTGTACACCATTGTAATTGTGGTTGCTTTTCTTTGAGAATATATATATATATATATATATGTCAAGGGCCAAGAGCTGGTACTCTGTCAAAAAAATTTCAAATGCATTGACATGGCTGATAGATGGGGCAGTTAGATTGTTCGTTCCTCATAAATTTTGCTTCTTCTCTCATGGAACCTGTGATCATGTGCTGTGATGAGCTTCTGGGTGACTAGACAAGCCTTCTCATGACATCTTCAGGTTCTTGACTACCTCCATATTACTGACAGAAACATATTTACCAGACAAGGGAGTTATGGCATGGATCCATTTTCATTCTACCTGTGTTGGTCTTTTAAAAAACACGTTTTAACTTATCTTGATATTTCAGCATCTACAAATCATGGAGAACTTATGATCATATGTGGGCATTGGGATACTGTGTGCTGGCCTGAGGATGAAGGGAGGGAAGTTGATGGGATTTTGAAAGCCCAATAACCTCCCAGAGACTAGAGAACCTATTCCCCATGGCTCTTTATCATCAAGACACTACTTTTATGATGCTGTCTCCATGGTGACTTACATGTCTATTTTCTTTGGTGAATAAGAATGCAGCATTTCAAATTCCCCATTCTCATCAGTTAGATTGTTTTCACTGTATAACGCTAGTAATAGGAATCCTTTTTTTAAAAAAGGCACTGGGGATTGAACACAGGCCTTGCACTTGCTAGGCTGATGCTCTCCCAGTGAGCCATGCTTCTGGCCCTATTTTTCAATGGTTATTTTTGGACTCTTGAAAAATGCATCTCAATCAATAGCACCCCTTCTATCATTCTTCTCCCCTCCCCATCCCATCCCTACATTAAAGTTCTAAGTTCCATTTTTTAACAAAATCATTTCTCTGTGGCTCTCTGACTCCTCCGGCAACTATCTCCAAGGCCAATGGATTTATTCTGCCCTCTGATCACATTCTCTTAGCTTCACCCAGGCCATTTTCACTTCATTATCTTCCTCAAGGTGTTTTCAGCTGTCAATGTGCTTTATGTTAGAATGAGGAGGGTAACCCTTTAGGATAACTGGGTAACAGACCAAGTTGTAAAGAACCCTGGGAGCCTAGGTTATAAGACACAGACTTCACACCTCTACCAGCCCAGTGGCTTGTGTGATTGGAAGGAGGCAGCGTTAAAGGTGCCTTACTGGAACTCAGCCTTACTGGAAGATAATGATGTCCATCTAATGAGGTGTGGAAAATAAATTGAATAAATACACAATGCTTGACATGTATACTCATAAATATGGCTTCTAATCATGAGTTTTATATTTCTACCAAGAGCACCATGTTTGTACAGTGACCCTACGGAGCTCACTCTTGTTCTCGTCTTAGCCTACTCATCCCTTTCCTGTCCTCAGATTGTATTACCCCTCCACATTGTTCACCCCACTATCAATATTTATGCAGACAAGTCTTCCTCTTCAGGTCTTGACCATTGTGACAGCTGGCAGAACTGATTAAGAACCACATTCATTCCTGAAGTGTGTATTGAACACCTAATAGGTATACTGTGTGTGGTGCTGAGGCGGGAGCGTGGGGTGGTTAGCAAAGACAAGGCTCCTGTTCTCATGGTGCTGATGTTATTGAGTGGTGGAAGATAAAAAGAATAGTTAAGTGTACAAGAAAAATTTACTGGGGAAAATGTATGCAAATACTAAAACAGGAGGTTCCATTAAGTAGGTGTCTAGGGATGATCTATCCTTGAAGGAGCTGATTGAGCGGAGGACAATAAGGAGAGCAAGATCTGAGAGCAGAGCATTTCAGGCCCAGGCAACAGGTTGATGTAGGTCCTTGCATGAGAAGAAGCTTGCAGAGAGCAAGCTCATGCAGTTTCCTGTGAATCAGAGAATAACCCAGCAGGGCAAGATGCAACCAACCAATGAAGAAGGCCGGGTCTCACCTTCTAGGACTATCAGATCATGATGAACACTGGATTTTAAGAGGTTTGATACAAACACAGCAAATTTGCCTTTTTTAAAACTCACTTGGCTGCCCATCTGACAAATAGATTGATGATAGCAGGAGTAGAAGAAGGAAGAAGTCAGAATGGGAATGGAACACAAGGAAAATGCCCACAAAATACATAGGGAACCATCCATATCCATTCTCCTGTGGAAATTTCCAACCTCCCCAGTTTCAGTGCTACCATAATGTATTTTGTTTTCTGACTCTGATCTGAGTAACTCTGGTTTTCACAGCTTTCCTGTCCCCAGATTTTTCATTGACTACTGTGCTTCCTTAGTGTGTACTTTTCACTACTTACTGATTTTATACATTATCTATAATACAGAGTTAACAAGCAAGCAAGCCATAGCATAATGTTCTGGGCAATGTACCCAACTAGTCTGCCAAGATGGAAATTCTGTTAGAACGGGTCTCCTGAACCTTGTAGCATTTGACACAACTCTTAACATAGAGTTGAAATTGCTTACTGATTGCTAGAAAGCATGTGTCACTGATATTTGTCTCTTCTCTATTTTTCTTGTACGAGGAAGGATGATTATCTGTCAATATTCATTGTATTGTTAAAACAATATGCAATGCATTAATCATCTCTGAGATAACCAGATGAGGCATTATCACAATCTCCTCCTATTATGCTGAGATAATTTCACTTGCTTTGCAGTTTATGAAGCAATAAGTGGCTCCCATCTGTTGATGAACATATTTCTAAGAATCATTTAGTCTTGAGTATGGAATACTTGAGGGGAAGTTAAATTGTAACTTTTTTATATTAAGTGTCATCTTTGTAACAGAATCAAAATTGGAAGCATGTGTTCAATTTTGGTCTTTCATTTTCAAAGCTTTAGGTCAGGCAAGTAATTAATTTCATTTGTTTACAAAGTAGATTATGCCTAATAAAATCTATTTTGTTTATGGTCATATTGTAGTTAATCCCTAGCCTTAGAAAATGGGAGAAATCCGATTGGCTAATCATTCTACATAGTAAATTACATTATTCCACATTCACAGAACATTGCCTTAATTGAATTATCCAGTAATCGCATGATGAAAATATTCTCTTTTAATACACTTTGGGCAAGGCATGCCAGTGATGAAACAATGAAGAATGTTGTTTATTCCATTTTTGTTTGATGATTGACCACAGAATGTAATGTAACACTTCTGTGGATAACTTTTTCCACATTAAAGCTAATAAGGACAAGGTAGCTTTTATAGGGTACTTCCTGATACTTTGAGTTTCACTGTTTGTGGGCATTTCTTGTCCTTCCTAAACATTTGTTTTTAAATAAATGCTACCCTGTAAAAATCAAGATTAAATCAATTTTGTTTCATTTTATGCATGATAAAAGGGACAATTGTGGTCACTTTCTCTCTGAAACAAGAAAAGATGAATCCAAGGAGTGTTGTTCTGTTCTTTCGGCATTCTGATGAACTCCAAGAGGCATCTCTTCAGCAAAGTGCAGATAGACACAAGTGACTAATACATCTGGAAGACCACGGATGGATATAACAGATGCAAGGTTCCTCCCTGGGGGATGCAGACCTTATAGATAACTCAGATGCTGCAGAATTGGGCTGTTGTTGATAATCACTACTTCTTAAAACACAGATTATGTCAACCAGCAGTTTTTATCCAAAAAATGATGACTAATCATCAAATGTGTCTTTTACACAACCGTAGATCAGAGCAGGTTTTCACTTGTTAGAAATAATTTTTCCAAGTCTTTCCATTTCCTAACAAATGGGCAATGCAATTCTTTTGGATGGAGGCATAGAATTATATTAAGTGAAGAAAGCCAGGCCCGAAGAAATATAGGTCCCCTGGTTTCCCTTATTTGCAATAACTAGTATATGTCTGAGTCAAGCAGAAAAGGTCAGATAAGTTGATGTTAGGGAAATGAATCCTAAGATATGTATT
>NW_012267241.1:16102105-16126811 GCF_000151885.1 Dipodomys ordii | reverse complement strand
GAAGGGATGGGAAGGGGAAACAAAGGAGGAGGCTACAATGCTTGATAAGAAATGTACTCATTATCTTGCCCATGTAATTGTAACTCCTCTGTACAGTATTTTCACTATAAAAAAAAAGAAATAAAAAAGGGCTTACTGGAAACCGTCAATCACTTTTCTTATGAGAAAAAAAGAATAACATGGGTGCAATGGTTTAAATGTAGACTTAAGTATTTTATTTGAGAATGCATATTTAGACATGACAATGATTCTGTGGCCTATTTGGCCTTAGCTCCACACTAACAAGTGAATGGAAGAAGGTGGTGTCTGAGTTAGTGAATCCTGAAGAGTCTCTGGTTCCTATGTTCCTAGACTTCAGCTATTGTGTTACACAGTGATAGAAAAATCCAAAATAATGGCAATCAAATTACTGTTATAAATGCTAATATTGTTATTAATGCTAATAATATTTCCTAAGCTGAAAGTTTTCAGCTACATGCTTATTTTCAGGGACAGATGGTATTAAGTAGAGAGGTAGATGATTAGAAAAATTCCAAAGACAGGAAGAAAGAGAAAAGAAGCAGACAGAACAGAAAATTATGCATGGGGTAGCACTGACAGATTGGCTAATAGCATCTGAAGTGATGTGACTGTTTTAGTACACGATATGTTAACCATTTTTAACATTCATTTTTAATAGAGGCTGCATTTTCAACACAGAGTTTCTATACATTTTATTTTCTTACACTCACACACATTTACCATAATTATTATTAACAGTAAGAAACTTCTAAGAGAGTTTTAAAAAAGTAAAATGCTTTTTTGAAAAAATAAGAGATCAAGCGAGCATTTCATAGTGGGTTAGAATTGGTTTCATGCTTTACTTTACATTTCCCATCTGCGGGCTTTATCTGGGAAAAATTGCCAGTGAGCAACAGATTATCCCAATTGTATGTATGTATTTTAGTGTTTAATCACTTTTCAGGAGATAGTGTTCTCTTAGACCAGATTTCCTTTTTCTTTTAAATTAAAAAAAAGTAATTTAATGCTCAACAGGGCCCCCAGAGTAAGTTTCATGCTCACCTTGGTTGGTTAAAAAAACTTGGGAAAAGAAATGTTCTGCAAAGTGGTCTAACCAAATGCTTCAGCGTTGATGTCATAATGGGGGTCATTTAACTAACAACAACTTGCAGAGGCCCTAGTCCATTGTTTAACACAATGGGTTTCAGAAAGGGTTCAAAATAAGATAGATTTGGATAGAATCTTCAAGTACAGGTCCACAAGGCTACAGACAATCATATCTGCAACTCATGCTGTAGAGGTGAACAGCTGGATTTCATTCATGCAAGTGGCAGTTTACCACTTGCATGATCACAGGTGGGGTACGAAACCTGACGACGTTTGAATCCCTTGGTAATCTGCCTCACAGGGTTATGGCTGTGAGATTTAAATGTGATTTTTTCTTCATCTTTAGCATCATATGCACACACAGAAAGCTCACCAAGCATTTAACAATAATTCTATTAGCTTTGTGCTAAGCATAGAAATTCGATCATGAATTTCTATCTGTATAAAAATGGGGATTAAATGCTGATCCTCAATAAATGATATTGATAATTGAATGAACAACAAAAACCATTGTCTGTAATTGTTTAGAAACATTTTGAATGATCCTGTGACAAGTATCTATGTATTTGATTGCTAATACTTACCATTGCATTTATTCCAATAATTACTTTCATCTTGATGTTTATGCTTTGAAAACACCTCATCCTTTCCATGTCTTGTCATTCTAGATATTACTGCACAGAAATGCTTACACAATACTTTAACTTTCTTGGTTTCTGAGTGGAAAGGGGAGCCTTTAACATTTATACCTAAGTATTTCCTAGGTAAGGAGACATCTGACCTTTAGTAAAGAGCATTTTAAAATAAATCTTCCTTCATTAGCCATCATCACTGCCACTTTTTGTTCTGATTGACTCTTACTTTGAAACATTTTAAAAAGTTAACTTTAGGTAGCTGTATAAAAGAGTTGCCATTTAACAAAGTAGATTATAAATACAGTGATCATTGTCACCCTTTTCAACATTCTCATCCATTTTGCCCACACTCATCCCTTCCCTCACTCTTCTTAATTTTATAAGATACATTGAATTCTTGACTTCATTCTATTCCCCTCTATTCCCTTGCCCCTTGATCTTACCCTTTTCAAGTACCTATTTTCTGGTGTTTATTTTGTTGAACTTTGACTTTGCCTTTTCAAGGAATTATACTATTTGAATTCTCCCTACAATATACCATTTTTTAGTGAATATGCTTGTGTACTCTTTTATACTCTCCAACATATTTACATCTAAGTTTATAAGTGAACTGTAGCTTCAACTTATGAGGGAAAACATGCAACATTAATCTCTCTGGACCTGACTTCACTTAATTTTTTTTTCAGGTCTCTTTGTTTCTTTCAAATGATACAATATCATTATTTATGATGAATAAGTAATGAATTTTCTTGATCTATTCAAGAAAATTTTCTCAATCCATTCATTTTTTGAGAGGAATCTGGCCTAATTCCATACATTGACTATTGTGAATAGTGTTGCAGTGAACATCGTTGTGTTGATAGCTTTACTGTATCCTGGCTTGCCATCTTCTCAAGAAATGCCTAGGAGTGGAATTGATAGATCATAGGGTAGTTCTACATTTAGTTGTTTTTTTCTGTTTTTTCAGGAACCTCCATACTGAATTTCCAAGTGGTTGACCAAGTTCACATTCTTGCCAACAGTGTATTAATGATCCTTTTTGGCCATATCCTAGCCAGTGTCTTCTATTTTTTATTTTTTTTTTAATAATGGCCATTCTAAAACTGAGGTGTGGTGGAATCTTAGTGTTTTTTAAGTTCCATTTCCTTTACAGCCAGAGATAGTTCTTCTGAGAAGACTCTTTTTAGATCATTAAACCATTTATTAACTTGTTTATTGGTTCTTCAAGAGTTTAAAATTTTAAGTTCTCTGTGTATTCTGGATATTAGGCCATTGATGTATAGCAGGAAAAATTCTTCTCCTATTTTGTATGGTGTCTTTTTAACTTGTTAGTTATGTCCTTTGCCATGCAGAAACTTTTTAGTTTGATGCAATCTCATTTTTGAAGTCTTTGTTTAAAAATTCGGTATGTTTCTGGATCTTTACTCAGAAAGTTTCTTCCTGTGCCAAGGAGTCCTAATATTTCTTCTATTCCTTCCTGTAATTGTTTTATGGCTTCAGGTTTTGCTTTGAGGCCTTTGATCCATTTAGAAACACAAAAGGCCTCAAATCATAAAAGCAATTCTTGGCCGAAAAAGTACTGGAGTTAAAACAATACCAAACTTCAAACTTCACTACAGTGTTACAGTTATGAAAACACCTCAGTACTGGCACAAAAAATAGGACCAATGGAAAAATAGAAGACTCAGAAATAAAACCACAAACCTATACCCATCTGATATTTGATAAGGGGCCAAAAACATAAGCCTTAAGAAAGATAGCCTCTTCAACAAATAATGTTGGGAAAACTGGATATTCACATGCTGAAAACTGAAACTGGATCCTTTTCTATCACCTATACCAGCATCAGAAACTTCAATGTAAGACCTAAAATATTTTTTTAATTTTTAATTCAAACGAAAGTTGAGTAAGCAGAGGGGTTACATTACATGAATGTTAATGACTGAACCCTAATATAGTATTGAAAGTTTTTTATTTGTTTTTACCCTTCCCATCCCTTCCCATCCTCCCTCCCCCCCAATCCTCCCCCCCCACTCCAGCAAGTTGTAAAGTTCGTTTTCGACATGACAACTTGTACTTCTCATTGCTGCAACAGGTCCACCTGTATCCTTATTTAAACGACTTGTTTTTCCCCTTCCCCTCCACAAATTATACTGACATCAAATACAGTGAAAGCAGGGGTTATACTGTGGGGGAGGGACATACAAAGCAACAAAGAAATAATCTTATAATTGCATTAGAAACAAATGCATGAAAAACAAAAACATTTAAAATACATATCTTAGGGTTCATTTTCCTAACATCACCTTATCTGACCTTTTCTGCTTGACTCATACATATACTAGATATTGCAAATAAGGGAAATCATGGGACCTATGTTTCTTTGGGCTTGGCTTACTTCACTTAATATAATTTTTTCCAAGTCTTTCCATTTCTTAACAAATGGGGCAATGTCATTCTTTCTTCTAAAATATTTTTTAAGACACACAAATTGGATAGCTTTTCATAAATGTAGCTTCTATTTCTATCAACCAGCATTCCAAGAGAACTAAGGGTTTGTGGGATCTTTACCAGCTCTGGGAGTCCTGAGGCCACAAAGAAAAACCAACTTGAAGTCAAAATTGGCTCCTTGAGTTCATGGTTATTTTGATAACAATAGTGTAAGGCAATGCCATCCCACCTTACATTTAGAAGTTGTAAAGTTCACAATCCATTGGAAACGCAGTCATGAATGGCTTTGGCATGCTCTCATTCATAAAAGAAATCAGATAATCTTGATCCAAGCATACTTTTAAATGTTACTCAAGCAATGTGGGATATGGCTATAAAAGCAGGATAAAAGTATGGCTTTCCTGAGTGGTCAAATAGACATTTAGAGGGACAGCAGAGCAGAAGTTGGACTTACAAGGAGGATGCCTGCATAGTGGCTGCACCTGCTCCCATTAAGGATGGGGATGTCTTGATAAAGGTGTTCAGGTTACCATGCGTGCAGGTTCTTCTACTCATGCATTACTCTATGGACTCTAAATGACTAGGACAGTCTCAGAACCACTCCAAAGTATGCCCACCCCTTGAGCTTACCCTTTTTATCCCCAGCAGGAGAGAAGTATATAGGAGAGAACAGTGAGACAACACATCCTCCAACTTTGCAGGATGTGATGAAGATACTGAGAATTCAATGCTGCCACTTTCCCTGGTGTCCCATGGCACAGGCTGTGAGATTAGCCCCAGATTGGCCCACTGTACTTGACTAGAGGGCCCAATTCTCAGATCCTTTGTATATTAGATTGGTTATCAGACTTTAAAACATGAGGCTGGGAGGGAAGGGAAACAAAAAATATGTCTTTGCATTTTTGTGCTTGTAATATTAAACCTTTGTAAAGTATATGCCTTTCTTGATTTGGTCAAAGGGTTGGGCTCTGACAGAATTCAAGTCCAATACCACACATCTAAGATTTCTTGAGGATGTGGTTTCAAATCTGTACTAACAAGTTTCTGGGGTGAATAGAAGGCAGAGGCAGGTGAATAATCACTGCTAACAGTGGGGAAGTGCTTTATGTACTTAGCAATTAGAGGCTACATGCACAAAGTTGCCAGCTTGTTATTAAGGGTAGATTTGTGCCTTGCAAACAGATAGGTTGACGTAATGCAAGAGGTCCTTAAACTCGTTTTGCTGACAAATATAGTGACTCTCTACCTGAGCAATTATGTTAATTAGGAGCAAAATAAAGGTGAGGCATCCCACCTTCCTCCATTTTGTGCCTATACACTTTGCCCTGCCCCATTCTTTCTTGCAATCATTTTGTAACCATCTTGGAAGTCAAGAGAGTAAGACCATCTCACAGGCATCAACGACTCTTATCATAACCAGGCCCTACTTGTTCCCTTGACAATGACTATCAGGGCACCTCCGGTCACCTGCATACCTTTACCTCACACTTCTGCTTCTCCTATGCAACCTAAGACACCTATTGGTACCTTGAAGATGGCTGAAAATAGACTAAGTTCTACCTTATTTTGGTTTGCCTGTGCCATATAATTTGGCAAATAGCTGGACCAAGCAGCTGGATTCCCCGGTGTGCACCTGGAGTCAGAAACCTCTAGGTTCACTATTCCTCCTTGTTGTGAATGCAGTAATATTTGAACTTGAGATATTTACAGATGTGGTCAAGTTAATATGAGTCCATTATTGTGGTCTAAGCCAGCATGGCTGTCCTCCATATTGGAAGCCGACAGAAGCCGAGGAAGGACAGAGACCGGAATGATGTAGCTTCAATGCTAGCTATGGCTGGCCATCACCAAATCTAGGGAAAGGCAGGGAAGAATCCTTCTCTCCTGTGGGTTTTGGAGGGAGCATGATCCTCTTAGCCTCTTGTCTTTGGATATTCAACATGTAGAATTGTGAGACAATTTCTGTTTTTTTTTGGGGGGGGGGATCCGGTCGTGGGGCCTGAACTCTGGGCTTGGGCGCTGTCCCTCAGCTCTTCAGCTCAAGGCTAGCACTCTACCACTTGAAAGCCACAGCGCCACTTCTGGCTTTTTAATTTTGCTTATGTGGTGCAGAGGAATCGAACCCAGGGCCTCAGGCATGCAAAGCAAGTGCTCTACCACTGAGCCACCTTCCCAGCCCCAAATTTCTGTTGTTTTAAGTCACCCAGTTTATAGAAATTTATTCTGGAGTTCCTGGAAAGCTGAACATTGTCCCAGTGATGTACTCAGGGAGTCTGGTCTCTGAACCACGTGATCAGTGTAAGCAAGATTTGTTCAGAGACAGCTCCAAACATCATGAATTTCTATCCACAAGAAACAATCTCTTATCCTGTGTTCCTCTTCATCACCTCATTGCACAAACACAAGGTATTAATTCACTACGGACTGCAATTATCTGCTATATAAAGGAGTAAAACAGAAGGTATTCATTTACTAGAAGTTTCCATTGTCTGCTTTATAATAAGACAGGTTCCAAAAAGTTAAAAGGTTTTTACATTTAGTTTTCCTATTTTCATGTTGATCATAGTTTAATTTGGCTTTGAAAGTTTTTCTTTTTTGGTTAGTATTTTAAGGTATTCACTTTAATCGACCACAGTACAAGTTCTCCAGAAAACCTATAGATTTCATCTCTACCAGTAACATTTTCCAGATAGGAAATTATTATAGCATTGAAGTGCCAGAGACAGCTGAAAGCAATGGGTCATGCATCCAGCCCATTGTGGGCAGGAGCTGCCAAGTAATTCTCCGCTCACTTTTTTTGTCTACTTCTTATAAACAAGCTGTGTTCACAAGTTACTTTTTAAAAGCATGCTGATTTCCCCAGTGAATCACACAGAAAAGAATCTAGCATGCCCTCCAGAGTATTCAAAGAGTTGTTTGTTCTTAGAGCTCAGGTGTGGTAAACTAACTGGAGGCTAAAAAACCACACTGGATATTGGCCAGCAGGACTGCCCTCCTTTCTAGCTTGAATCTGAAAGTTGGTGTACAATTTAGCCTGCCTACAAGAAGAAAGAAAGAAAGAAAGAAAGAAAGAAAGAAAGAAAGAAAGAAAGAAAGAAAGAAAGAAAGAAAGAAAGAAAGAAAGAAGAAAGAAAGGAAGGAAGGAAGGAAGGAGAGGGAAAGAAAGAAAAGGAAGAAAGAAAGAAAGAAAGAAAGAAAGAAAGAAAGAAAGAAAGAAAGAAAGAAAGAAAGAAAGAAAGAAAGGAAGGAAGGAAGGAAGGAAGGAAGGAGAGGGAAAGAAAGAAAAGGAAGGAAGAAGAATGGAAGAAAAGTTTTGAGAAAGAAAGAGGGAGGAAGGAAGAAAGAAAAAAGAAGGAAGAAGGGAGGATTCAATTTTCAATTTTAATTTAATTACACAATCTATAGTGTCCTGTGGAAGGTTTTAGGGGCTAGCTTAATGCTTGCCAGTGTTCCATTTTGCATTTTTGTTGATAAAGATACTATACTGATTATTCAGAGTGAGTTTTGAAAAATGTCTCAAGAGCCAAATTCTTTTGGTAGCAGAATGATTTGAGAAAGGAAATTACTTCAAATTTTCACTTTTTACCATAATTTAGATAAATTAGAGATGAGGGATGCTTCTTTGGATTTTATAGTTAGATCTGAAAGCAGATCTCTAATTGAAAGAATGGAAGGAAATTCTGTTGGAGTATTAGAAATACTGGCTGACTAGGTACTGGTGGCTCACGCCTGTAGTCCTAGCTACTCACGGGGCTGAGATCTGAGGATTGAGGTTCAAAGCTTGCCTGGACTGAAAAGTCCTCATCAGACTCTTATCTCCAATTAGCCACTAGAAAACTGGAAGTGGCACTGTGGCTCAAAATGATAGAGCACTAGCTTTGAGCAAAAGAGCTCAGGGACAGCACCTAAGCCCCGAGTTCAAGCCCCAGGACCTACCAAAAAGAAATGCAAACTGGTAGACAAGGAGTGTGCAATGCAACTATGTTTTCTGAGAACAATGGTATAAATAAAATGGGAAAGCCATCTTCTCTTGTGTTAAAGTTCAAATTTCACTCTTTCATTAAAGCTGGGAACTATTAAGATTGTATTTGGCATCAGGTCAGTATTTAAGAGGACGAGTAAATATTTGGTGTTCAGTTTTGTTTTCTATAATATTCTATTAGTTTATCCAAATATACAAAGAAGGAACAAAATACGGGAAATGAAAAATCTCCCTTAAGAGCAGCCCTCACTTTATTTTGGAACCATTGTTTTTACTTAATTGAATTAATGAGAAAACAAATCTCTTTATAAGGAAAAGTACTCTCCTTGTGACTTAAATGGAAATGCCAGCAGGAAATTTTACAGGTTAACTGTGCTCAGCCTTGTGAGTGTACACAGTAAATGAAAATACAATAATGAACTAAGTTAAGAAGGTAAATGAGCTATGTGAAAAGGCCACCTGATTTAGCTATTTCACAATGATGATGTTCTCAAGTTTTAAGTTGGCCGTTCTTGCAAGTCAGTTTAAACAATTGTATTCCAAGGGCAAAAGACAGTTGATAAGCACTTGATTCAGCCTTCTGGCCTTACAGTAGAGTCCATTAATCAAATGAACTTGTGATGGTTGAAGCTTGATGAATTGCAGGGTATCTGGTTCAGAACTTAATATTGGCAGATGGACAATGGTAACTAGAAGTGGAGCTGTTTTGGGGTGCACTGGAGGACTTTGAAAACATCTCCTTGTCATGTACAAATGTAGATTTTCCACTTTCCTCCTTGGTGAAGGTGAGTTATAATTTATACCAGAGACATAGAGATTTGCATCTGTGAGTGAAATCTAAGCAGTAATTTTGTGAAAGGCCAGTGTCTGCCTTCTCAGTCTGGTGCACAGGCCACAGGTGGAGACTTTGTAGCTCAATGGGCCTACAGAAGCTTCAGGTAAGGTGGACACTGTGGGATTCTGGGGAAAGCCTTCCCTGGTTCACACCCATGTGTGGTTATATGCCTTAACTTCCTTTGAAAGTTATATAGAAGGACTCCATGTATCTGAAAATGTAAACACTAGACCAGTATGAAGACTGGTTAAGGAAAGAGTGTAGCAAATAGGAAGATGCCAGCTAGATGGGAGGAGACAGGAAAGACCAGGATGGAAAGTTTAGGGGAAAGTGATATTCAGCTGGGTGGATTCACACGTGAGAAGATCACAGTCACTTGGATCTAGGGAATAATAGAAAAAGTTTCGATTTTCTGCCAAGGCTGTGGCCACAGTATGGTTAGAGGGACATGTATGTATCAGGAATGCCACAGTCCACTAGTCTCCTGTTTGCCATTTGGAGTGGGATGGGGCAAAGGAAAGGAATAGTGTTGGAGACAGGTAAAGAAAGTCAAGATCCTTCACAGTTGGCTGACTCATTTGTTCTCAGATCCAAAAATATATACATTGCTCATATCTAACAATCAGCATAAATCTTAACTTGTATAAATGTTTACACATTGACATTTGAAATAAAATTCTATGTTATAGATTATGAGAATTAAAGAAATACCTGGTTGGCAATATGCTCCTGGAGTTTTTCTGTAATCACTGAAAGAGAAACAAAAAATAAATTTTATATGAAAGCATAAAAATCAATTAAAACATGCATATTGACTGTTCTGTTCTCAGTTGGAACTCCAATAGCAGGGTTGTATTACAAAAGGACATTTGAAATTATTCCAATAATGTGCGTATGTGGTGGTGGGGGTGTGAATCAAAGCCTGAAAAACTGTATTGGCCCAGATAACAGAAAATGGAAGGGAAATCCAATAAGACTGAAGAGAACTTTATACAACAGCTTGTCAACATGTTTCCAAAAAATGAAACACTATGGAAGTTTATACCTAACCAGAGTTTATGAACTCTTGAGAGCCAAACAAGGAGATCTGAGGTGTTGATGGCTACTGCACCATTTTTGCTTGTTTTCTTTTGTTTTCTGCCTCATCTTCCCTTGCTGGGTTTACAGATATGGGCCTTGATGCTGGCAAGAAGTGATACAGAAAAATAATCTCTTTTATCTGGGGAATGACAAAGACATGCTAATACTTTGTTGGTACAGAATTCTTGGAGATGGAAATATAAGTAACAGTTCTGTAGATGGTAAGTTGGTTGGGATAGAAGAAAAAATTCAAGATTATGTCTGAAAGGTCATAGAGGGACATAAATAGTAAGGATTCTAAAATATTGAATGTCATTCATTGTTGCATGTCTAAAAGAGGCCAATGCCATATCCATTTTAAAAAGAATGAAATAGAAGTCTTAGAAATGATAAATGAAGTAGAAGTCTTAGAAATGATAAAGAACCAACCACCTGAAAAGTATGGAAAATGAAATATGATAGCAGGGATTTTCCTTTTTGTGTGTGAACAATTCAGTATGTTACATACACTCTATGAAGCATGCCTTTTTAGATTAGCTTAATTTTAATTGAGATAATTGTAGAGTCATGTGTAGTTTTAATGAACAGCAAAAAAGGATAATTTGTATCTTTTCCTCAATTTCCACCAGTGGTAACATCTTGAAAAGCAAGACTCTTATTTAAATGGAATAGGAAGTGGATATATGTAGCATGTAGCCTTTTGCGATTGGTGTATTTCACTTAGTATACTTCTCTAGGGATTTATCCAGATTGATGTGTTTATCAGCAGTGTGTCCCTTTTTCTTGCTGAGTACTATTCCATGGTTATACCATATTTTAACTATTCACTTAAGAACATCTGGGTAGTTTTTAGGATTGGGCTACTATGAATGAAGTTTCTTCAGACATTTGTGTGTAAAGATTTATTTCTCTGGAGTAAATAGTTAAGGGGACAGTTGTATGGTAGTTGATATTTAGTTGTTTAAGAAACTGTCAAATATTTTAAAGCTATATGAAGAAAAACTTACTCACCAACCAATAATAAGCTAAGCTTATTATTATTTGCTAAGCTTTGCACTAGCTTCCAATACGTTGAAGATAGCTGCTCCTGAGTCTAGCTCTCTTATGAAAAGAGAGTTTGTGAATTAAAAGAAATTATTAGATTTCCCATAAGAGGGCTTGAAATTGACTTCTCATGAAATCTGGACCATAACAAATACTTTGTATTAGTTCCTAACAGATTCTTTAAGTACTTTTTTTTTTTTGTCAGTCATGGGGCTTGAACTCTGGGCTTGGGTACTGTCCCTGCACTCTTCAGCTCAAGGCAAGCACTTCACTGCTTGAGCCACAACGCCACCTCTGGGTTTCTAGTGGTTTATTGGAGATAAGAGTCTCACGGCGTTTCTTGCCCAGGCTGGCATTGAACCGAGATCCTCAGATCTTAGCCTCCTGAGTAGCTAGGATTATAGGTGTGAGCCACTGGTGCCTGGCTTAAAAGTATTCTTATACCAGGGATCAAAAGTTCCTTTGTTTGGTTATGTTTTATACAACAGCTTTAATTCATAGTACTTTATTAAGAACATAACAAGTATTCCTAATTCTGGGATCTGAAATAAAAGATAAAGGTAACTCTAGACAACTTAACTCATCATTTTTACTTTTCCAGAGGAGCAATGACAGTCTAACCTGTCCTTTTAGTCTGAATTTAGCCAAGGTTCCATTTCATTAACTGCCATTTGCTAAAATCAAATTTTGTGGTATAGCTACAGTGAATATACATAACTTTTCTAAGATTCATATGACATTTCATTATATACTATACATAAACTTTAAAAAAATCACATTGTGGATATATAAGTAGAAACACTTTGTGTGGAATCTGATGCCCTGAGTGATGGTTAGGACTCTATGCACAAGCCTGGCTCACCAGATTGGGTACAAATTTCCTTGGCAAATATTCAGAGACAGTATAGAATTGAGTGAATCTGTTCCCAGTAAGGAAGAGGTAAGTGGCAGCAGGTGAGATGAGTGGCAGGGACCCTGTCCACGTACAACTCAGGCAACAAGGGAAGAACCCCCATGTTGGAAGACTGAGGGCAGAGACTGAGCAGCTTCAGGGACTGAGGGCCAACCAGTTAGCGAGTTAGCGGAGGAACAGGGTAATTCAGGAGGTAGACAGTTCATATCTGTAAGTTACAGCTACTCACATATGAGAAAAAAATCTCTTCCTTTGAGCTATTGCAATTCAAATAAATTCACATATATTATCATATTACTATTCTGTCGTCCTTGTGATTATGATTGTTACTAACAGTCCTGTTTTTCTCTTGCTTATGGACAGTCTCAGCCTAGTGCAGATATACATATTTTTCAGTGCTTGCAAGAAAACAAGAGGGAATCCCAAATCTAAAAAAACAAAGACCAAAAAACAAAAATCACAAAAACCTAAATCACCCTTGAGTTTATCCCACTCATATGTGAAAAAGAGAATTTAGAGAGATAAATTTTAACTGTGTAAGCTTCTGCTAATAAAAGATTAAGAAGTGTGTGGTTTAGCATCTTTTAATTATTTAATTATTATTATTTTTTTTACCCTAGCATCTTGAATATACAGTGTTTGAGATCTCTCCTTGGAACAACACGATTTTGCTCAGAGGTTTGTGGACTTTGCATACTGATTCTTTCCTGTTTCCAAGTACATTTGCTTTTAGGCTATTTTTATTCACTTTAAAGGAATTTTAATAACTTTCTGTTGACAGCATGGACAGCTGGTCTTGGGAATTAAAGAAAATTCACTTGCTGACTGAGGAAGGAAGTGACATCAATGAGTTTCGGAAGTCAGCCCAGAGGGAGAAATCGGCTTGTGAGAGAGTAGCCTTTCATTGCACTGTATTTATCGAGCAATGCCTTGAGATGCAAATTGCTGTATCAATCAAACCTATGGTGCCTACCTCCAACCAACTCCGTGCAAACTGAAGGAACAATGCCCTGCAACACTAAGAAGAAAACGGATGAGGGATGCAGGAACCTAGGGGCAAAGTGAATTACAGGGCACTCAGGAACTTGTCTCTCCAGTCTATATTTCATTCTCTTTCAGGCCTCAGTTTCTTTGTCTAGAAAATGAGTTTGATGCAAACCGTTGGTAGAAGCCAGTCCGTTTCTGTGACAGATGGCTAAGAAGGCCATGTACTAATCCATATAATGGAGACATTTTATCTTGCCACTTTTGTCCCAATGAGAGCTGTAAATCGCTTTCTGTCTCCTACTGGGAGCTATCTAGAAGCAGAGGTATTTAGATGTCATCTACAGTTACTACCCTGGTCTTTTGTTTTAAAAATCTGTGTTTGTGGCTTTATAACTTCACTGTAGAGCCAGTCAACAAATCAGAGCTTTCAGCAACAACAATAGTAATACCATTTACCATCACAACGAATACCATCATTCTTATGAGAATTTCCCTTGATCTTGGTGATCCAATTTTCCATGACAGCTGAGCTGCTTGTCAATTCCTCACATACATCTGGGTTGTGTCAGGGGAGAATGCTAGTGTGAATGTGTATACACACCTGTGCATAAGAGACATGGAAATGAACCTAGGTGCATTTTACAGATATAAGGTACTAGATTAAATTGCTGACAGTTTAAGTGTGTGATGTAGAGACAGGGAAGGGGCCAGTAACAGTCAAGGAATTATAGCTCAAGTTAAAGACTACAAATCATGGGAATAACTCACTTCAGGAAATGGATTAATTTCTTGTCTTTCAGCATGTTTAGAACATTCAATCAATTTTCCGATTTTGGTCAACCTTAAGATGTATCTTGAACTAATAAAAGAAAGCACAGATGCCCCTCAATGGACAAACATACATACAGACACACACAAACACACACACACACACACACACACACACAATGGAATTTTACTCATCCATTTGAAAAAATGATACTGTATCATTTGCAAAGAAATAGAAAGACCTGGAAAAGATTTGTTAAGTGAAGTAAGTCAGGCCCAAAGATACAAAGGATGTTTGTTTTTCTTTAGAGGTAGAAGCTAGAATTAGCTTATAAGTTTGTATGTAAATACATTGGGTAGTATGCAAGTGTGTACAAATGTATTAACTGAAATATGGTAGATTCAAAGGAAAACTCAAGTAGTATAATCTCTTAGAAAGGCAAAGTCAAAGTTCAACAAAATAAACATTAGAAAGTGGGTACTCAACAGCAGTGGAGTGGGGTCCAGGGGAAAGAAGTAGACAAATGAAGAGGAGAAGAAGGGGAGAATGCAGACAAAAGTTCAATGTATATCCCACAAAATTAAGAAGAGTAAAGGAAAGAGAGGGGAGAAGACTGATGGTTGTGAATGTTGAGAGGGAAAATTGATCAAGATGCATTGTATTCATAAACTGCTTTGTTAAATGACAACTCCTCTGTACAACCACTTAATGATATGTAATTTTTAAAACTCAATGATAAAAGGAATTTCACTTAAGAAACATCTAGATAATTTTCACCTGCTTTATTTTTCAAGCCGTAGGCTTTTCAGATCATCTTCCAAAGTGGAAATACTCTGTCTCTAATAAAATTCATCCATTTGATTCTACAATTATATTTAATGAGCATATATTCTTGACATAACAATATGCTAAGTACATGCTTTAGATGCATAGAAATAAACTAGAGGAAGTGAAATAAGTTTCTCCTTCTTATACACACATACACACACATCATGCAATATACACAACAATATCAAATAAAGGAGCTATAAAATATCTCTAGTGAAATACATGTTAAGTCACATGCAAATTCGATTTAATCTTGATACAGTGGAAATGGAGTTATATTACTTTCAGATTTTACTCTTACTGACTTTGCCACTATCTGATTGTATCACCTAGCAGAATTACTTTACCTTTCAAATTTTTGCTTTGGCCTTAGTACAGAATAACCAAATGGTAACTAATTGTAACCAAATTTAGTTATATTCTTTAACTGTAACAACCAATGGGAGCAATTAAAATTTTTCGAAGGATTTTTCACAAATGAAAAAAGGGGATAGGGAAAGTGGTGGATGCTTCATAGAGGAGGCAGGATTTGATCTGGGAAGAATGTTTGTAGAAATAAGTGCAGGGCACAGTGTTTCATTCAGTAGCTTAAGCACACATGAAAGTCCAGGCTAGTAAATGAATACATTAGGAACTTCTTCTGTTGGGCAGAATTCTTCTGTTGGGCTGCCAAGTGCTCTGCATATGAGAAAATAATAATAGACAAAGTAAAAAGTCTGTGATGGGCCAGTGTCATTGAGGATTCTTAATACTTAGGGGATTATTTTGGACATCTGTTTGGCAAGGGAGGGGATGTCCTTGAGGGTTTTGAGCCAGGGAAAGATTAAAATGGTGTATTTTTTTTGAAGATTAATCTAACTAACAGTGTCATGGCTTAAGGATGTTGATACTTCTAAGAATGAGGGTGACACAGTGTGGTAGTAGAACAGACTTGACAATTCACGTGGCGGTAGAATGTGGGAGCAGGGGAGAAAGAGGAATCATAGATGATGGAGATCGTTAAGCTTGGTTACTTGGGGTAAGGTTCTCCTAATGCAAAGGTGGAAACAAAGGAACAGAATTAGTTTATGTAAGTCATTATGTTGAATAACAACAGAAATGAGATAATGAGCCCAGCCATGGTATTTGCTAGACTTAAAAAATTCCAGCAAGATACCAGAAGGAAGCATAACTAGGGTGCAGGAGAGGACTTAGGGAAACACTAGGTGTGACCCTGGATGGAAGATCCGAGCTGAAGTACAAAGAGGGAAATGAACAACAAGATATTGTAATATTTTGGTAACCCTTAGAGAATCAAATGCAAACATGACATTGTGCAAAGTGAATGAGAAGAGTCCTCTTCTCTTAAGCCACAGGGATATGTAGAAAAACCCATATACCACCAGGTTTTGCTGTTAGGACCAAGCACATTTGAAGCTGGGTTTGGGAGTGTAAGTTCTCATATTAGTTGAAATGGTCGCTTTGATCATTCATGTGATCAAATGCCTGGGGAAATCAACATAAAGAAAATAAAAGAATTTTTTTGTCTCATTGTTTCTCAGTGGGGAAGGCATGGTAGAACTATTTACATCATGGTTGCCAGGAAGTAAAGAGGGAAGAAGGGACCAGCAATAGCTTATGGCCTTTGAATGCATACTCCAATAACCTACTTCTTCCTGGGAGGTGGTTCCATCTCCTAAAGTTTTCAGAACTTTTTAAAGTATCACAAACGCCTTGGGATCAACACATAAGCAACAACATATAAGCCTTGGGAGTAATTTCATATTCAAATCATAGCATTAGTTATGGAGGTAAAAAATACTAGCCACTTTTGGCAGAAGAAAATTAACTTTTTCACTGTGAACAGGCTGATGAAAGTATGGGACTGATCTCAGAACTCTAACTAAGCTAATGACAGAGTTGAGAGAAGACAGATTTCAGTAATAGTCAAGAGTGAAGTCCAAGCAATCAGACTGGTCCAAATTTTAGTTTCCCTACTTGCTTCCTGGGTGGCCTTGGGCAGACCACATGCTTAGTTGTCCAGGATAAAGAATGCTGCTGCTTTACTCTGGGGAAACCAGCAGAGACAAGTGCAGTAGGGACTTCTAAGTTAGGAACTGGATGAGGGGATGACTCTTAAGGCTCAAGTTCTCATTCTTATGCAAAACATGCTTTGAGAAGAAAGGGTATATAGTTTTTCATTTTACTTTTTATACTTAGGTAGATTATTCTAGGGTACTTATTGTTGTAACATTGAATTCATTTTCTTTTCATTATACCCATTAGCCTTTACCAAACTCTGAAGTTAAAAAAAAATCCTTATTAAATTGAAAGATCCCAGGTCTTCTCAGCTTCTAATTCTCTCTGGTGAGCACTCAAGAGTCTCACTATACAGTCAGGGAAACATGTAAGTTACCGTCTTTTACTAGGATCCATACTTTGTTTGAAAAAAGTGAATTTCCTATTTGTTCTTTATCTTCAGAAGTGGTGAGAGATTCTAACTTTCAAAAAATAAATAAATAAATTGAGGGAAGTGGTGACATTGTCCAAAAAGAAATGTACTCATTTTCTGATTTAGGTAACTGTAACTAGACTTCTGCACTTCACCTTTATAATAACAATAAAAGTTTAAAACATTGAATTTTCAAATGGGATGGCATGCTTTATTCTGCAAATTCAAGTAAGTTTCCTACCCTCAAGAAAAAATAGAAACTCAAATCATGCCCAGACATTTTACTTGGCTAACTTAAAGAGTATTAAGGACCATAAGAAATAAGTATGGATTTTTTTTGTTAGTTTTTTCACCTATTCAATGCTAGAATTAGCAATGAGGATTGTGTATACTATGAATACTGGCCAGTCACTCAACTCTTTCATTCTGATAGACATGATATAAGAAAGATTAAGATTCTATAGCAAAAAAAAAGCTGAGGCTATAACTTTTTAGGTGGTCTTTTTGTATTGTCAGTGTGTAAGCCCATTGCATGTTTTAGGCCTGTGGGTCAAGCAGCAAAGGCCAAAACAACAACAACAACAACAACAACATAAACAAAGCAAAACAAAAAACCCACTCATTAGGTAGCTCCATATGCTATCATTTTATTGGTATCAACCTATTTATTAGATGTTTTCTTACACAGTAAACACTGGCTTCATAATTTTGATGTATTTATGTAATTTCTTTTACTTCTGTGTATACTTTGGGACATTTGGGGGGTATTTTTCTATTTGCTAGATTTACATTTCATAAGTATTCAGTAACATTCTAATTCTAGTTCTTTTTGGAGTTTAGGTAGAAGGCTTAATGGAGGTGAAATTGTACCTTAAAATCAAACTTGTAATGGGGAATCTATGAATTTTTTAGGTATTTTTTAAACACCTAATAAAGCAAATGGCAAATTTGTATTAAATCTGTGTTGGACTACAGAGTATTCCTTTTTTCTTTTTGTCTGTTGTGGGTCTTGAACTCTGGGCCTGGGCACTGTCCCTCAGCTCTTCAGCTCAAGGCTAATGCTCTACCACTTAAGCCACAGCACCACTTCTGGTTTTCTGGTAGTTAATTGCAGATAAAAATCTCACTGACTTTCTTGCCCAAGCTAGCTTTGAACCTTGATCCTCAGATCTCAGCCTCCTCAGTAGTTAGGATTACAGGCATGAGCTACAGGCACGGCGCTTTTTTTTTCTTTTTCTTTTGTAAAATTTTATTGTAAAGGTGATGCACAGAGGCGTTACAGTTACATGATTCAAGTAATGAGCATATAAATATTCTTATTTAATAAGATTAATTTTTGTTTTACATAATGAAAATGAATTAGGGTGAATATTTTACTATTAATTGGAATAAAAACTCAGTTTCTTTTTTGTGAAACATGGTTTTTGAAGATATTATTTTTTTACTTATCAGTGCATGTGCTGATTATTTTGTTTTGATAGTGATAGAAGACATTTCTATTTTTTAAATTTCTATTTGGAAAATATATAGCTCTGGACAGATCTGTTGAGGGTAATAATTTAAATGAGTAACTTAAATCCATGTATCCCTTAAACAATTTTATACAGAAATTGTTATGTGATTTCCCATTCTAAAATCTCCCATTCATCTTTCTCTCAAAAAACACACAACATGCAAACCTGTTCAGCTTTATGGTGCAAGCAAATAATGTTAATTTTGCTAGAGTACTATAGTGAGTGTGTATCTAATTGCAGTTTTTACATTTATACATACACAAGCTGTATAAATAGGAATTGAAGATGGAAATATATTGTCTCTCACTGTCTCTTTTTTTTCTCTCTCTCTTAACCAACTGAAAGTCAATAGTGTTTTGGTTGTTTGAGATACCAATCACAATTGTACAACTAGAAAATCTTTTTTTCCGTTGGCTTTGATTATATTTGCTACTTGTACACAGTTATTTCTCCTCTATTAGGAAATATTTGCTATATAAAAATTAGTCAACAGCATGGTGCTAGCCTTGGATTAAGTAATCAGATACATGATGCTTTCTCTGTAACAATACAGAGCTTAGGAAAGATCTGTTTCATAAAGGGTCTCTGAACACCACTTTTCATTTTAAATCGCTGCCTAAGGTTTCTTTCTCACACATCAGAGCACGTGTGAAATCTAAATCAGTTTTATTGATATTTAGTAGCCATGATAAAAAAATAAATCCAACACTCTTTAACAGAACAGGACTTACACAGCTGTAAAAAGAAAGCTCACTGCTGGAGTTGGGTCAGGTGATTTTTTTCAGAAGGTGTGAGGTAAAGACAGGATCAGGCTGGAAGATCATGGCAGTGCACTTGAGAAGGGATGAGCAAGTTCTAAGACAAGGCTAATGGGTTTGGTTGAAGAAGGGTACCCATTCCAGAAAAATACAGGACCAAAACTGGCTGGTTGATAGTAAGTGAGAGGGAGAAGTCATATCAGCTTGCAGGTGGAAAGAATGAGTTCTGTTGAATAGTGGTACCAACCAAGGGATACATTTTAAGAAGTAAATAAATGGGTTTTATTTCATTCCTGATTTGGGTATCTATAGGATACCTAAGGATGAAAATGTTGAGCAGGCAGATGAGCACATGGCTCTGAAAATCTAGAGAGCAGTATAGACTTCAAATTGAGATTCAGAGAGCATTGGATAGTATAATAATTACAATAATGCTCAACCATGAATGAGGGCATGACAAAAAGATTTTGGAGCTAACTTAAGGGTTCTTCACTGAAAAAATGTACATACCAAAAAGGATTATATATTTTTTATTTTGTTTCAGTCCTAGGGCACAGATCCTAGGTTCTATCTCTGAGCCTTTTTGCTCTTGATTGATGCTCTATCATTTGAACTCCAGCTCCACTTCCAGGTTTCTGATGTTTAATTGGACATAAAATTTCATGAATGTTCCTGTAGATTTCAGCCTCCTGAGTAGCTAAGATTACAGGCATGAACCACAAGTGCCTGGCAGAATTATTTGATTACAATGCAGAAAGTTAGGCAAGTGAGACTTGAGCAGATGATAATGATAGCAAGACTAGAATCTCTAAATCTCAGGTTTTTGAAACAGAGCAGTTTCAGATGTGCATCAAGTTGCGTCCATGGGAGCCAGAGGATGAAGTTGAACAGTAAGCTCATGACTAAAGCAAGTTTCCTCCTGAACCATATGACTTTTGAGTTCCACAAGCATAACCTTTAGTCCATTTTCCACTATAATGGGGTTGAAAGCAATGGTGTCAGTGAGGGGTCCAATTTTGCTTTACTGCTATTTGTTTTTAATTGTCTTATTCAATTTTTAATTGATTCAGAGGTCTTGGAAAGAATGAGAAGTGAAGCATGCCTCCCATTCTAGGATTTCATCTAGGAAAACCTGGAGGGGCTCACACCAAGCGGCATCTGTGTGTGCATTCCAGGCTGGGTAAAAAGCAATGTGAGAACATGAGAGGCCCTGGGCAGAGGGACACTAGAGAAGTTACAGCAAATCATCCAGTGCAACTCTCCTATAGTCAGCCAAGAAATATTGACATGGATGCATTTAATAAAAAATAACCAAAGATATATTCTGGAGCTATTTTATTAAAATGTACATATTTTAATGAATACATTATGAATCTTTCTTTTTGTTTCCCAGTACAAGCTTTCTATAATGATTTGTGTTACATGTACAATTAAGATTGAATTTCAAATAGATTGACAAATGTGACATAAATCTGTACTTTTAGCCTGACTATGATAATTAAACAAGCAGTATTTTCACCTGTAATATTAGCTACTCAAGAGGCTGACATATGAAGATTGTGGTTCAAAGCCAGCCAGGGCATGAAAGTCTGAAAGGGTCCCATTAATCAGCAAAAGACTACATTGGAGGTATGGTTCAAGTGGAAACTCACCATCATGAGTCCATAAGCCAAGCATTAGTGCCACAGGCAGAAGGCTTCCCAGTTTTACAACCCATTTTTGCCAAAACTAACTCGCTCCTCCACAGCAGCATTAATCTCTTCCAAGGCCATTGCTCCATGGCTTCACCTCTTAAAGGTCCCATCTCTGCTCTTTCCTGTGGACATCATGAACCTTTGGGGGACATTGTAAAGAAGTAGTCAAGCCATAGTACACATAGTACACATAGCACACAGGCTTGGCTTGCAGGTGTCAAAATCACAAGGAATAATTGTACTTCCTTCATTTGCATTTTCCTAAATTTTCCCCAACAGCTGCTGATTTAATCATAAGAGATAACAGGTCACTGAGACCTGAACTTGGCCTTATACTTGAAGGTCCATGCTCTACCACTTGAACTGCCTCTCAAGCTCCTACTGAGGATTGAATAAAACCTCATTTTATTCAAAATTATTCAATTCTTATTTTATCTCAAAGTGTGACTTGGAAGACGCACTGCTAGGCTTCTTCCTGAGATACCAGGAGCAGTGGGTTTCTTCCGAATCTGGAAGAGAGCATGCTTTAGTGAGATGAGGCTCAGTCTCCAGATACCCAGAACTCCTTATCCTGGTGAGTCATCAGAATGGCATCACCACAGTCCTGGCGCATCAGGATCTAGTGTCACAACTAGTCATAAAAGCTAAAGTTGCTGCTTATTTATGCTTTGGGTTTGTTTTTAAGACTACGGAGCATGAAAAGATTAGCTGCCTCCAAGCTCCCCCATCTGTTCAAATGGAAAACTTCACCAAGCCTGAGGGTGCTGGGCTAGAATTCAACTTTGTATTTTTAAAGACCATTAACAGCAACGGAAACAACGATGTGATTTTTTGAAATGAAAACCTCAGTTCCAACTTGTAGTGGTAGAATATAGTGATGGAGGTCCCAAGCCTGGGCTTCTGTATCAATTTCATTTACTAGTCCTGAGACTTGAAGTAATGTATGTAGCAGCTCTACACTTTGACATTTTCCTCTCAACTGGGCATGATCAGAATAATTCCCACTCATGAAGCTTTGATGGGGTAAAGTGATATTATGTATGTGGTGAAGTTTTCCATTTGAACAGATGGGGGAGCTTGGAGGCAGCTAATCTTTTCATGCTCCGTAGTCTTAAAAACAAACCCAAAGCATAAATAAGCACATACTTAGCACAGTGCCTGGCACATAGTAAGTGCTCAGTAAATGGAGCCATTACCTTGCGATTGTTTTTTTTCCCCCACTATCTCTCTCGAAAGAAAAGGAAAAATGATTACACAACCTAGGTATTTGTAGCCAGAGCAGTAAACGCGTAGTTTTTCTTTTTCTAAAGAAAATATAAACTTAGAGAAAAGCAATAAACTTCACTTAAACTAAGAAAACAGAAGTAGGAGTGAGACCTTGGTATCACTAATATATGTTAGACTGTAGTTATTAGAGTTATAAAGCTTGATAAAAATTGGAGAAAAGTCTAGACCCATGCCACTTCCTTTGCTCCATTGCTCACATTTGACTTAGCTACTGAGAAAATGGTACAATCATTTATAGATCTATCCAGATACAGCGCTTTTCTCCTCACTTTCAGGGAAGGGGAACAACAAAATGGTGAGACAAAAGATAAAGGGGGAACCTATGCAACAGTATTACCCACAAGACAATATATGGGAAAAGACCATGCAACTTGGGTGGATTGGGAGGGGGGGAAGAGGGAGAAAAATGAGGGAGGGGGTAGCAAGTTAGACAAGGAATGTAATTACCACCTTACTTATATAACTTATATCACCTTGATAATAGAATTACAACAAAAAACAAAAAAATCTTAAAAATGTATTGGTTATATAAGACATGTATTCATTCCTACCTAGCTATCTGGCTGTTGGAGTGGTGCCCAGAAAAGAGCAAGCTACCTCTGCTCTGCTCTGTTTGCCCCTGACCCTCAGGCTTGGAGCTGTGTGATTAGCCACTCCGCAGAGGACAATTATGGATTCATGTAAGTATAGTCAGGGTGAGGAAGAATGCAGGGAGGGGGAGAAGGTGGGAGAGGGAAGAAGGCAGGAAAAGGGAAGAAGACCTCTCCTTTTTATCCTACATGGTGCACATGGCTTGCCCATTCCATTTTATTTGTCTTGATGCATTTGCACTGAGAAAATCAAATCTGGATCCAGGTGGCAGAAATAGAAGCTCTAATATTTCATGCCAGAGCTGCTGAGGCCCAGGAATGCTGACACTTCCCCATCATGTGCGCGCGCGCACGCACACACACACACACACACACACACACACTGAGTTTGAGGAATAATTCACTCCCTGTGGCCAGTACTGGGTAAGTTTCTATTTGGGTTTAGAATTTTGCCTGATGGTGCCTGGCATACGAACCTCAGGTGAGTGTCACTTCATCTGACTCAGCCCCATTCTGCACTGTGCAGCTTGACTACTCTCACAAATGCACTCACTTAAGGCAGAGGTACAGGTGCTGTGAGAAGTGTTACTTCCCCGTGCAGGAGCTGTCTGGTTTGATAGCAGTGCAGCC
This sequence comes from Dipodomys ordii, assembly GCF_000151885.1. Classification (NCBI taxonomy): domain Eukaryota; kingdom Metazoa; phylum Chordata; class Mammalia; order Rodentia; family Heteromyidae; genus Dipodomys; species Dipodomys ordii. The sequence continues at coordinate 16,103,276 of NW_012267241.1, read as the reverse complement.
ATTTATAATCATGTGGCAACTCGTGTGTGGAAACCCAAGTGAACACACAGCATGCTATTGGCTTACTCCAGCCATGTTTGGTGCTTTTTATAGATTGGCACTCCCAGGCAGCTGGCCATCTTGCTTCCCTTTCGCTTGACCTTTGCCTGTAGCATCAACTTTGGTGTCACAGAACTGAGTTTAAAGTTAGGTTGGGCAAATTATTTAATGTCTATAGGTTTCAATCAGAGAGCTGTAGATAACAGCAGACTAGTTCATTGCTATGAAGACTAAATAAGACACGTTCACTCACCTTTCTACCCCTACAACAGTAACAAAAAGCACTTGTAGAGTCAGTGGTAATGAAGTCACACCCACACACCCCCCCCCACACACGTATATAGCCAACCACAGATATCTGAGAGTTTTTTGGCCAACTTGAGAGCCTAGTAAGGTACCCAGAAAGGAAATACCTCATAGAAGAAGAAAGGATATTGAGGTGGACAGTGAGGAAAGAAAGCCAACTACTATCCAATAAAAAGTTCTATAATTAAATCAGAACAAAGCAATAGAGGGGGTATATGTGATCAAGCTACATTATATATATGAACGGAATTTCATAATACCACCTCATTTGTGAAATCTAACACATACAGTTAAAAAGGGAAAAATGAAAAGCTAAAAAAAAGTCACAAAAAACCAAACCCAGAATAGATATGTCTATGGTCCTCCTCTGTGAACATACTCAGTGATATATTCTTTAGTAAAACTTGGTTGCTTATTTATAATACTCCTTTAATTGTTTTTATAATTAGCTATCTTTATTTTTTTTCTGAAGTCTCAAACTGTGTTAATGGGTAGGTTCAATATATTATTTAATTTGAGATAGATAAGAGGAAAATCTAGTGTTGTCGATAATTTTTAACAATTATTTTTCTGGTAAGCTGAAAAAATGGAACACTTATGAAGAGTATAATTAATTTGACAGCATTATTAAAAATCAAGGAAAATGGATATGTATAATAGACAGGATATTTTCCTTTTTCTATTGTGAAAATACCGTACAGAGGGGTTACAATTACATGGGCAAGATAGTGAGTACATTTCTTATCAAGCATTGTTGCCTCCTCCTTTGTTTCCCCTTCCCATCCCTTCCATTCGGCCAAAGTTGTAAAGTTCGTTTTTCGACATA
>NW_012267241.1:16085729-16087194 GCF_000151885.1 Dipodomys ordii | reverse complement strand
AAATGTACTCATTATCTTTCCCATATAATTGTAACCCCTATGTACAGTATTCTCACAATAAAAAAAAAGAGTCTCATGGATTTTCCTGCCCTGGATGGCTTTGAGCTATGATCCTCAGATCTCAGCCTTCTGAGTAGCTAGAATTATAGGCATGAGCCAATGGTGCTCAGCCATTTCCAAGTATACTATAAGAACCTGAGGGGTTGGGGATCATACTTTTGAAGGGAAATTATCTTTTGAGCCCCAGACTGGATACTTTTGCTCTGAGCACACTGGACACTTGTCAAAATCTAGTGTCATGATCTGATTTTTGTCTGTTTCCTCCACTCACAGCCATGGGCTATTTTTCCTTTTATCCTTGGTGCCTGAGTGCTTTACAAATTCTTATAGTATCAGACTCTTTTGATTTCCTGTCTTCAACCTCTCATGCTGAGTTCTTTAATTAGATTCTTATTAGATGTAAACTCTTATCATGAATCTCGTAGAATTTTCATGGAATAAAAAAGTCAGTCTTTACATGCAGGCCATAAACTTTTGGACACATTGAGATGTTTGTTTGTAAAGAAGTACCATCTGGGTTGTGCTTTCTGTTAACTTTATTTCATTGTGATCGATGAATCACAACATACAAAATGACAATAAACAAAATCCGAGGTTCTGGATGGTTTGTATTGTCTATGCCCACTCACGTTGGTGTCTGTTTCCTTCCTTCTTATTTTTTTATCCTTACATAGTTTTTTTTTTGTTTGTTTTGTCCATCCTGGGGCTTGAACTCTGGGCCTGGGTGCTGCCACAGGTTCCTACTTCTGGTTTCTTTTTTGCTCAAGAGGAGCACTCTATTACTTGAGCCACAGTGCCACTTCAAGGCTTTTTTGAGTAGTCTATTGAAGATAAGAGTCTCATAGAGGGGCTGTAAGGGTGGCTCAGTGGTAGAGCGCTTGCCTTGCATATATAAGGCCCTGGGTTCGATTCTTCAGCACCACATAAGCAAAAGGAAAAAAGCTGTGGCTCAAGTGGTAGAGTCCTAGCCCTGAGCTGAAGAGCTGAGGGATAGCTCCCAGGCCCAGAGTTCAGACCCCATGACTGGATCCCCCCACCCCCGAAAAAAAGAGTCTCATAAACTTTTCTGCCTAGGCTGGCTTTAAACCATGATCCTCAGATCTCAGCCTCCTGATTAGCTAGGATTACAGGCATAAGCCACTGGCACCTGGCTCCTTACTTGCTCTGGTCTCTCTCTGGAACATAGGAAGACTACTTGAGAGATGAGTGAACATTTTGAGGAGAAAAACTCAAAGAATGTGAGCAAGGAAGTAGTAGATGGAAACCAAGATGTAAGGCATGGCTTTAGAATTGTCTAACTGCTTAACTGCTGGTGAATTCGTTTCCTCTGAAAAACCTGCTAATAATTTTAGTTTTGAGTCTCTCTCTCTCTCTCTCTCTCTCTCTCTCTCTCTCTCTCTCTCTC
>NW_012267241.1:16077445-16085679 GCF_000151885.1 Dipodomys ordii | reverse complement strand
GCAATGGGTCCACCTGTATCCCTATTTAAACGATTTGTTTTTTCCCTTCCCTTCCACAAATTATACCAACATCAGATACAATGAGAGCAGAGTAGATGAATGGATCAAGAAAATGTGGTATATATATACACAATGGAATTTTATGCCTCCAACAGAAAGAATGACATTGCCCCATATTTTTCTTTTTCTAAGGAAAATGTTTCCTAAATCTTTGGACAAGATTTTGTACACAGTAAAATAAATCAAGACCTTAAAAATGTAATTGTCATCTTAAACTAAAAAGCAGAAATATACATTCATTTTGTTTTAGTTTGGGCATTTGTGTGTGTGTGTGTGTGTGTGTTTTCTGGTAGTGGGGCTTGAACTCAGGATCTGGGTGCTGCCCCTTAGCTATTTGGCTCAAGGCCAAATATAATGTAGCTATTTGGCTACCACTTGAGCCACATCTCCACTTCTGGTTTTTTGCTAGGCAGTTGGAGACACGAGTTTCATGTAGTAGCTGGATGCTGGTGGCTCATGCCTGTAATCCTAGCTAATCAGGAGGATAAGATCTGGGGATCACTGTTTGAAGCCAGGGTAGGAAAGTCTGTGAGACTCTTATCTCCAATAAACCACTAGAAAACCAGAAGTGGTGCTGTGGCTCAAGTTGTAGAGTGCTAGCCTTTAGCTGAAGAGCTGAGGGACAGCGCCCATGCCCAGAGTTCAAGCCCCATGACTGACAAAAAAAAATAGTTTCTTGAACTATCTTACTTGAGTTGTCTTTGAACTACAAAGTTTGGATTTTTAAAAATAGAAATATAGTTCTCTGAGGATTTACTATGAATATGTGAATGTATGTATACATGTATGTATGCATGTGTATGTATATATGTATGCATGTATGCCAGTACTGGGGACTGAACTCAGGATCTCACATTTGCTCAGCTTATTTGCTTGGTTGGCCCTTGACTACTTGAGCCATGTCTCTAGTGAGTATTTTGTTGGCTAATTGGAAATGGGTTCTCACAGACTTTTCTGCCTGTGCAGGCTTTGAAATGCAACCTTCCATATCTCAGTCTCCTGAATAGCTAGAATTATAGGTGTAAACCACTGGGGCCTGGCTGTTCTTTGGAAATTAAAAAAAAAAAAAGGAAATCATTCTGCCATGCATTCTTTTGAAATAGGGAAAGAATATAGAGGAATGCACAGAGTACTCCCAGACTTAAGCAAAATCCTTGATGCAATGCAGATACTAGTTTAGAATCTTTCTGTCATCATGTGTGTATTATGCACCCGTGCTGGTGTGATGTAGCTACTTATAACAATAGCCTTCCAATGAGTGAACCACAGATGCGCCTGTCCTCGCATTCTCTTCTCATTGGTCCCATCAATTTCTTAGCTCTCCAGCAGTGCTAGAAGGAGCCTAAGTTGTTATCTATTGAAGAAATGTTGGCTACTTTGAGTCATATGGATTGTTTCACCATTTCAGGGTGTATATCAGCCAATTCTTGATGATTAGACGATATGAAAATAAGGCTTTATTCCTCTCAAATAAAAATGTACAGTGTTTCCTACAGAAGGCCAAAGGATTCTGGAAATTGTCCTAAAACCCTAATGTTCCAAGGGGCAGATGTCTTTTGGGTGAGTCTGAGGTCTTGTCAGGTTAGTTTTAAGACTAATCAAGGAAACACTACACATACGCCTTTTATTTTGCAGGATGAGTCAAAAAGGAGAGTTCAGTGGAAAGATTGAGAGCTTTTTTTCTTTTTTTTTTTAATTTTTGAGTTAACACACATTTGTAATGTGGCAGGGTTTTATTGTGTTATTTCCATAATTGCACCCAATGCACTTGGGTTTCATTGTGTTGTATTCATTCATACATGTGTGTATATGTGTGTGTCTCTATGTGTATGTTATGGTATTCATTCCTCTTCACCCCTCAGTGTCCCCCCTTCCTCTTCCACTCCTGTTGATCCACTTAGATAGTCCCCTTTTTTATTTTTTTATTTTTTATTATTTCTGTTACGGGGGAGAGAGGGAGAGGGAGGGAAGGAGAATGTGTGTGTGTGTGTGTGTGTGTGTGAGAGAGAGAGAGAGAGAGAGAGAGAGAGGGAGAGGGAGGGAGAGAGAGGGAGAGAGGGAGAGGGAGAGCGTTCCCCTTTTTATATTAGTGTCTCATCACCATTATTAGTCATATAGAACTACTGAGGACTATATTATTCATTTTAATGAAATTCTAAGTCAGCTCATTCACATATTTGTTGTAAAACTTCTTTCATTATTAAGAGTGCATCAACTGAAAATGAAAAGGGTTTCCCCAATACCGGTCTAACTTCTCACTGGCCCATGAGCAGTTTCTTGCCTAGCATTCTGAAAGTTTCTGCTCTATACACAAACACTTTGATATTCGTCTTTGTGCTTTTTATGTGCATTCTATACTTACTGTTTAGCTACTTCTTTTTTCTTTCATTTAACATTATATTGCAAATCTCTGTCCTTATAGCTGACCTCTTTATTGTTAGCAACAGTGTTTTATTCCTATGATTTTTTAAGGCAGGCAACGATTTTGTGTAATTCTAAATTTATCACAAATAATGACTTTGCCAATGAATCCTGTTGTAGCTTTTTGAGTCATAAAAATATATTCTTTTGGCTAAATTCTTAGAATTGGAATTAATTCTTAGAATTGGCCAAAGAGTATATATATATATATATATATATATATACACACACATCTAGTTAAATTTTAACTATTATATCTAAATGACTACAAAATGGTTGTACAAATGTACATGCTCACTGACAATGTGAACATTTTACATTTTACACTTTATCCACATCCTGATATGTTAGCATTGTCAAGCTTTGAAAGCAATACCATTGTTATTTCATGGTTTTAACCAGCATTTTAAACAGAAAAGATGTGCATTCTTTTATGTTTCCTAATCAATTGATTTCTTTCTGTGAATTGCTCATTTTCCACAATCTGCTTTTTATTTCTTTTTTTTTTGAAAGAATGCTTTTTATTTCTAACAGTCACAAAGCACAAGAAGTTAGATACTTGCATGTTAAATTGCAGGCAGTTTTAAATGTCTTTTGAGTTGAATCATTGACATTTTTGTATGGTTTTATTATTTCTCAAATAATTTATGACATTCAACAAGATGATATTAATTTTGTGTCATTGTTATGTGGGTAGGGATTTTCCTATGGCTGAATTAGAAACAATGGGTTATTTACCTCCATGGTTTGGGAGAATTTTTTAGGACGGGAGGCAGGGTCTCTCTGATGTACCCACCACGGCTTTGAAGTCTTGATCCTTTTGCCCCAATATCTTGAGTGACTTGGATTTCAAGTGGGTGTAACCCAGAATCTTGTTTGACATAATTTGTGAATGTATTTTTGATGGTATCTCTGCTTTATAATTTGATACACTTGAACTGATTTTGATATAATGATGAGGAAAAAATCCAGATATTGTTCCCTTCCCCATGACTAGCCAGTTTCACTGGCCCCAGTGATCCAATACCACCTTCCTCCCCTGCTTGCCTTCTTCATTTCTACTTTATCCCACATGGGTTCGGGTGGGGGTCTCAGGTTTGCTTCATTTATACTTTTGTCTTTCCTTATTTGCATATGTGCAGCTTGGCATTTTCATATGCATGATTAGCCTTCCTTGGTTTTCGTCATTTTTTTCTCTAATTATTAACTAATAAAAGGTATACAAGTCTCTGCACAGACCGAAAGTAACCTATAATTGTTACTACATACTTAGTAGTTAGGGTCTCATTTTTTAAAAAGTATTTGTTCCACAAAGCAGTTCTCAAATGCCTACATGAGCTGAGCTCTGGTGGCTCAGGCCTGTAATCCTAGCTACTCAGGAGGCTGAAATCTAAGGATAATGGTTCAAAGCCAGCCCCATCAGGAAAGTCCATGAGACTCTGACCTACAATTAAGAACCAGAAAACTGGAAATGGTGCTGTGGTAGAGTACAAGCCTTGAGCACAAAATGACTCAAGGACAGTGCCCAGGACCAGAAAAAAAAAAAAGAGATAACAGGGCTAGGCACTGTCCTGATTCAGCAGTGTGTTAGAGAGAAGATTCTGTTTTTCTGTTCTTACCAAGCTTGTATGGAGTACCAGGGAGGGATCCATAGCAAATTGACAAATAAGGAATGTAATGTTGGGCTATTAAGTAAAATGAAGAAAATGAATTATCATGGTGAACTAGATAGAGTGAGGGGAAGAGGAAGGTATTTTAAGTAAGCTATTTGGGGAAGGTTTTCAGAGTGACATTTTGGCTTGCCTTAAATTAGTTAAGCTTCAGTTTATCCTATCCAATATCCTTTTAAATAGCTTGGCCTTGATGCTTCAAGGCTAAAATAGAATATGTTTATTAAAATCTTCTCATTTCTTGTCCTCACCATTTTGGTTAGTACTGCCAATGTGGTTCTCAGTTGCCTGAGCAAAACTTTCAGGTCACTTTGCTCCCTTTCTTTCTTTCCTAGATGGCCAAGTTGTGCATCCAGAAGGCCTGCTTCAAGGGGGCTTCAGTGTACCATTTTTCATGGCCAGTACTGGGGTGTGTTCTTCAAATTATCCACCATGAGATGATTCCCTGTGCCTCCAAACCACTTGTCTCCCAAGGCTCCATGTCTACAAGGTTGCAATAGCAACCTCAAATACCGCTCTCCCATCCACATCTATGAACTGTTAATGGAAAATACTTTTGCCTGTACAGGGAACCCATAGGCTGCCTTAAGTCAGGTTTGAAATCTTCCAATATGTAAGCTTTGTCTGGTTCATAACTTTTCCTTCCAGGTGAGCACTTATAATTTGCTCAGTGCTGCTCTAGACACATGAGGTATCAGCCCATTCAATTTTCACTGCAATCCTCTGCAGTATGTTCCTATTCAAGTTATCATTGGCCAAATGAGGAAACTGAGGCACAGGTGCACCAACTGGTTTAACTAGTTTGTTTAACCTCCCAGAACCAGAACACAGATATCTAAACTTTCAAGTCAAGGAAGTTCGGCAGTCTGGCTTTTCACCAGAGCTGAATATGCTCCACTCTACCGCTTCAGCATCCTCACTGTAGGTGATCCAATGCTGTTCTTCTTGGCAATGACTATCTCCCCACCTCAATTTCTGCTCAACTAAATGGCTGAGGCCCAGCTTCCTAAACCCCACAGTCTCTGTCTCTCATCATCCTGGTTTACAGAGGTTGCTCTATTTCTGGGCCCTCAAGATGGTTTCAGGATATGTCACTGCCACTCAGTGGAACATATGACTTTATGTGTCCTGCACCTACATACACCAAAACTAGACTACGGATAACTCCAAGGTAGACTCAGTGGCTTATTCCACTGTCTCACACAGCACATACTTAATGTTGACTGTTGACAAGGTTAGCCATGAGACATATTTAGTGGGATAAAGCCTGAATCCTGATATTGTAACTGTGGTTACTCAGCTGGCCTATTTAATCATTACTTAGGGATTAAATTTAAGGCTTTCTCCTTGCTCAGACAGATGCTCCACCACTTGAGCCACCTGATAAGGTTTTTACCCACCACCTGGATTGTCCTATCTTGCCTCATGTGTAGCTGAAACCACAGATATGTGCCATTATGCCTGGCTTATTTGTTGAATGGAGTCTTACTATTATTGTCACCTGGGTTTATTATCTTGAACTGGTACCCTTCTGATTTCCGCCATCTGAGTAGAATCTTATTTAGTATATTTAAAACATAATATGAAAATTTGAGAATAGCGACAGAGAAATTCACTCAACAAATACTGAGACTATGTCATACATAGGATTCTGTTACAAATACCAGTGAAGTATTGAATAGACAGAATAGGACAGGCTACACAGTAATAACAAATGAAAGGCTTATTTCTTGATCACATTAGACATCCTTTAGTATCTGCAGGCTATTTTGCTCTAGTAATACTAAACATGATTGAATAGGGATTAAACATGATTGAGTAACCTACAGCCTTGAAAGGTGAAGGATTCTTCATCAAAGCAGAAAAGAACATGGAAGGTTATGCCTAGGTTGTGAAAAGCTCTGCCCATAATAGCACTCATCCATTCTCTTTTCCATCTGCTCGCCAAAGCAGGTAACACATCCCCACGCAAACTCAGGTAGTCAGGGAAATATATTCCCGCAGTGAACCTGGAAGAAGAAAGCCCCAAATATTGGTGGATAGCTCCCTCACATTCTACAGGCAATGATCTCTGTCTTCTAGAACTGTTCTAGCCTCAGGCAGGGAAATAGACTGTAAATAACCAATACACCAGGTGAGTTGATCATAAAATATGTTAGAGGACATAGAACCAGGTAGGAGAGTGAGGAGCGTCAGGTAGCTATGGTCACAGGACTGTAACTGAGATAGTGAGAATGAACAAAGTGTGGAAAACATAAAGGAGTTGGTCATATCTATTCTTGGACAGTGGCTCTAAGTAGAGAGAGCAGCAACCAAAAGCCCTAAAGTGGGAGCATCTTCATGGGCTTAAGGAACAGCAAGGAGTCTGGGTGTCTGTGGAAGATGGTGATGAGCAGAGTCTGGATTGCCAAGGCTAGCTACACTTGAGGCCTTTGAGGTCCTGTAAAGGAATTCTGGCTTTTGACCTGGAGAGCCAAGGGAAGGTTTGAGGTATAAAAAAGAAACAAAATCCCCCACAAAAACAAAACCAAAATAGGATTTTACTCTACCTTTCAAGGGATCTGTGTTGACGATGGGCTTTTACAGGGGAAAATGGATGCATGGAGGTGTGAGTGAGGGACTAGTGTCCAGGAGAGAGATCTGGTGACAACTCACACAGGGCGATGGCCTTTTCCCTTACCATGGACTCTGATTTCAAGGTATGTTTTTCAAACATGCATGTTTCATAATGGGATTTTAATTTTAAGCACTGCACAGTTCTAAGAATGACATCATGTCTTCCCATGAGCCTTAGGATGGCCTCTGTTTCCTCAGGCTCCACCCACTGACACGCTACTCCTTCCCCACCAGCTCTGGCTACACTGGCCAGCTTGAGATCCCTTGATTACACCACATTCTCTTTAGCTAGCATAAACTTTCTCCATTTTCAGGTCTCATCTCAAAAGTCATAAATTTGAGAGGCCTTCCCTGATCAACTAGCTTACAGAAGTCTTTTCTACTTATTCTCGATCATATCGTTCAGGTATTTCTCCATGGCAGATATTATAGTCTATGGTTGCATTACTGACTTAATTCCTTCTCAACTGTTTCTAACCACTAGAATGTAAGCTCCACAATCAGACAATGAAGAGTGGGGTCTGTCCTTTATTATGTGGGATTCTATGTGCCTGGAGGAACAGGTGCATGGCAGTGCATGTGTGAGCAGATTACAACAATCTCCCTTTAAGTGCTATTTCCTTCCATGCTTTAGTCACCCCTGGTCAGCTGTGCTCTGAATATGTTAACTGGAAGTATGCAAATGAACAACTAACTCTAAGAGTGTTAAATTGTATGCTGTTATGAGTAGTGCTCTATTTACCTGGGAGGTGAATCATCCATGTATCTAGTGTATCTGCTACCCACCCATTTGTATGTGTAGGGCTCAGGATTAGTCTCAGTTTCAGCCATCTTGCAACCTAACTCCCATGTTTAAAGAAGCCACTTTGATGAATCACATGTTCCAAAGGAAAGGCAGGCATCACTGAGACAAAAGTACAGAATAGTGAATAGAACCCCCACCACCACCAAGATAAGGCCCTTCCTTCCTTCCTTCCTTCCTTCCTTCTTTCCTTTCTTCCTTCCTTCCTTCTTCTCCTTCCTTTCTTCCCTTCCTCACTCCTCCCTCCCCCTTCCTCTCTCTCACTCTCTCTCTTTCTTTCCAGTTCTGGGGCTTCTACTCTGAGCCTGGACACTGTCTCTGGACTCCTTTTGATCAAGGCTAGAGGTCTACCACTTGAGCCACAATGCCACTGCTTTTTCTGTGATTAATTGCAGGTAAGAGTCTCATGGAAAGCCCACGGATTGGGAGAAGATCTTCACTAGCCATACAACAGACAGGGGTCTCATATCTAAAATATACCTGGAATTCACAAAATTAAATCCCCCAACAACAAATCTTCAAAGAAACAACTGCCCAATAAATAAGTGGGCTAAAGACTTAAAGAGAAACTTCTCTGAAGAGAAAAGAAGGATGGCCAATAGACACATGAAGAAATGCTCAACCTCCCTAGCCATAAAAGAAATGCAAATCAAAACAACATTGAG
>NW_012267241.1:16054695-16074835 GCF_000151885.1 Dipodomys ordii | reverse complement strand
TGCTTGACAGCTTCCAAACATTTCCAGCAACTGTAAGCTCATCTGATTCTCTGACAATCATAAAGTATCAGAGATAGTGTTAACTGTTTTCATTTTGGAAATAAAGAGAGGGGGGGCCTGAGCTGTAGCCCCCTTGTTGAGAATTAAATAGTAGGGCTGTAAACACAGGTCCTTTTTTTTTCTTTGTTCTTTTGGTGGAAGTAGGAAATGAACTCAGAGAACATGTTTGCTAAGTAAGGCTCTAACAAGCCCCCTTTTGAGACATATTCTCAGTCATTTTGCTTTAGTTTGTTTTTCAGATAAAGTCTTGCTAACATTGCCAAGGCAAACCTTGAACCACGATCTTCCTGTTTGTAACTAAGATTGCAGATGTGTGCCATCATGCCCAGAAAATACTGGTCTTTTGACAAAACATATAATTTAAATTTGTGGTTAAATCTACTGTTTTATTGCACGAGGTTCTTCTGGACATGATTCTAGGTGCAAGTGATGGGAAGAAACATGCTCAGAAGAAGCCAGTGGGAGGCAGTTCTGGTGGGTTGGGGTGGGAGAGCCTAGACTCAGGCCGATTTCTGAGGTTGCTCTGTAAAGCATCTGTTGCATTGGAAAGTCTTCACTTGGAGGCAGGGAAGCTGCCTTCTGCGTTCTCACCTGCCTGCACCATTGCCCAGTCATTAAAGGATGCTCTGTACCATCTGAAACTAGTCGTGAGGACCTACACTGCCAACCCTTAGGATGGCAGGTGTGCCAGCAAAGCACAATGGAGGGGCTCCAACAATGAATCCCTCAAATCTAGACTAATCAGGATTAAATGTGTTTCTATAAATGGAATGAAAGAAAACAGATTGGAAATTTTAGGTTGCCTAATGAATATAACAAGTCATTTTCTTCTGGTGCATCTAAAGATGCTCCTAAAGGGGAGGTGGGGGTAATTTAGGCGCCTTTGAAATCAGAATCAGAGAGAGCTGCAGTAACCTGAGTCTCCCCAAGGAACCTGATCTAAAGACAGTCATTTAGTCAAAGGAAGCATGGCCAAGGCTGCACATTGTTTCACTGAACGAATGGGAATAATTTTATTAACTCATTCTTTTCTAGACAAAAGAGTAAGCTTAGAGGATAGTGAATTAGCCTTGAGACCCAGAACTGGTAAAAGGCAGAACTTGAAAAAGACCAAACTTGGGTCTTCTGATGCCCTGTCCAGACTCCTCTCCGCTCTTCAGCTAGAAAATGAGGGAGCAGCATTGCTTTCAGTCTGGATGACAGTCTGGAGGGCAGAATCCAGGATGGGGAGACAGGATCTCAGTTAGGATTGTGTGCCTGGAAGCCACTTGGAAATGTGTCTTTCCAAATTGTGGAGTCTTTCTCTGACAACAGATGGGCTTTGCTAGACAGCAAACACCTTGTGCCTCACCTGTGGAAGCTGAGTGGTGTGCTGAGCCACTCACTTGACTAGAAGAAGCCACCAGAGAGGGTGAAGGTAGGAAGTCTCAAGGTAGCCTTTAACAGTCGCAGGTTGAACCATCTGATGGTTCTTGGAGCTTGAGAGGACAAATCCCATCTCCTTGTAGTCTGTAAAGCCATACAAAGAGTACATGTACTATATACTGGAGCTAGTGCGTTTTTATTTTTCCTTACCTCTTTGTAAGGAACTTGAAAGGAAGAATGAGAGGGTGCTGAGGGGTAGGGCAGCCCCACATTCTGTCCCAGGCCCTCTTCTAGATTGGAGCATCTTTCTCAGGTAAACATCACAGAATCATCTTATAAGAAGTTCAACAACAACAACAACAAAAAGAAGTTCAACCATCATATTTCTCCTATTTGTTTCAGAATTCTAAGGAAACTGGGCATCTCTAATGCAAAAATAGTAACTTGCTAACATGTTAACTCATTTAATTTGTACTGAAGTTACAAAAGAGAAGTTTAACCAAAACCCAGATGGAAGCTGTCTAAATGCTTGAGTTAGAAAGAAGATTGGGTCACTCATAGTATCAAGTCCTAAAGCAATAGCCTGCTGCAGGGAATACAAATCTATCCACATTTAGTCTAAATGTAGAGTGACCTTTTTTTTTTAACCAAGCCCTGAGCTTAAAGTCAGCTGCAGCTATTGGAAATCATTTCCAAAGGTCATTTGTAAAATAAAAATGTAATATGGATTTAAAGATATCTCTCATACATGTAAAAAGCCAGGTCTGAGAAGCTAGTCAAAATTAAGAAGAAAGGCCATTGTTGCAGGGTTGAATTTTGGGGAAAAAAATCTAAAACATCTAGGGCCACATAGATATCAACTTAATTTTTTTAATCCATTAGTGGAATTATACCTCTGCATCTTGCTAAATGATTTACCTACACCATATGTACAGCAGAGGAAAGAATCTGTAATACTATGCTTCAGGAGGAGTTATGGAGGAGCATTTTCTTTCATTAGATCAGGGATAATATTACACTGGAGCCAAGTGTAATATTATGAGAACATTCCCATGAGCAAAAATCTGACTCTTATTCCAAGTGGTGACATTTGTATGCAGGGTGTCCAACATGTCATTAGAGATGTTTTTCAAAGGGCATAGATAACTGCAGTCACCAGGGCATGGTTGCATGCATTACCTTAATAAGTTAAAAGAAAAAAAAACAACTTCATGGGCTCAGCAGGAGAACAGAAGTTTTCTTATACTCAATCAGCAAATGCTACATGAGTCCCCCACCCCTTTTTAGAAGCAGGTAGGGGAGCAGGTCTGTGCATGAAGGAGAAGGCAGTCCAGCTTTGATGATTCTCAAAGGCATTCTCTCTTCTCCTCTGCTGCTTTTGTTTAATGCACAACAATGTTTAATGAGGAAAATGGATTTTTTTGAATGGAACAGAAGTGAATGGCACATCTTCTATTTTTAGTTCATTAGGAACCTCTTTGTCGCACAAACTTCTTTTTGCCCTTCCACATGAATCCGACTTTATTCCCCTGATTTTAGCATTGGCGTATTTTTTTTCTCTTCTAAGTAGACCCCTCAAGGACTATTGATCATGTTTCATTAGATGATTTATTTAGGGCTGGTATGTTTATTAAAAATGAAATAAGAGTACTTGATATCCTTTCATTTATTACTCTAATTAAAATGCATGGGATCTTGTCTGCTAGAATTCTCCTGTACTATAGCCTGCATAGGTTAAAAACAAGACAGCACCTCTGCTCTCACAGATGTACTTTTTTTATCTGAAGAGAGGCACCAATCATTTGATACTTGTGCCAGAGGAGCAAACCTTATACTCAGAGAGAAAGCTTTGCTCCAGTACTGCTTCTAACAACAGCCGTGTAACCGGAGGCAAGAAAACCCATCCAACTCTTACATTCTTTAACAATAAAATAAGAAAAATAATGTATCTGCCCTATCTAAAATAAAAGCTTTATGAAAATATCCCTTCCATTCCAACATGTTATGCAAATGAGGACATTAATGCATTGAGTGAATGATGGGCTCAGTGAAAGGCTCAGAGTGAGCAGCATGGGTCTCGTACAAAGGAATAAACCCAAGAGAATCAGAATTCTAACCATGAAGCATTTTCTGTGTGACTTTTGTGACCTGCTTATGTATCTGTGGTTTGTGTGGTTGTTTGCAAGGGTCATGGGTAGGATACTGGGGAATATTCTTGAGAATCTTTCCCTGTGTTATTGCTTCTTGGACATGTGTTTGTTGAATATTTTGTTATGAACGTATGACTGAACCGTTCTACACGTGTAAACACTTGGTGTCTGGTATTTGCCTGCAATACTTCTTTGTATCTTTCACAAGCTGTGTATGTTTGTGATAGACTATTTAGAGAAAAGCCACCTAGAAATATTACACAAAGTAATCATTAATGTATTTCTCTGGTTGTGTTTTACTCTGCTTTTTGTTTGTTTGTTTCTGGTACCGGGGTCTAAACTCAGGGCTTTGTACTTGCTAAGCAGACACTATACCAATTGTGCAATGCCTCTAACTTTTTGCTTTATTTATCTCTCAGCGAGGGTCTCATGCTTTTTCTATTTTCAATTCTCAAGTAGCTTGGATTATAAGCATAAACCACCATGCCTGGCAGCTTCCTTCTCCTCCTTCTCCGTCACCGTTGGTTATTTACCATTCTAGGCAAGTTGTATGTGCAATGTTGCAAGCTCCTTTTGTTCCAATCCACCATAATAATAGTGATGACTGTCATGTACAAAATATAAAGTAGGGGTGAGAGATAGATTAGGGAATTAATGGGAATTACTGTGTAAATGTTAACAGAATTAATGTCCAATAATGCAGTAGTGTTCACTTATTCAAGATTCACACTGTAGTTAGAAAGTTTTACAACCCTGAATTTTTCTTTGTCTATCAGTCTGCCTTTACTCTATTTTATACATCAGGTTTCTTTTCTTTAAAAATTCCTATGGTTTTCCACTTCAGCATGCAGATTCAATTACTAGTAGTGCTGCCTAAGGCAAGCTGTCCTATCAGTGCTAAATCTCCTTAGAAACAAGAAAGCCCACACTTTTCTTGGGAAAAAAAAGATTTTATAATTTATAGCAGTTAATAATGAATATTTTACCAAGGGCAGAAAATGAGCAAAATGGTATGAAAGAGGTTATGGGTTTGTCTCATAGCAACCCATTGGCCCAACTAGAAGCTTGAATATGTATGTCCTGATTCCCAGTATGAGAAAGATATGTAAAAATTATGTGATTTCAAAGAATATATGTACAACCTTTCTCCAAAATACAGATTAACAATCACTATATAGAAATGACACCTAAATATGTACTGATTGATCTGTAATGGACAAGTAATGGATAAAGACCACAGAAGCCCCGCAGTTTTCTTATTCTTATGTATATCTACTAAGAAGAATTAAAATATTGAAGTTTTTTCTAGTTTTCCAAATTGTGAATTGAATTAGGAAATTAGAATTGGTTGTAAATTTACTTTTATGTCAATAGCTCTGTGTGTGTGTGTGTGTGTGTGTGTGTGTGAGAGAGAGAGAGAGAGAGAGAGAGAGAGAGAGAGTATGTATGTGCGTGCCTGTCCCAGGGATTGAACTCAGGGCCTGAGCACTGATCTTGAGTTTTTCTGCTTAAGGCTAGTGCTCTACCACTTGAACCACAGCTCTACTTCTGGCTTTATTGGAGCTAAGAGTTTCACAGACTTTCCTGACCAGGCTAGCTTTGAACCACAATTCTCAGATCTTAGCTTCCTGAGTAACTAGGATTACAGGTGTGAGCCACCAATGCCTGAAAAATAACTGCCTTTACAAAACAACAATACTAAAGCAAGAACCACAAAAAAGCCATCTCACTAAATACCAGCATGAGAAGCTAAATATTCCTTTTTATAGGACATAAACAGAAAAGATGTCTATCTAGGCAGAGTTCTTCACAAGTAAATAGTTATATAAACATCTAGATTATGACCCACATAGACATGCTGCTTATTCTACATGGTGAGGTAGCCAGCTTTATTCCATTCATAAAAAAATAGCCACTCATTTCTGCATCAATCAGCGTGCGGAGTTTTGACTTACTTAGCCACAGAAAGTATTTGCTAAGTGGCATGTTTGGAATAGAGCAGCACCAACCATTCAAGTGTTACTAATTTCCATTGTAATGAGCCCTTGAGAAGGAACAGTAAGCTCATTGTTCAGGAGTACATGTGCTGTCCTGCTGTTGATCACTAATAAACATGGACTCATTTTCAGGCTCTCAGGGCTTGCCTGTGGCATGCGGAACTTGGAGGTATAATTTCTGTGGGTAATTATCCCATTTTGGATGTGTATAGGGCTTTGTAGTTAACAAAGACTTCTATTACAAAATCTCACAGATCCAATAGAAGAGGAAGCTTGACAATTTAATTATTACTATTAAATTTAAAGCTAACTCTGATCATTTCTGACAAGACCCCTACCTTTGTCAGCAAACTGAATTTATTGAGCTGAATTTATTAAGCTGGGTTGAGTCAACTTACCAAGTTTCTATTGAATCCAGTCCCTGTTTTCCTCAATCCTAGCTTAGCCCTAATTCAAGTTCTTGTCAACTCTTTCTTGATCAGTTTCAACATTTAACTGGCCTTCTTATAGGCCAGCCTCCTATCTTTCTCTTCCTACTTCCCAATCAATCCTCTATGCAGCAGTCAGAATGACCTTTAGGAAAACAAATCTATTATGCTATTTTTCCTCCTTAACATTATTCAATGGCTTACAGCTGCCTTTAAGATCAAGTACAAACTCCTACATGGAGTAAACAAGACCTACAAGGTTATATGGACCTGACCTCAGCCCAAGGGCAGGATTCAGTCACTAAATGTTGAAAAGAATATGGTAACCTACTTTACAGTCCCTTCACCCATACCTAATTAGGAAAAAAAGAAGGAACCATAAATCATGAAACGCCTAGGTTTTCTATAGTTAAAATAATTTCTATTTGGTACCCTGCATCTTGTATATATATTTATGTAATTTGGGGAGGGGAAGGGGAATGACTTAGTGCTGAAACAAGGACACAGGATGACCATTGCAACAATGATACTCACAAGACACTATGTTGGAAATGATCTTTACAACTTGCAGCAGTGGCAGGGAGGGGGGATTGGGGAGTGGGGAGAGGAAGGGAAAAGATAGTAGAAAAAAAACAAAGGAGGGGGTAACAATGTTCAACAAGAAATGTACTCATTATCTTCCTCATGTAATTGTAACCCCTCTGTACAGCATCTTTACAATAAAATAAAATTAAAAAATAATTTCTAAAAACATCTGATTACAAAATCATCAACAATCTATCAAAACTAAACCTCTCTTTTTCTTTCTTTTTTGCCTCTACTTAGCAGGTTCCTTGTATCCTTATTAGCTATTTAAACCTATAGTTTCTCCAGTGAAAATATCAAGCAAACAAAATATTGACAATGACATAGTGTCAATTTGCCCTCAACTAATTCTTTCCCTTTCTCCCTTCATTTCTCTCTCCCTTCACCCCTCTCTCCTTTCCTTACTTCCTTCTATAGCTTATTTACTGTACATCAGGCACTGATCCAGTCCCTTTCGGAGTCAGATAATATACAGTGAGTGGGATGCTGCCACTGGCTTCCAGAAGCTTACATTGAGATGGAGCTGCTAGGAAGGGGATATAGAACCTTGGAGCATTTTCCAGTCTTTCCTTGAGCAACGTTGGTGATATATGTTTCAGTGGTCCTTGATTTCTTGAAGTCATGGAACCTCTAGTAACATTCTTTACATACAAGAATTCTTCAAGTTTTTAAAAATCATTTTCTCCAGAATTATAGCATTTATTTTCTTGTATGGCAATTTTCAAGAAGGAAAGTGAATAACATTCATTCATTCAAAGTTGTACGGGAATACCTGCTATACCTCCTGGCCTGGGAATATGATGTCCTGTCTTAAACTGCTCATACACTAGAGGCAGATACAGATAAGTTGACAAAATGTGACAGGGAAAAAACACCAACCTTTGGTGAGGACATGGAAAAAGAGGAAGTCATGCTAGTGATGTGCAATTTGCATAAGCACTATGGTTAATTCTTTTTTTTTTTTGTCGGTCGTGGGGCTTGAACTCTGGGCCTGGGTGCTGTCCCTCAGCTCTTCAGCTCAAGGCGAGCGCTCTACCACTTGAGCTACAGTGCCACTTCCGGTTTTCTGGTGGTTTATTGGAGATAGGACACGGTCTTTCCTGCCCGGGCTGGCTTTGAACCATGATCCTCAGATCTCAGTCTCCTGAGTAGCTAGGATTACAGGCATGAGCCACCAGCGCCCGGCTTATGGTTGATTCTTTAGCAGATTATTATTGACCAAAGCTGTGCAATTCCCATCCCCCGGTTAAGAAATTCTACCTCTAATTGCTCAGCTATTTGAAATGTATGTGCATATTAACCAAAATAGATGATGTAACATTCAGTGGATGGGGAGAAAACCATAAAGGCTTGTCAAAGAAAAACAAAAAACAGGTTTTTGTTTCATGTGTAGGATATCACATGGTTCTTAGATGTTTAACAAATGTCAAATAAGCAGTTGGGTCTATGAATCTGGAGTCCAGAGAGATCTGGATTTGTTTAGTGGTTAATAACATGAGGCTACAATGTGGTTACCATGTCCTAAATGAGAAAAGGGCAGGACAGCACTGGCCTCAGCCTTAGAAATCACTGAAGACAGAGGAGCAAGCAGCATAGGGTCAGAGAAGCTTCTGCTTCTCTGAACTTAATGCCCCTTGCAGCCCCGGTGCTGGGGACTGGGAGGGTTACCTGTGTCTAATGTTTCTGACAGCTCTGATGATATGTTTCTAGTATTAAGGTGATCACTGGTGAGCAAAAGCAGTTTGGTGAAGCTCTGGAAGTCAAAATCCCTTCTAAGGGTCAAGTTTGAATCAAGAGAAGTCAAGATGATGGGTTAAAGCATCCTCACTGTGTTTCCAGAGTGGATTGGTGAGTAGGCTAGAACTCAAGAGGAGAGGAAGGTTCACCCTTAGCATGGGTGGGCACCACCCAAACACCTGAAGGGACCAGGTGGAATAGGAAGATGGAAGAAAGGAAAAATTCACTTTGTGTTTTATTTTTATTTTGTTTTCCATATTGGCATACATTTCTGCTCCTGCTGACTTTGTATATCTGACTCAAGGCTTTTTGGCCTTTGAACTCTGGCTCTTGGATGTGTACCCAAAATTTGGCCTTAGAACAAGAGATGCTTTATCAGTTTGCTTATTTCTGAGGCTAGGAGCTTCTAGGACTGAGACATAACTATTGACCTCTCTGGCTCTTCAGCTTGCAATGGCAATCCAGAGTGAGGGGCTGTTGTACCTGGTTTTCCTGTTCCTGTCTCATGCCATTTCTACGTTTATAGAGTTTTCTCTGTTCAGGCAGAATCTCCTTTCTCCCCTTTTTCACTTTTGCAGAATTTTTGAAGAGCAAGCTCAGGAACAGGAGCCTGGTGCTTTTACACCAACCTCTGAACTAAAAGCTAGTGACTTGCAGAAAAACAGACCACATCCGATTTATTCTAAGAACAGATAGTGACAAAAGCCTGGACACAGAGGAACTAAGAGAGACAAAAACAACTGGTTTCTTTCAGAGAACTTCATCATCATTGAGAGTAAGGATTGCCTTTTTTTTAAATTCTTCACCACTGAAACATCTGCATCCAGCACGATTCCTGATGCAAAGTAGAAGCTCATTAAGCAAGTAATGGATACATAAATAAATATAAACTCGTATATTTGTCATCTTTCTGCCACTGTGAAGAATTCCTGAAATAAACAACTTACAAAGAAGGGAGGTCCAGAAGCAATAGAGTCAAATGACCATGGATTTAAACCTCTGAAAACAAAAAAAGAGCCCAAATAATTTTTCCTCTTTAAGCTGATATTTTCCCACATATGTTGCAAGAGTGACAGAAAGGTGACTGACAACAGCTTCACCTTGTACCCTTCAAGCCATTCCAGTACTTTCATTGTCTAATAGCACTTCAAGTTAATTTCCAACTGTTATTTTTCCTCCTTTCATTTTATGAAATGAAATTTTTTTCCTCCTTCATTTTATGGCTTATTGCCACCTAACAATGTTTCCTACTAAAGTAGTTTGGAAAACACCAAATTTTCTCGACCTGAGGAAAGAATTCAACCATCATTTCTCTGTCCTAATACTCATTTCTGTCACTAGTCTCTACTCAGGGCCTGTGGAGATCCATTCTTACCATGGATTTTCTGTGTTCCACAAAGCACACAGCCCTCTATGATAGAACACAGCCTTGAGTATGAAATATTAAGTTTCCATTCTACATTGCTGCTTATTTTGGCCTTTTCTTTTCTTTGGTTGCTTGGGGTTTGAATTCAGGATCTCAGGTGTGCTTGGCTTAATTGTTCATGGCTGTGTCTCTACCAGTGGAGCTGCGCCTCCAGTCCTGCTTCTGTCTGGTTAATTGGAGATCTTGTATCATGGACTTTTCTGCCTGGGCTGTCTTTGAATCTTGATCCTCCAGGTCTCCCAGCTTTTAAGTAACGAGGATTATAGGCATAAGCCACAAATACTGGGCTATCTGTGACTTTTCAATTTGGCTATCATCAGGAGCAACAGTAGGGACAGACACCAGCAGAGACAATCTCAGGCCGGTATTACTGCAGGGCACAACGCCAAGTGAGCGCTGAAGACCAGCTTCTCACCTTTCAAGAAGCAGCATAGCCACATCTGCACACAAGTGATCCACACTCTCCACAGCTGGACTCATCTCTTATAACACTCTTACCCCAGTTTGATTGCAGAACCTGTACTCCTAAGTCTTGCCGATTGTGTACCTCTGTCCCTTTCTAGGGGTCCCAATCCCATCTCTGCAAATTCAGCATCTTGAGCTGAGTTAGATACAAACAGATTTTATTAAAAAAAGATAAATAGAAAGCACAGAGAAAGGCAATAAAAGAGAAAATTACAAAAATGATTGTAGAAACCCAGAGAGACGGTTGCATCACTGTTTCCTTTTTTATTCATAGCAAATGAGAAATGGCTCCCAATAAATGCTGGAAATCCATGGTTATCACCTGAGAGCAACATGGGAAGGGCCCTGGAGGTCAGGCTGGATCCCCAGGGACTGTGAAATGGTCCAGCACATGGTCCATCATACCTATGGATTTTTCTCTGAGTGTCTGAAGGTTCTGGCTTCTATTGTTCCATAAGTTATTTTGGCTTCATTACATTTGAATGGATTGGAGCTACTTTTCACTTGTGAGAATATAATAAGACCAGGGTTTCAGTACTAAATGAGGATGGACAACCTTTCTCTGGGGAAGCAAAGTAATAACTGATCACACTAATGAGATGGTGCAACAAGCTTTGAAAATGCTTATCCCACAGTTATACAGAATAGCCTTTGCTTACACCTCATATATAGCTGTTGATTTATAGTTCAGAGTCACAGAGCAGGCAATAAACTCAAGTATAACAATTTATTGAAACCATTTTTATTACTTTTTTTAAAAAATAAAAATACAATTTGCCTGTTCAATTCATATTAAACTATAGTGTCCAAAATATTCTAACCTGTATTTTCAGAATTAGTTCTGGCAGGATTTAGCTCATAACACAATAATTCATTTTCTAAAGCAAATACCACCGCCAATGCAGAATGTTCTGAAAACTTGTATGCCATGCACAATATTAGATTTTTAGTTCATACCATAGCTGACTTCATTCGGTTTCATAAAAATACATTTCCAAAACTGATTAAATGTTTCAGAAGATCAAACTCAACATTTAATTTTAAATTTAAATAGAGCAAACAAAACTTTTTACAAGTTTATAGAAAGAAACTATTGGAAGAAAGTAACAGGCTTAGAGAAAGTCATAGAACTTCCATATATTGTACCATATTCTATATATTGAGAAGGCCATATTTTTCTCTTTTACACCTTAAGTGGTAACTATTGAGGCTAAAATGATCTAAATTCATGGGTTTTATAGGAATTATAATTTGGAAGATATCACTAGTTACTAGTAAAAGTTACTGGTACCTAAATATTTAGGGAAATGTATTGATATTAAAGTAAAAATCCCCACCGGTCTTGCATCACATGATAATGGGTGAAAACAGTTTTTGAGAAATGTATTGTCTATTAATTTTGTCACTGTTTGAACAACAGTGTGTACTTTCACAAGCTAAGGTGGCTCTGGTGTCATCATGGGATATAATTCTCTTGGACCATCATTGTGAGGAGGTTTGTTGTTGACTGAAACCTTGTTATGCAACACATGCCTCTACCAATAATTAATTTAGTCTGATACTCCGATGCAGAGTGAGTACAATGTATAATGGCAAAGCTAAATATTCAGTGGTTAATTTATTGATTATTTAATTATAATTTATTGGTAATTTCCTTTATAATGTATTGGTTAATTTATTGGTTATTATTTATTCAATTATTTACTGGGGGCTGGGAAGGTGGCTCAGTGGTAGAGCGCTTGCCTTGCATGCATGAGGCCCTGGGTTCGATTCCTCAGCACCACATAAGCAGAAAAAAAACAACAACCCCAGAAGTGGCTCAAGTGGTAGAGCGCTAGCCTTGAGCTAAAGAGCTGAGGGACAGTGCCCAGGCTCAGAGTTCAGGCCCCATGACCGGACCAAAAAAATTAATAAAAAAATTATTTATTGGCTAAAGTAGGAGAAAAATGAAGCCTAAATACAAAAGAACAGCAGAATGGGGTGAAATACTAAACAAGATTGAAGACATTCTCATTTAACTCAGGGACAGGATTGTAGATGTAGAGAACCACACAGTCTTATTCATTTCTAGAGCTGCTTCAGAATGGCATCTTCCAGCTTCCCACACCCCCATCCCTGGCAGGATGGTACCTAGGTACCTAACTATCCTTGTTTCCAAGGTTGTGTATGTGAGATCACCTTAGCCCTCTAAATTGTCTAACCACATCTGCTTTGCATATAGTTTGCATGTACAGAGCGGTAGCTTCAGCAACTTTAGCAAGGGAAGAAAGAAAACCAAAACTGTAGCCATGTAGGAGTCATTCATGAAACACAAGATGAGTTGGATGGCAGAGGTGTTTGCCTATGGAGAGACATTTCAAGAGTTCTCTGAAAGCAAGTGTGGCTTACTCTCAGAGAAGTCAAATGCAGAGAATCTAAAGTAAGCCCTTGATTGTTTCAAATAGGTCAAGTGATATTTGACCTGAAGACACAGAGTTGAGGAAACTTTAGCCTAACAAGTGGAGACCCACAGTGGAGACCCTCAAAACTTTGTCATTATACAGTACTCAATTCTACCCAGAATGTATAATGAATTATTATCTAGGTCTCTCTATCTGCAAATCAGCTATCATATACCAAAGTGACAGAATATTTTGATTTTCTAAAATTTATCTTAGCCTCAAAACAGTGATTATTTAGAAAAGCTAAAAATGTACCCAAATGGAAACTCTAATTTTTTTCTCTAATACATAAAAGGAAGGTATGATCCATCTACACTGGAAACCAGGGTCCTTATGACGAACAACGCATTTACAGGTAACGTAAGAATACATAGTTGAGTTGAGCATAGCAATGCACACATGTAATTCCAGAGCCTGGGAGGATGAGGCAGGAAGGGTGGAGGTTAGCCTGAGCTACAAAGTGAAACTGTGATGTAATCAATCAGTCAATCAATCAATCAATCAATCAATCATTAAGTCCACAATCCCCCCTCAAACAGACTTCCTCCACGCCCCCAAACCAAAACCAGAGCAAAAACAAACTATAACAGGGAAATGAGATGTTGTACGAATGAAAAAGTGGATAAAAAGACTGACCGATCCCAACATTAGACAAAAAACTTGGCAGATTTAAAGGAAAAAGAGAATTCCACTTCCTAGGGAAAGACTATGTCTTCAGATGCTCAAACCCATGGAGAAGGGGACAGGGAGGCTGCGCCATTTCCAATGAAGTTATTTGGAGGAAGCATTAGCAGGAGGGGTTTAAAGATGATTCTTTTGAAAACATTTTTTCCTTTATTTCCTACTAGTGCTTTTCCTCTGAACTTGTTAAAAAACAAGCTGAGATTTGGACATGTATCTAGTTGGAAAGGGAAGGAAAGTTCTATGGGCTTAACTGGGCTGGAGCCCAGTTGGCCTGACTTTAGCTTTGGCTTGGAGAAACTTTATGGAGCTTGTGTAAAAGCATGATAGAACCAGAGTATATTTTTCCTGGATTCTTTTTGCTGGACACACCCTTCCTTAGAGACCTCAATATGCACCTGGGGTGGGATGTGGGGGGAGGGCAGTCTATGGGTGGTAGCTGCCCTTACGGAAAGGCATAGAGTGATTCTGGCTCTCATTTTGGACCTAGTCTGCTTGTGATGGAAGTGTGTACTGGCTAAAACATCAGCAGAAGGAAGGGTAGCTCGGTGGCATTCACTTCTACCCAGGCAGAATAAAAAACACTGGTGAGATCTTGTGTCCCCACAGGTAATCCTTGAGACATTTGCCAGGAAGATGAGGGCAGAGAGGAGAAGCCATTCTAGACAGATTGAACAGTGGGCAAAGATGTGGTAGAATGAGATGGCAGTCCAACCTCTGGTTTCAGGGCCATGTAAATTATAAAATAAATGTCATCCCTATGTAAAGATAAACTTTTTAAAATGTGCCTCTGAATATTGACAAAGTAAAACATAAAAAGCATAGGATTTGTCTCAGACATATACTAGTTATTGCAAATAAGGGAAACCATGGGACCTATATTTCTTTGGGCCTGGCTTGCTTCACTTAATATAATTTTTTCCAAGTCTTTCCATTTCCTAACAAATGGGGCAATGTCATTCTTTCTGATGGAGACATAGAAATTCCATTGTGTGTATATACCACATTTTCTTGATCCATTCATCTACTGAGGGGCATCTGGGTTGGTTCCATATCTTAGCTATGGTAAATAATATTGCAATACACATAGTTGTGCTGGTAGCTTTAGTATGGTTTTGTTTGTGATCTTTCACTGTATTTGATGTTGATATAATTTGTGGAGGGGACAAAACAAGCTGTTTAAATATGGTTACAAGTGGACCCATTACAACAATGAGATGTACAAGATGTTATGTCGAAAAATGAACTTTACAACTTTGGAGGGGTGGAGGGGTGGAGGGATAGTAGGGGTGTGTGGTGGTGGGGAGTGGAGAGGAGAAGGGATGGTATGCGGAAACAAAGGAGGCAACAATGCTTGATAAGAAATGTACTCACTATCTTGCCCATGTAATAGTCACTCCTCTGTATGGTATTTTCACAATAAAAAAATAAAAAGCATAGGATTTGAATAGATGAATCAGGAAAAATGTACTCTCTCCTTTAGGCTAATTTGGTCTTAGGCCAAGGTCCAAAATTGGGGAAACAATATTGGTGAGCTTTTGGCTTCCATGTGCCAGACAGTACAATTCCACCTAGAGGCCTGGACCACTCAAGTTTTGTAATCTGTTCCTAACTTGGAAGACTAAAACAATGGTGTTACTTCTTTGTAACCTATCTCTATATGCCTATACGCCGATCTTTTTAAAATATTTTTTATTGTAAAAATCCTGTACAATTACATGAGCAAGGTTAGGTCTATCTTTCTAAGATTATACTTTCATTTCCTTGTTTCTTCTCTGGACAAAATAGTTGTCCTTAAACCTACCAAACAGACCCAATAAATGTTTGTGATCAGTTGTTGATTAACAATAATGCATTTGTTTTCCTTCCTATGCCTACATGTCCTTGTAATGACTTTACAGCTTCTCCCAAGAGATCAAGTTTATTTTCCTATCTTTTGAGTAGGGGAGACTTTGTGATTTTGTTTTTTTTTTTTTTTGGTCAACAGAACAAAGGGGAAGCAGTGCTCTTCTAGTTCTTAGTCTAGGCTTGCTGAGTAGAACCCCATGCTTCTGCTTCATGCACCAGTCTCGTCATGTCTGCTGGTTATGAAAGATACCTGCACCAGGGTCCAATCAGCTTGCCTATCGCAACGGAGGCCCTGGAAATGTGAACTGTAATCATCCTTAGACTGGACCTCTGTAGATGTTTGAAGAATAATAAGGAAATGCCAGCATATGTCTTCTATCCACAGAACTGAACTAAATGAATTATTGTTATAAATTACTAAGTTTTGGTGTGGTTCCACATGTAGCAATAGCTACACATAGGTGTCAG
Source organism: Dipodomys ordii (assembly GCF_000151885.1). Classification (NCBI taxonomy): domain Eukaryota; kingdom Metazoa; phylum Chordata; class Mammalia; order Rodentia; family Heteromyidae; genus Dipodomys; species Dipodomys ordii. The sequence continues at coordinate 16,059,184 of NW_012267241.1, read as the reverse complement.
AGCTTATATGTGCATATGCATTTTTAAAAGTCTATGCAATATCTTACATATGTAAGTTCTCAGGAACATCTACTACAAAGGGTACTAGTGTATGAAGGTTGATCCTTCACCTAGAATGATATGAATATCTCAATAGCAACAATTCCAAAGTGATACAGTGCACTGGCATTCCAAATGCCCAAATCAGTAGTTGGTACCATAATTTTTCAAAGATAATTCTTAGTCAAGTTCTGAGAAGAAATAAAAAAGACTAAAAATATTCTGTCTATGGTTTAAATTGTAACTGCATTCCTGGAAAATTCAATGTGTCTTACAATCTCAACAATTTCTTTGTTTTATATCTCATATTAAGTAGGGTTCAAGAATAACCTAATTATAAATCTGTTTTTATAACTTCCAGAATGGCTAATAGGATTTTAGAAAGCTGTAGCAACCAGGGTTTATTTTTTTTTGGACAGAACTGAACTGACCTGTGCATTGTAGTATGTCTGTTTCTCTTAGCTTATCAACTACAAGCCAGAAACCTTCAACTTTGGTGACAATAGCAACAACAAAACCTCACTGCAAACTCCCAAGGAAATGTAAGAGGGCATCTGGCCCCTGATGACATCATGGCTCATCTGAGTAGTGTTAGTTATTGACATTGCTCATGCTGTAGCAAATGCTGTTCTCTGCCTTAGGTTGATTTGTTTATAGGCTCCTGCCAGAAAAGCCCTTGTAATTGCACAGTTGTATTCCTAGAAGTCAAGAGATGAATAAAATATACGAATGCAATACAATCAGGCAAGTGTATGTCACCTCCGTAGCTACTCAGGAGGTGAAGGTAGGAGGCTCAAAGTTCAAAGCTACTTCAGGCAGCTTTTATCTGAAGGAGAAGGAAAGAAAGATAGGAAGGAAGGAAGGAAGAAAGGAAGGAAGGAAGGAAGGAATGAAGGAAGAAAGGGAGGGATGGAAGGAGAGAAGGAGAAAAAGAAGGAAGGAAGGGTGGGAGGCAAGGAAGGGATGGAGGGAGGGAGAGAGGAAAGGAAGGAAGGAAGGGAGGGAGGAAGGAAGGAAGGAATAAAGAAAGAAAGAAGGAACAAAAGCAATAAGTACTGGTGGCATGGTTCAAGAAGTAGAGCACTTGCCTAATGACAACAAGGTCCTGAGTTCAAACCCCAGTGCTGCTAAGTAATAATAATACAACAAACAAAAGTAAAGAAGTGCAAAGCAGCAGCTCCTAGATTTCCTAAGTTGTTATAATCCAATGAGTCCATCATAAAGGGAAAACACAGTAAGTTTACATGCACTGAATGCACCTAATTTGCTGAAAGTCATGGCCTAGAAACACAGTGCTTGTAGAGTATCCATGGTTTACCTTCGTAAGCTTGAGAATGAGCGGGAGCTTGTAGACACTGGCCACCATCATTTGAATCATATAGTATTCCACAAGCTTGGAAGAAGATCAAGAGGCAGAAGATCAAGAGTCAAAAGTTGAGGTGTGAGTCATACTTTTATCTTACTGTTAGTTGAGGACTGTCTACATGAAATGGCGTATGAGGAACAAGCACATGTTGGCGTAAAGACTCTATATATATATGGGCATGAATTATGTTGTTCTCTTTCCAAGTGGGAGAAGAAGTCAATGGCAGCATTATGGACAGATGAAAGGTTTTGCTCAATCACAAAGCTGAAATTAAAGTGACTTTGCCTATTTATTATTAATCAACTATAGGGATTCCCTAGCTGGATGGACATTTTATTTTGTGGAAAATGACATTTAAAATAACATTTGTTTCTGTGTAGATGTACACAGATACAGGGTTACAGATGTACACAGATACAAGCATGTTAACTAAAGTATAGTATATGCAAGGAAGGATTACAACAGTGTAACTCTGTTGAGTAAGTAACTTAACAGAAATCTAGAACATGTGTTTCTCAGGCGAGGCAAGGTCAAGAGGAGGAGGTAGAGAAAGGAAGGGGAATTGAATGCAATCATAACAATCATTGCACATATGTGAAGATGAAACTAGGTAAATTAAATATGGGTGTGGTTGGGAGAAATGGGGGCAAATGATGAAAGGATGACATTGATCAAGGTGCACTGTATTCTGAACTGATATGTTGAATTGAAACCCCCTTGTACAACTATTAAAGGACAATGAAAACAAAAACTTTGTATACAATTCTAGAGCATTTAGAAAGAGGGCTTTGGAGATTGAAAACTAACAAGATATTTTATTACTGATGGCATAGCTTGGTCCCATTCTCAAATAAATAAATAAAAACCAACCTATTATCAAATTAAAAAATCAATTTTGCAGACTTATGCTTGTAATCTTGATTATTAAGGAGGTTGAGATCTCAGCCTAGGCAGGAAAGAAATGAAGCTGTTGACTTAAGTGGTAGAGCGCTAGCCTTGAGCAGAATAGCTCAAGGACAGCGTTTAAGCTTGAAGTAGCACCAAGACAAAACCAATACAAAACAAAACAACAACAACAAAAACAACTCCATATGAATATTAAGCAAAATACTTGTTGCTAGTATGAAAGATACTTTTATTTAAAGGTTGAGGGCAGATTTGGGGGCTAAAAGTGGCTTATTGAAACTAAAGCTCTAGGGTAATCTGCATAATAATTATCCTTGTTATTTTCCTACCAGAAAATCTGATGATGTGAAGACTTTCCTATGACCACATGGTGAGTTGGGGAAATAAGGGATGAAATTTGTGATTTCTAGTCTCAGACCACTGTTCCCTTATTGAGGAAGACCCTGAACTATACTCAGGGGAGATTAGCCCAAAGCTCACAAACTAGGTCGCTGGGTGAAGTGCAGCGAGTCCTTCTTTCAATTTACAGGATGGAATGATGGGCATGGGTCTGGTAAATTGCGCTCGCAATTATTTTCTTAATTATAACTGCAGGGTAATTTCCGCAAATAGAGTGCATAACAGAAAGATCCCCCTCCTCACATTAAGGAATAGGGCAACTGAAGGTCTCTCTTGTTTGTGATTATGTGGTGGGAGCTATCTGATATTTCCAAAATGTGGTTCCCTGTAATTTGATGTAGTTGACAACCTCTTCCTATGACATCTAAAGAAATAGTGAATTTGAAAAAGAAAAGGAGTTAAAGGCGTTAAAGTGTTTGTTGGGCATCACATGGACAAATCAAGCTTCTGTTGCTACAATGCTCACTTTTCAATGTGTGGTTCTAGTTTTGTATATTACATACCATGAACCATATTGTCCAGCTTGTATGTTTAAGATGCTTATTGTGTAATAACAATGCTCTTATTTTTTTCTTCTTATTTACTTGATCATTTGAAGTTATTCTTTTATGATCTCAGACAGTATATTGTCTGTTGCCATTACATTTAGATGAACCAGATCCTAGAAATGCATTCCACTGACTTCTTACAGAAATAAGGATGGGAATACCTGGAAACAGAAACAAAACCAAATATAACAGAACTCCCCCAAATAACTGCCCTCAGCATGAATGAAAGCCAAACCCATAACCCAGTCTCAGCTAGTGAAAGCAAAGAATAACAAAGCCAAAGAGCAAAAACAGACACAAGAAGAGGTAACTGAAAGGAGAGGAATGTAAAACCAAGACCGAAAAACTGAGCAAGAAGGGAACAAGCATCCTGGGGAAAAAGTAAGAGAGATGACTTAAGGAAGAGGGAAAGGCCCAGCCTGGCCACTGAAAGGGACTGAGCAAGGAGAAGGACTTTGTTCTACTGTTTTCCTGCTTCTTCCCCTTTCCTCCTTAATACATTCCCATGTTGATTCTAGTAGTAAAAGACAGAGCAGGAGAAAAGTCAGAGCTTCGGATCTCATCATTGGGTCCCCTTTAAATGTACTTTCAACATTACAAGATGGAATAGGAGAAACCCTAGGTCTCCTTGGCACAGGCCGAAATTTTGTTAATAGAGACCCAGAAACACAAGAAATCAGAGAAAGGTTGGACAAATGGGATTGCATGAAATTGCAGAGCATCTGCATAGCAAAAGATAGAGCTAGCAAAATCAATAGAAAGCCCACGGATTGGGAGAAGATCTTCACTAGCCATACAATAGACAAGGGTCTCATATCTAAAATATACTTGGAATTCAAAATCCTCAAAGAAACAACTGCCCAATAAATAAAGTGGGCTAAAGACTTACAGAGAAATTTCTCTGAAGAGGAAAGGATGGCCAATAGACACAAGAAGAAATGCTCAACTTCTCTAGCCATAAGAGAAATGCAAATCAAAACAACCTCGAGATACCTCCTCACCCCAGTTAGAATGGCTATAATCAAGAACTCTAACAACAACAGATACTGGAGGAGATGTGGCCAGAAGGCAACCCTACTACATTGTTGGTGGGAGTGTAAACTTGTTCAACCATTTTGGAAAATAATATGGACGTTTTTCAAAAGACTCCACATAGAGCTCCCCTATTACCCAGCAATCCCACTTTTGGGCACTTACCCAAATGATCACAAACAAGACCATACTAAAGCTA